>NC_036869.1:6352441-6661243 GCF_002910315.2 Salvelinus sp. IW2-2015
GAGAGAGACAGAGAGACATGTAACTCCCCTCAGCCCAGAGTCAAACCCAAAACCCAGCATTGACTGACTGAGAAAACAGCACACCTCACTCACATCCCTCACAAACACATTTGTTTTACTATCCCTGTGTGGACCCAAAAATGTATTCCCATTCAAAATCATATTTTCCCTAACCCCTAAATCTAACCCTAACCTTAACCTTAACCCTTAACCTTAACCCTAAAACTAAGCCTAACCCTAACTCCTAACTCTAACCCCTAACTCTAACCCTAAACCTAACCCCCTAAGCCTAAAATAGCCTTTTTGCTTGTGGGGACCGACGAAATGTCCCCACTTGTCCGAATTTGACTTGTTCTACTATCCTTTTGAGGACTTCTGGTGCCCACAAGGATAGTAAACCCAAACCACACACACGCATCTCTAACACACACACACAAACATACACACACACATCCCTCACACACACAGACATCCCAAACCAACTCTGCTTTCTGTCAGCAGACTGAGGAGAGACGCCTGTTTTTATGACACACAGGGCCCCTGAAAATAACACAAAACACAATAACATACTAGAGGGGCCCACCATTAGAAAGTCATCTGTGGTGACCGGGGAGGATGGGGAAGGAGGAGGGAGGGACGGGTGCGGTGATAAGGCAGTTTCTGGGAACCCGCGGCTCCGGTCAACCAACTCATATGGGCCTCACTGATGACCCAGACACARCCTGGGAAAAGAGACAGAAACCAGAAGGTCTCTGTGCAGATTCAAATTGAAATGAGAAGAAGAAGAAGAAGATCAAGTCATCATGGTAGCAGGGAAATAGTAGACGATTCCACAATTTATGTCAGTTCCCATGAGATCAGCTAAGAACTAAGTAAGGGGCAGCATTAAGTGCAGTTCCCTGCATAAATCTTAGATAGGAAATCAGGGCACATATTTGGTCTTATGAAGCAAAATTTGAAATTGTGTTTTTTACATTGGATAAAAGTAGAGACTCAGAGCTAGAACATGGTATATCATACACTACACTTGAGGAACAAAAGGAAAATAATTCTGCTTTGAAAGTTGATAATCTTGTAAAATCACTTTTGAGAAAATGGCACTTGAATGTTTTGGTACAGATACTGGAGAGCTCTTCTTTGTCTACACCCATTCAGAATTGTTCACACCCTCTTAAGCTTTAGCACCACCCATCTCTTTAAGGATTCACGTGTGTTCGTAAATTTAATCTGGAGTGCCAGAGTGTTTTCTGGGCGTTCGTAAACTCAGAGCGTTGTCAGATTGTCCCTTCGTAAATTCAGAGCATTTCGCTCTCGAAGCGTTCCGAGATCACACTGGACGCTCTAGCAGAGGAGTAGGGTTGATTTGAGCGTTCTGACCAAACAACAGCAGTCAAGCACCCAAGCTAACTGGCTAACGTTAGCTAGCTTGCTAGCTACCTCCAGACACAAATGAGAGAACAGCTCACTCTGACCATTTTACTTGCCCTAGCAGAGCTGGTTAGGCTGTTTATATATTTTTCAAAAAACACATTTAGATTTTTTACATTTATGTTCAAATGGCTCTCCTGTGAAGTAGTGACGCGCGGCATACGCCTAGTTTCCTGAAACAAGTCAAAATTATCATACATATTCCAAGCTCCCATTGGGGCAATAAAGAACGGTCCCATTGTAATCAATCAGGGTTGTCCTGACCAGCTGTACCTGATAGGAAACTGTGTTACCTTGTTTGGACTGTGGATCAAGGGCCAGATCCTCTATTTTCACCCATTCACTAAAATAATCTCTGAACATTTCAAATATGTTTCAAAGATCCCTCAATTATGTCTGTAACTCAGCAGCCTTACCCTGCTCTGCTCTGACATGCTCCCCTGTCTGACTGGCTAGTGCAGACAGACACACACACACACTCTCTTTCTCTCTCGCACACATTCACACAACCCCTCACGTTTGACTGGGCACTGGGCTAAGGGGGTTTGAGGCTAGCAGCTCAATAGGCAGCCAGTGGTGCCAGTATTTGTGTACGTGTCCACAGGAGCTTTGTTCTGGCTACTTTACCTTCAGCCAGGCTTCACCCAGAACAACTGGAGAGCTAGCAGGCTAGAGAGACACACACAGCAGCAACAAGCCATACATACAAACAAGAACATCAGTTTCACTCAGCAGACAGACCGACAGTCAAGTGTTAAGAGTTTCTGTGTGTGTGTGTGTGTGTGTGTGTGTGTGTGTGTGTGCGTGTTACTAGTTCATTAACGGGTCATTAGCAACTAATTAGAGGGTAGCATTAGCTATATTACCATGGAGATATTAGGTTCTAACTTCTGCTGCAGCCTCCGTTGCCACGACAACACTAATTAGCTCCTCCCACATCTCCAATGGATTCTTCCAAGCTGAACCAGACATAGGCCGTCGAACAGCAGTGGATGGATGACCAGAACGTTCGACCCTCTTGTTGGAGTCAGCTGGCCCAGAACAGAGAGGTCTCTCTGGGGTGAGAACGCAGGCCACTGCAGGGCAGGCTGGGTGGCCGGGTTTGTTGTAGTTGCCCTGTGATCAGGATGGGTGAGGGAGGGAGGGAGGGAGGGACCCATACTGGATAGCAGCTGCTGCCTCTGATTGAACTCTGGCTCTTGTCTCTGATGTGCTCTTATACTGGTAATTATAATCACACCAGCTAGCATGACCTTGGAGACGTGTATGAGGAGCTGTTGTGATTTGGAATTTGCCTYCCAGACTAGAGAGCTCTAGCTTTTGGTTTATCATCACTTTAGTAATTCGATGGTTCAACTTCTCACATTTGTAAACTCTCTTTTCCTGGTGCATTTCACTAATTTCCCACTGTCTGCCTCTTTTTTCTGGTCTCCACGGAGAGGGGAGGAGTGGAGTGGAGTCTGGCTCGAGGGTGATCTCCTCTCCTCTCTTCTGAGAACACTACTAAAAGACTGGCTAAGTTAGCTAAACACAGATATCCCCCCATCTCTTTGTCTCACTCTCTGTCTCTCTCTCTCTTACTTGATTCCCTCATCAACAAACCCTGATAGACACACACACACACACACGCATGCACACACACGCACCCCTACACCATGCTCAGTGGCACTGAGTCACTCAATGAATCAGTGTAGTCGCTGCTTAACCGACATCTGAGGAAGTGTGTGTGTGCGTGTGTGTGTGTGCATGCATATGTGTGTTGATCATGGCTAGTCTGTTTGCTTGTCTATGAGTAGCAATGTGCATGCCCCGCCCACCTGAGGATCTGTCTTTTTCAGCGGAAATATTTGTAATGATCTGTCAAACACACTCTGGTAATGTCTGAAATGGGCTGAATGGAATACGTTGTCTTTCTGTTGCATCTATAAGAACACTCCATCTGGGATTTAACGCATCATCTAGACATTTAGATCATCTAGACACTTACATCACAAGAAAGAGAAGAAAGATAACTTTATTTTGATGGGTGTTCATTTTTGTGGACTTTAAAAAAGTTATAATTTAATACCGTTGAAATGTTTACAAATTAGATGCATTGAAATTACAGCAACATCTGAAAATGAACACTGATTATTGTGATATTATGTCTGATCTCACAAACAATGTAAAGTATGTTTAGATAGGCTCTAATCTAGAGCCAAGCCTGTTGATTTTTAATCTGAGGGTATCCTGCCATTGACACACTTGTTGAATTATCCAACAGAACGTGACAACAACAGTAATTAGGGCTTGTAAGAAAGCATTTCATGGTAAGGTTTACACCTGTTGTATTTGGCGCATGTGACAAATAAAATTTGATTTTGATATGATTTGATTAATGAGGCAGTCTAGACAGCGCAGGTGTGTGCAGGTAGCATAGACAGGGCATGTTTTAGGTGGCTGCAGCCCTGCTCCACACCTTTAAGGTAATCTTTTCAAATATGCAAATACATCTAATGTATTTATGCAAATGAGGCACATCTCATTTTCTTTATTTTACCACCAAATATTTTTACAAAAACATACCTGATACCATTAGAACAAGTATATATGACTGCATTCTAAGAAAACAAAAGTGAAATTTTACAATAAATTGAATACATGAATTCCCACCAAAATCCCTGAACTTCATTATTTGTCCATGCCAGTAAATTGTCTTATGTGCTCTAAATAGGTCACTATATGATGGATAATTTTTGGGGAAAAAGTTTGGAGTATCCTCATCTATTGTCCAACTGTTGCATTTCTTTAAACATTTTTTTTTACCATTTAACAATTTTGATGACCGTTGCAAGTCATTAGCAGCATTAGCCCCTTTCATCCTCTTAGTTGCCAAGGTGCGAAACAAACCCTCTTAGGACCCCTTCACATCACCCCTTCCTTCCTGCCATCCCTCCATCCTTCCACAGAGCCTTCCAGCTTCACTTAAAGACCTGCCAGCAGAGGAGGGTGAGAGGAAGTGAGGAGGAGGGAGGCAAGGCGAGTGCTGAGGGGCAAAGCGTGCCGAGCACAGATAAGTTTATCTGCTGACACGCACACACACACACACAGATAAAGGAATGCATCCATCCCAATCGTACAGGAGCACCGCCACTCCCCTACCAGCACCTTGTCAGAGTTGCGAGGTGAGACGACAATTAAGGAGGTGTGTAAATTAAGCTGGAGTGAAGCTATTATCTAGGGGAGCATGTAAGGACACTTACTGATGTGCATCCCAAATGGCACCCTATTTCTTATATAGGGCACTACTTGTAGGCTCTTGTCAAAAGTAGTGCACTATGTAGAGAATAGCGTGCCATTTAGGACACAGATGGATCACCAAAGCCATGCCAGCCTGGGCCACTGACTCATAACCTCTGGAAGGAATCTGCTCTAACACACTCAGTGTGTTATGGACGCTAGGACTGATAGGTTATCTCATAGAGGGAGGCTATGATTTAGAGACAGATATGGTATCATATTCAGTGAGTCTATGCTATCTGTGTCACGTTCTGACCTTAGTTCTTTTGTATTTTCTTTGTTTTAGTATGGTCAGGGCGTGAGTTAGGTGGGTTATCTATGTTTGTGTTTCTATGTTGTGTTTTTCGTTTGGCCTGATATGGTTCTCAATCAGAGGCAGGTGTTAGTCATTGTCTCTGATTGGGAACCATATTTAGGGAGCCTGTTTTCTGTTGTGTTTTGTGGGTGGTTGTCTTCCGTGTCTATGTGTAGTGTTTTGTGTCAGCACTATTATTCGATAGCTTCACGTTCGTTGTTTGTTATTTTTGTATAGTTCGTTCAGTGTTCTCTTTTCTAAATAAATTCAAGATGAACACTTACCATGCTGCATATTGGTCCTCCGATCCTTCCAACTACTCCTCTTCAGATGAGGAGGACGAAGAGCGTGACAATCTGCCAGATAGTCAAATGAAAACAGGAGCGTAAATCTACTTATTGTAAAAATTAACTTCATTTATAAGAGGTTTTACATATAGGTTTTTTATTGTCATTTTCTTGCCTTCTAATAGGAATACTTGAGTATTAGGGAAGCACAAAGAACTCCCTAATCAGCTACTACTGACTCGCTTATGAACTAGTAACACACACAACTGTAGTTATTCAGGCTCTGGTCTTGATTACTGTCCGGTAAAATGGTCAAATGCAGCAAAGAAAGACCTAGCAAAGCTGCAGCTGGCTCAGAACAGAGCAGCACGCTTTGCCCTTTACTGCACATACAGAACTAACATCAACAACTTGCATGCCAGACTTTCCTGGTTGAGGGTTTATGAGAGATTAACTGCTTCTCTTCTAGTTTTTATAAGAAATTTTACTGTGATGAAAATTCCAGATTGTCTGCATAATCAAATAACATTCAGCTCAGACACCCATACATACCCCACAAGACATGCCACCACAGTAAGTCCAAAACAAATTCAAGACAACACACAGTATTATACAGAGCCATGATCACATGGAACTCCCATCTCCAAGCAAACAGCAAAATTACTTTAAAAAACATCTCATAGAATGGCGGGACTGTGAGGGGACACACATAAACACATGCACACACAGACACACTCTAAAACACACATCATTGTTTTGTTGTGTTGTTTGTATATCGTTGTATTTGTAGCGGGGTTCGTAATTGTCGGCAGAGAAGTCAGGCGCAGGAGAGCAGAACTGGGTAATAACCGGAGATTTATTAAGCAAAACCAACGGCATCCAGAACAACAAGATAAATGGGCACAAAAATAACCCGTTGTGTGCTCACGGGGAAGGTGCACAAGCACTACAATAAACAATCCCACACAAAGACATGGGAGGAACAGAGGGTTAAATACACAACAAGTAAATGAGAGATTTGAAACCAGGTGTGTGGAAAAACAAGACAAAACAAATGGAAAATGAAAAGTGGATCAACGATGGCTAGAAGACCGGCGAGCGCCGCCCGAACAAGGAGAGGACCCGACTTCGGCGGAAGTCGTGACAGTATTTTAAATTTGTGTGACTGTCCTTGTCTATCAGTGTGTCAGTGGTTTGTTACTTGTCATGTTTTTTGTTTTGTGTGGACCCCAGGAAAATTAGCTACTGCTTCTGCAAAAGCTAATGGGAATCCAAACACTCAAATAAACACACCTTTCATGAATAACACCAGGAATTAACATGTGCATTCCTGTTGCCCTCCAGACCTGGCGTGAGCACAGTCAGCAGGCACCCCGGGGTCGAAGGAGACACACATTCGGAGAGACTAGGTGGACATTTCCCCCTCCTGGGCACTCATTACCCAGGCAGCCACATCCCTGTTGGTGAAGGTGATGGAGAAGAGCACAATAGATGGAAAATAGCCTGGAGGAGGAACATGAGAAATGTGAGTTCCATGACCCTGAAGACAAGTCACAACATGCTGTGTTGGAACTGTCTCTTATACACATCTAGATGTGTATAAGAGACAGGTGTGTGTGTGTGTGTGTGTGTGTGTCAAAATGTACAATCTGTTAGGTTATGAATTGATAGGTTACGAATTCTAGCTAGGTGGATAGGTGGCTAACATTAGCTAGGCTAGGGATGATGGTTATGGTTTAGGGTTAAATTTAGGAGTTTGGTTATAGGGTTAAGGTTATTGTTAGGGGAAGGGTTAGCCAGAAGAGTTAAGGTTAGGGTTAGAGGAAGGGTTAGCAAAAAGGGTTAAGTGTAGGGTTAGGGGAAGGGTTAGCTAACATCGTAAGCAGTTGCAAAGTAACTAAAAAGTACTAAGTAGTTGAATAGTTGCTAATTAGATAAAATGCTAAAGTTGTTCGTGATGAGATTTGAACTCGCAACCTTCGGGTTGCTAGACATTCGCAATATACGCCTAACTTCCTTTCATGGACAACGATACACCAGGCCAGCTAGTTAATATTAGCCTACTACATCTAGCTACAGTACATATTGAACTTCCATCATCTCAGGATAGGGTGGTGCAATGTATGAATTTATGGGTAGATCAGAATCCCCATTATAATCATTGGCCAGTACAGACAATGAATTAAAACCACAAGTCAAAATCCCTATCTCCATCCATGGCTAATTTAGGAAAGGGACGATTTTAGCTAGCTAGCTAGCCACCGGAGGACAACGACACAACGAGATGCAACAATTCAAGTTTTTTCTGTAAATTACATTAGGCTTGTGATTGGTGTGAAGCCAAATCCAAACTGGCTTCCCTTAGCACTTTTGACCATTCACAGTTGAGCTCACTAAGTTTAGCTCAACGCTGATTGGCTATTATTTTATTGATTTTTTATCAAGGGAAGCCAAATGCTCGCTGGCTTCCCTTGCATTCAATGCTACAATGTCATACTCTTTTTGATCAGACAGCATCAGATAGATGGCCTACACATCCTGAGACAGAGGGGAGCTGTTCGCTCTGGATGGGGCTACACAATCCAAAGCTAGGCTACTTTCCTTTGTAGCTACATTATAGACCTACTGCTGGTGTAGTGTTCTGAATTATTTAATTTATTCCTGAAGAGACAGCAGAAATTCTATAACTTCGGCAAATGTATTTATCAGGAGTGCTGGTACACCTCCAGCACCCTTTCCGCGGCTATGATTCTATGAGGAAATAAATATTAAGTTTGATGCTGGAGAGATGCGAGTTTCAGGCTCATGTCTATCAGAGCACAGAGAGAGGGAGAGAGATCATAGAACATGAATCAGGCACGCTTCTCTCTCTCTCCACAACAATTGCCACGAGTTGGTCTATACAGGTTACAATGCTGCACAAACCATAAACCTGGGCCGACCCAACACAAATACATTGTTAGAATATCAGGCACATTTTCACATTAAGCTTATTAGGGGGCAGGAGAATTACAGAGGCGGCAACTTGAATTTACTCTGATTGATTTAATTATAATTTTTATATTGCAAACATTAAACTTTTTTTTTCATGCCAAGAGAGGTATTGAATTCTGGCAAAAGTTAGCCCTATTTGGTAAAAGACCAAGTCCCTATTATGGCAAGAACAGCTCAAATAAGAAAAGAGAAACGACAGTCCATCATTACTTTAAGACATGAAGGTCAGTCAATATGAAACATTTCAAGAACTTTGAAAGTTTCTTCAAGTGCAATCGCAAAAAACATCAAGCGATATGATGAAACTGGTTCTCATGAGGACCGCCACAGGAAAGGAAGACCCAGAGTTACCTCTGCTGCAGAGGATAAGTTCATTAGTTACAAGCCTCAGAAATTGCAGCCCAAATAAATGCTTCACAGAGTTCAAGTAACAGACACATCTCAACATCAACTGTTCAGAGGAGACGTGCGTGAATCAGGCCTTCATGGTCGAATTGCTACAAAGAAACCACTACTAAAGGACCCCAATAAAAAGAAGTGACTTGCTTGGGCCAAGAAACACGAGCAATGGACATTAGACAGGTGGGAATCTGTCCTTTGGTCTGATGAGTCCAAATGTGAGATTTTTGGTTCCAACCACAGTGTCTTTGTGAGATGCAGAGTAGGAAAATGGATGATTTCTGCATTTGTGGTTCCCACCGTGAAGCATGGAGGAGGAGATGTGATGGTGTGGGGGTGTTTTGTTGGTGACACTGTCTATGATTTATTTAGAATTCAAGGCACACTTAACCAGCATGGCTACCACAGCATTCTGCAGCGATACGCCATCCCATCTGGTTTGCGCTTAGTGTTGTTTTTCAACAGGGCAATTACCCAACACAACTCCAGGCTGTGTAAGGGCTATTTGATCAAGAAGGAGAGTGATGGAGTGCTGCATCAGATGACCTGGCCGCCACAATGTAACGATGTGCGCTGAGAGTCGGGAAGCAAGTTYAGGGAGTGAGTGTTTTAATAAATAAATGCAACATAATACAAACCAAGAAACAAGAACAATGCACAGACATGAAACTGAAACAGAAACAATGACACCTGGGGAAGGAACCAAAGGGAGTGACATATATAGGGAAGGTAATCAAGGAAGTGATGGAGTCCAGGTGAGTCTGATGACGTGCAGGTGCGTGTAACGATGGTGACAGGTGTGCGCCATAATGAGTAGCCTGGTGACCTAGAGGCCGGAGAGGGAGCACGTGACAGTACCCCCTCCCCGACGCGCGGCTCCAGCCAGAGGATGCCGACCAAAATAACGATCCCRGGGATCAGGAGYRGACACCTCTGCAGAGGCGCAGGAAACCTGTCATTCTGGCTGAGACGCAGGAGCACGGCAACCTAGAGCGCCAGAGACAGAGCATACCTGACGTTACCCCCTTCCCGGCACGTTCGGCTCCGGCCACAGGACGCCAACCCAAGGGACAATCCCGGGGTTCAGGAGCGGACCGGTCACCCCTGCCAATGCGCGGGAACCGGTCACCGGCTGGGACACGGGAACCTGACAGATCGGCTGAGGCAGCGGAACCTGACGATCCGGCTGAGGCACGAAAGCCTGGCAATCTGGCTGAGGCATGAGAGCCTGACGAGCCGGTGGAGGCAGGGGAACCTGGCGATCTGGCTGAGGCATGAACGCCTGTAGAAGCTCCCAGACCCAATGTCATTCCACCTGACACACCAAAAAAATATTACATAAAAAAACACTCCCTGATGCTTCCCTTAGGTGAGGTGTTATTCTGTAATGATGTGTGCTGAGAGTCGGGAAGCAAGTTCAGGGAGTAAGTGTTTAAATAAATAAACGCAACATAATACAAAACAAGAAACACGAACGACGCACAGACATGAAACTGAAACAGAAACAATAATGCCTGGGGAAGGAACCAAAGGGAGTGACAAATATAAGGAAGGTAATCAGGGAAGTGATGGAGTCCAAGTAAGTCTGATGACGCGCAGGTGGGCGTAACGATGGTGACAGGTGTGTGCCATAATGAGCAGCCTGGTGACCTAGAGGCCGGAGAGGGAGCACACGTGACACACAATCACCCAGCCTCAACCCAATTGAGATGGTTTGGGATGAGTTGGACCGCAGAGTGAAGGAAAAGCAGCCAATAATGCTCAGCATTTGTGGGAATTCCTTCAAGATTGTTGGAAAAGCATTCCAGGTGAAGCTGGTTGAGAGAATGCAAAGAGTGTGCAAAACTGTCATCAAGGCAAAGGTTGGCTCTACTTTGAAGAATCTAAAAAATATAATATATTTGATTTGTTAACCTTTACAGGCCCAGCGTTCCGCTAGCGGAACTCCTCCCACATTCCACTGAAAAGGCAGAGCGCGAAATTCAAAAAATATTTTTTAGAAATATTTAACTTTCACACGTTAACAAGTACAATACAGCAAATGAAAGATACACATCTTGTGAATCCAGTCAACATGTCCGATTTTTAAAATGTTTTACAGYGAAAACACCACATATATTTATGTTAGCTCACCACCAAATACAAAAAAGGACAGACATTTTTCACAGCACAGGTAGCATGCACGAAACCAACCAAACTAACCAAGAACCAACCAAACTAACCAAGAAACAACGTCATCAGATGACAGTCCTATAACATGTTACACAATAAATCTATGTTTTGTTCGRAAAATGTGCATATTTGAGGTATAAATCAGTTTTACATTGCAGCTACCATCACAGCTACCGTCAGAAATAGCACCGAAGCAGCCAGAGTAATTATAGAGACCAACGTGAAATACCTAAATACTCATCAAAAACATTTCTGAAAAATCGATGGTGTACAGCAAATTAAAGACAAACATCTTGTGAATACAGCCAATATTTTCCGATTTTTTAAGTGTTTTACAGCGAAAACACAATATAGCATTATATTATCTTACTACAATAGCCTACCACACAACCGCATTCATTCATCAAGGCACGTTAGCGATAGCAATAGGCACGTTAGCGTTAGCGAATAAACCAGCAAAAKATATWAATTTTCACTAACCTTCATAAACCTTCCTCAGWTGACAGTCCTATAACATCAGGTTATACATACACTTATGTTTTGTTCGAAAATGTGCATATTTAGAGCTGAAATCAGTGGTTATCCATTATGCTAACGTAGCATMTTTTTCCCAKAAYGTGCGGATATTTCTATTAGACTCTCACCTATTCTGACCAAATAGCTATTCATAAACATTACAAAAAAATACATGTTGTATAGGAAATGATAGATACACTAGTTCTTAATGCAATCGCAGTGTTAGAATTCTAAAAATATCTTCATTACGACATAAGGCTTATGTATTAGCGAGAGAGTGGCCAAATTCTGTGCGCAAAACTACTAGTACACAGTTCGACAGATATATGAAATAGCATCACAAAATGGGTCCTACTTTTGGTGATCTTCCATCAGAATGTTGTACAAGGGGTCCTTTGTCCAGAACCGTCTTTGTTTGGTATCAGAACGTCGTTTTTCCCTCTTGAATTAGCAAGCACACTGGCCAAGTGGCAAGAAGCTATCCTTCCTGAACATATGCAGACAAAGCAACACGCCTAACGTCCCGAAAAAATTTCAATCATCTAATAAAACTATATTGAAAAAACATACGTTACGATGATATTGTGACATGTATCAAATAAAATCAAAGCCGGAGATAGTATTCGCCTTTAACGACAGCTTTTCAGAATGCAATTACAGGTCCCTCCACGCGCCTTCCAGAAAACCGAAAATGGGGGACACGTCATTCCAAGAGGATTCATTCCATCTCAGACCAAGATAATCAACTCATTTCTCCTCTCACTTCCTCTTGACATCTAGGGGAAGGTGTATGACGTGCAAGTATATTCATACGTATCATGCCCATTTATAGGCAGGCCCTTGAACACAGCATCGATTTCAGACTTTCCACTTCCTGGTCAGAAAGTGTGCTGCCAAATGAGTTCTCTTTTACTCACAGACAAAATTCAAACGGTTTTAGAAACTAGAGAGTGTTTTCTATCCAATAGTAATAATAATATGCATATTTTACGAGCAAGAATTGAGTACGAGGCCGTTTGAAATGGGCACCTTTTATCCAGGCTACTCAATACTGGCTCTGCAGCCCAAAGAGGTTAAACAGTTTTTTGGTTACTACATGATTCCGTATGTGTTATTCCTAGTGTTGACGTCTTCACTATTATGCTACAATGTAGAAAATAGTCAAAATACAGAAAATCCATGAATGAGTAGGTGTGTCCAAACTTTTGAATGGTACTGTATATACAGTTGAAGTCAGAAGTTTACATATACCTTAGCCAAATACATCTAAACTCAGTTTTTCACAATTCCTGACAATTAATCAGAGTAAAAATTCCCTGTCTTAGGTCAGTTAGGATCACCACTTTATTTTAAGAATGTGAAATGTCAGAATAATAGTAGAGAGAATGATTAATTTCAGCTTTTATTTCTTTCATCACATTCCCAGTGGGTCAGAAGTTTACATACACTCAATTAGTATTTGGTAGCATTGCCTTTAAATTGTTTAACTTGGGTCAAACATTTCAGGTAGCCTTCCACAAGCTTCCCACAATAAGTTGGGTGAATTTTGGCCCATTCCTCCTGACAGAGCTGGTGTAACTGAGTCAGGTTTGTAGGCCTCCTTGTTCAAACAAACTATTTCAGTTCTACCCACAAATTATCTATAGGATTGACGTCATGGCTTTGTAATGGCGACTCCAATACCTTGACTTTGTTGTCCTTAAGCCATTTTTCCAGAACTTTGGAAGTATGCTTGGGGCCAAGCTTTAACTTCCTGACTGATGTCTTGTGATGTTGCTTCAATATATCCACATAATTTTCCTGCCTCATGATGCCATCTATTTTGTGAAGTGCACCAGTCCCTCCTGCAGCAGGGCACCCCCACAACATGATGCTGCCACCCCCGTGCTTCACGGTTGGGATGGTGTTCTTCGGCTTGCAAGCCTCCCCCTTTTTCCTCCAAACATAACGATGGTCATTATGGCCAAACAGTTATATTTTTGTTTAATCAGACCAGAGGACATTTCTCCAAAAAGTATGATCGTTGTCCCCATGTGCAGTTGCAAACCGTAGTCTGGCTTTTTTTATGGCGGTGTTGGAGCAGTGGCTTCTTCCTTGCTGAGCGGCCTTTCAGGTTATGTCGATATTAGACTCGTTTTACTGTGGATATAGATACTTTTGTACCTGTTACCTCCAGCATCTTCACAAGGTCCTTTGCTGTTGTTCTGGGATTGATTTGCTCTTTACGCACCAAAGTACGTTCTTCTCTAGGAGACAGAACGCGTCTCCTTCCTGAGCGGTATGACGGCTGCGTGGTCCCATGGTGTTTATTCTCGCGTACTATTGTTTGTACAGATGAGCGTGGTACCTTCAGGTGTTTGGAAATTTCTCCCAATGATGAACCAGACTTTTGGAGGTCTACAATTTTTTTCTGAGGTCTTGGCTGATTTCTTTAGATTTTCCCATGATGTCAAGCAAAGAGTCACTGAGTTTGAAGGTAAGCCTTGAAATACATCCACAGGTACACCTACAATTGACTCAAATTATGTCAATTAGCTTAACAGAAGCTTCTATAGCCATGACATCATTTTCTGAAATTTTCCATAGCTGTTTAAAGGCACAGTCAACTTAATGTATGTAAACTTCTGACCCACTGGAATTGTGATACAGTGAAATATAAGTGAAATAATCTGTCTGTAAACAATTGTTGGAAAAATTACTTGTGTCATGTACAAAGTAGAGTTCCTAAACGACTTGCCAAAACTATAGTTTGTTAATAAGACATTTGTGGAGTGGTTGAAAAACAAGTTTTAATGACTCCAACCTAAGTGTATGTAAACTTCCAACTTCAACTGTATGTAATAGAAATGTTTAGGGGAGTGCACAGTGTGCACTCAATGAAAATGTGTTATTTTACATGTTCTTCACAGAAAATGAGCCAAGGCCAATGAGTCTCTAATTAATTGTATCATTTKTCTTTTAGTAAATATTTTAAATGGGTCCCACAGACCCGAACACCAGACAAGGGTTAAATCATAATGAATAAGATTACATGGACAGGGAGGACCTGATCCTAGATCAACACTCCTAGTCTGAGACACTTTATGAATACGGCACAGGTCTGCAGAGGGCCAGGATCAAGCATCCCTCCGTACCTCCTTCCAGCCTGTGTGTGATGTTAATGATGAAGACCTGTGAAATGACACTTAGAGAGGCAGGCCGTGTAGCCTTAGCTGGCGCTAGGAGCCAGAGTACTGCTCTAATCAATCAAAGCATTTAAATAATCAATATGATGTGATGGAGGCAGCTAGCCCGCAGAGGGGATAATCACTTCCTCCTCCATGCCCAGGGTGAGTTGATGAATGGATACAACACACACCTACTGTACAGATAGACCTTGTATATTCTTCGTGAACACACTCATGCAAGTACATAGAAAACATACACACATATATCTTAACGTGTACACACATATATCTTAACGTGTATACACATATGGGCAGTTGGGCACACACACACAACACACACACACACACACACACACACACACACAACACACACACACACACACACACACACACACACACACACACACACACACACACAGGAAATAATTAAGACAACTCAACACTAGCTAGTATAATTTTCACACACCTAACACACTCACACACTGGTTTAATATTCTTCCCCTCCATCACGTATAACCGCAGTCCACCCAGTCACCCATCCTCCCTGCCAGATCATTACCACAGCCATAATGCCCACCCGTCAGGCCAACACAAACTAACAAACAGCCCAAATTGCAGATCCATTCCCATCAGCGCTCTCCCAGGACTGATGTTAATGAAGCACATCATTTCCACAATGAATACTCAATTTTTCTGAAAGGATATATGGCTTTGGGGTCATCTCAGACAGCATGAAGCGGCAATCTTTAAACCATCTACATTATTATTTATGTGTTTATCAAACCCCACTCCCTCCGCCCTCTCTGTCGGTGTGAGTGTGTGTTTGCATGTGTGTGTGTTTGTGTAAGTGTGTGTTCCCTCACTCTCAGTCTCCAGTCTCTACACAGCAGCGCATCCAACTCTTCTGCAGTGCCACAGTGCCACCTGGGGGTTCAGGAGAGGTAGTGTGGTGCAGCAGGCGGTGGAGGTGACTTCATTCTGATGCAGGGCAGATGACATATGTGACTGACTGACTCTTATAGCATTTGAAGCTTGGTTATTCATGTCACAGTTCTCTGTCTGTGTCATCTCTTTGCCTACACCGCTAGGATGCAAATATGGAGAATATGTTCACTTTTAGCCAGAGGCGAGCTTCTTCGAGTAGAAAGAGAATGCTGTGTGTGTGTGTGTGTGCATACGGACCTGCATGCATTCATTAGTACGTACGTGCATGCGTGAACATGTAACAGTCTGGCTTCCGTCCCTCTCCTTGCTCCAACCTGGGCTTGAACCAGGGACCCTCTGAACACATCAACAACTGCCTCCCACGAAGCATCGTTACCTATTGTTCCACAAAAGCCACGGCCCTCGCAGAGAAAGGGAAACAACTACTTCAAGGTCTCAGACTGAGTGACGTCACCGATTGAAATACTACTAGCGCGCACCGCTAACTAGCTAGCCATTTCACACCGGTTACACTTACCCCCCCTTTGACCTCCTCCTTCTTCGAAGCAACCAGTGATCCGGGTGAACAGCATCGCTTTAACGGTGTTGCTTCTGTCCCTCTCCTCGCCCGACCTGGGCTCATACCAGGGACCCTTTGAACACATTGACAACAGTCACCCTCCAACTGACTAGGTATCCCTCATTTCCCTTTCCCGAGAAGCATCATTACCTATCGTTCCACAAAAGCTGCGGCCCATGCAGAGCAAGGGAAACAACTACTTTAAGGACTCAGAGCAAGTGACGTCACCGATTGAAATGCTACTAGCACTAGCACGCACTGCTTACTAGCTAGCCATTTTACACCGGTTACATACGTACGTGTCCATGTGTTGATCTGCATGATGTGCAACTCCCTTCCATGTTATTGTACAGCCACCCTACATATCATTCAAAGCAACCCTCATTCATTACAGCCTGTCTCTGCTGCCTTTGTAAAAGGGGGATCCACAACAAAAGGAGCTAATTAAGTTCTCACAAGTGTAGCACCACTGCTAATGCAAAATCTTTTTCATCAGGGACTTGCTGGCTGGCTGGGAGCGTGTGGGGCTTGAGAGCATTCTGTAATTACTACTGCCGATAAATCCTGCTAATAAAAAAGACAGAGGGAGACTCAGGGGAGAGCTAGCTAGCTAGCACAATGTTTAACACAGAAGCAGAACAGGATTCATCTGGCTTGGTGGAGGAGAGGGAGGAGGGAGGGGAGGGAGGGAGGGAGGGGAGGGAGGGAGGGAGGGAGGGAGGGAGGGAGGGAGGAGGGAGGAGGGAGGAGGGAGGAGGGAGGAGGGAAGCAGAGAGCAGAGAGAGAGAGAGAGAGGAATGGGTGCATATGCATTTTAAGATTTCTGTGTAATGTGAACCTAGTGTTCCACTGTGTACCGAGGCGCTGATGTGGGTCAAAACGGCTACTAATCAGTGGTGTATCAAGTGATACATCATCGGCATGGCAACATCAGACAGCCAGACATAGCAACACACAAAAAGCACAGTCTCTCTTTGTGGCCTCTTCATCTCAGTCATACTCACACACACAGAGAAACACACACACACACCCCGGCATTAGCCCTCCTCAGCCGCCCTGCGTGGTCCCCTGCTGTTGCATGCTTGGAAGATGGAGGACCTGATGCCGGTCCCAGAAGTGACAGCCAAATCCAGCATTGTGTTAAGCCAGCCCATCGTGAATCAACCTGCAACAAGGCTTGGTAGACGGCAGCCGTCAAATGGGGCGGGGGGGTGTGGGGGGTTAGCAAATAACAGCTTATCACATCCTCTAAAAGCCTGACTCTGGCTGGCATATGACAGGAGCAAACCTCTGTGAGGAGAGGGATAGAGAGACAGAGAGAGGGATAGAGAGAGGGATAGAGAGGACAGAGAGAGGGATAGAGAGACAGAGGCAGACAGACAGAGAGAGGGATAGAGAGACAGACAGACAGACCAGGACAGACAGACAGACAGACAACAGACAGACAGGACAGACAGACAGACAGACAGACAGACAAGACAGACAGACAGACAGACAGACAGCACAGACAGACAGACAGACAGACAGACAGACAGACAGACAGACAGACAGACAGACAGACAGACAGACAGAGAAGAGAGGAGAGAGGATAGACAGACAGACAGACAGACAGACAGACAGACAGACAGACAGACAGAGACAGACAGACAGACAGACAGACAGACAGACAGACAGACAGACAGGACAGACAGGACAGAACAGGACAGACAGGACAGGACAGGACAGGGACAGAACAAAAGGAAGGACAGAGCATCATTAGACACAGCAGCCCAGTAAACAACCAGCACCAACCAGAATTATGAGAGGCCAACACACAGACCAGGCTGAACACAGAGGCTGGTTCAAAAAGAGAGGAAAGGAGGAGGAGTGGAGAGTGGAGTAGGAGAGGAATGAGGAGACAGATCAACTCTCGTGAGGGAAACGAGAGCCCTAAGGAAAAGGAAAAAGGAGGAGGAGAGGGTGCACTAATAAATAAGGCAGTTGGAAAGAACAGTGAACCACCAGACTGCTCGTTAAAGGGGTTGAATGTACATATTTTGCGGCCCATATAGTTTAAGCCTCCTGCCTTCCATATGAAGTCTGTTTAAATATCCATTAGGATCTATAATTCTGCTGGGTATTTTACAGGGACTGAGAGGCTGGGGCTGAGGCTGAGGGATGGAACCTAGCACAGGGGAGGGTCCTCTGCCACCTCATTTGCCTGGTTATACACATAGGCACATTAAGGGGAGGACAACACCATCCCCATCACATTAAAGGATGGGTTGGAGAGATATATCAGTTGAGATTGATTCCCAAACAAAAACAAACAGCAAAAACAGTGTCCATAAATAATCATCTTTATCCAATGTTCCCTGACACCTAAGCTTAACTCAATATGACCGGAGGTTGGGTAGAAACCCGCTACCCATCATGCATTATTTAATCGCTTCAGCACTTCCTGTCATACACCGCCTGAGGTGGTAGTGGTTGGCCAATGACCACACACACACACACACACATACAGACACATCCCGCACCGCCTGAGGTGGTACTGTTACTGTAGTAGTGACCGAAGATAATCTCATTAGCTTGGTGTTGCTAGCAGAAGATCACACACACCCTGCCAACCCTGGTCAGTCCGATTGATCCCTCTGGTCCTGTCCTCATACAGTAAGACCCTCCACTTTCTCTCCTTCCCGCCCTCCCAAATTCCCTCCCTGCCTCCTGGTATTATTGTTGGGGGGTTATTTCGAGAACTACAGCAAGCTCTGATGCTCTCTGTGGTACCCCAAACATCGGGAGAGAACACCCAATAGGCACCCAATCAGATTGAGCACACACACACACACACACACACACACAAAAATATTGTGCTGTACTTGTCTGTGTCCCAAACGGGACATCATTTGTCTTTTTACCTAAGCACAGTATTTGACTTGCTCAAAAGTATTGATAGCACCTATTTCAGTCCAAGTCAAGCACTGGCCTAAACATGCATACATCATCAGATAGAATTCATAGCAAGCAGTAGGGAGGCCAGGGGGTGGGAAAACGAAAGGGATATTTAGTGCATTCGGAAAGTATTCAGACCCCTTGACTTTCCATATTTTGTTACGATACTGCCTTGTTCTAAAATGTATTGAAAATATATATATAATCCTCTTCAATCTACACACATTGGCGACCCATCATTCAGAGCCCGACCTGTTTTGAGCCCCACCTGTTAAGTTAAAAAATATATATACACTATCGTTCAAAAGTTTGGGGTCACTTAGAAATGTCCATGTTTTTGAAAGAAAAGCAACATTTTTGTCCATTAAAATAACATCAAATTGATCAGAAATACAGTGTAGACATTCTTAATGTTGTAAATGACTATTGTAGCTGGAAACGGCAGATTTTTTACGGAATATCTACATAGATATACATCTACATGTACAGAGGCCCATTATCAGCAACCATCACTCCTGTGTTCCAGTGGCACGTTGTGTTAGTTAATCCAAGATTATCGTTTTAAAAGGCTAATTGATCATTAGAAAACCCTTTGCAATTATATTAGCACAACTGAAAACATCATACTCTCAAAATCTTAGCTAGCTATCTAGCAGTCATCATCATGAATGAAGTCGACAATCTACTGGCAAATCCTTTTCAATCCTTGTCATGTGAAGAGAAATTATAATAAATAAAACATATCGTAGCGGGGGCCTCCCGAGTGGTGCAGCGGTCTATGGCACTGCATCACAGTGCTTGAGGCGTCACTACAGACCCGAGGTTGATCCCGGACTATGTTGCAGCCGGCCACGACAGGGAGACACATGAGGCGGCGCACAATTTGCCCAGAGTCGTCCGGGTTAGGGGAGGGTTTTACTGGCCGTGATGTCCTTGTCCTATCGTGCTCTAGTGACTCCTGTGACGGGCCGGGCGCATGCACACTGACACAGTCACCAGAAGTACAGTGTTTCCTCCGACACATTGGTGCGGCTGGCTTCCGGGTTAAGCGAGCAGGGTGTCAAGGAGCAGTGCGGTTTGGCAGTGTCGTGTTTCGGAGGACGTATGGCTCTCGACCTTCGCCTCTCCCGAGTCCTTACATGATTTGCAGTGATGGGACAAGACTGTAACTACCAATTGGATATCATGAATAAAGAGTAAAAAGTTTAAACGTAAATAAACGTATCAGTGCTCACCGGCCATTGCACATAAACATTACAGTTGGAAATCACAAATTCAACAATGAGTGGTTGGAAGGAATCAGTGGCTAACTGCAAGAATTGCAAAGCAATCTCTAGCCTGCTATTCCGTGGAGTGGGTTTGTGGTCCAATTCTGGTTTTAAGGGTGTCTTTTCCAAGCTTAAAAGGATAAACATTCAACATTGGCCATGCTGTCAAACCAGCATGACTTCTTCCGTGTTCAAAACAACTGGTAACTCAGAACTGGGAGATATCAGACTTCAGTGAGTTCAAGAGAATTGGGAACTGTAACGCTTCTCRTGGGCTGAAGGAAGAGTGGACCAAGGTGCAGCATTTAAAGTGTTCATGATTTAATCCAAAAAAACAAATCGAACAAAAACAACAAACAGGAGAACGAAAGCGAAACAGTTCTGTCTGGTGCAGACACAAAAACAGAAAACAACTACCCACAAAACACAGGCGGGAAAAGGCTACCTAAGAATGGTTCTCAATCAGAGACAACAATAGACTGCCTCTGATTGATAGGCTGCCTCTGATTGAGAACCACACCTGGCCAAACATAGAACACAAAACGTAGAATGCCCACCCCAACTCACGCCCTGACCAAACCAAAATAGAGACATAAAAAGGATCTCTAAGGTCAGGGCGTGACAGGAACTCTGAAAAAAACTAGCTCCGACTGAGAAAATACATTTTCAACGGTCATCCAAATCGGAATTGCAAGTCGGGATCTCTGCTCTCTTTCTAGAGCTCCAACCTGAAGATCACTGACGTCATGATTCGATCTTGTTTTTTTCTGAGTTCCCAGTTGTCTTGAAAGCAACATAAATACAGAGAATGCCAGACTTTAATGACAAAGTTTGATGGCAAAATTTGCCCACGAAGGACCTCCAAGGTGAGTCCAACAAGGTATTGTATGCTGCTGCATAAATTATGTAATATGCCATGGAGATATGTATACAGTAGCTAAGAAGTGTATGTTGTGTAGTAACCTGTTAGTAGCCCATGTGCCTTACCGTAATAATTTGGTCCCTTTCCCCCTCATATTTTAGCCTACTGTTCTGTCTTGGTGGTGCTCATGTAGCCTATAGCTTGTTTTAGAGAAATGTAATCATTGAATATTGTAAGAGCTTTCATTGTCTGCTTATATGCCCCTTTTATTTATCCTACAGTTCTGAGTTGGTGTACAAGGAGAATGCTGTAAGAACGGCCCATGTTCTGAATTCTGTCGCTGTACATTTCAAAGGTCCTAAACAAATAGTTACAGTGCATTCGGAAAGTATCCCTTTTTCCACATTTTGTTAAGTTACAGCCATATTTTAAAGTGGATTACATAAAACATTCTCCTCGTCAATCTACACACAATACCCCATAATTACAGTGAAAACAGGATTTTAGATTTTTTGTTAAAACATTTATTAAAAATAAAAAACAGAAATACCTTATTGACATAAGTATTCAGACCCTTTGCTATGAGACTCAAAATTGAGCTCAGGTGCATCCTGTTTCCATTGATCATCCTTGAGGCCAGCTCTAAGAAGAGTCTTGGTGGTTCCAAACTTCTTCCATTTAAAAATAATGGAGGCCACTGTGTTCTTTGGGACCTTCAATGCTGCAGAAATTTTTTGGTACCCTTTCCCAGATCTGTGCTTAGACACAATCCTGTCTTGGAGCTCTACGTACAATTCCTTCAACCTCAAGGCTTGGTTTTGGAAAAGTGTGTGCCTTTCCAAATCATGTCCAACCAATTGAATTTACCACAGGTGGACTCCAATCATGGATGATCAATGGAAACAAAATGCACCTCAGCTCAATTTCGAGTCTCATAGCAGAGGGTCTGAATACTAATGTAAATAATGTATTTCTGTTTTGAAATTTTTATAAATGTGTTAACATTTATAAAATCCTGTTTTCGCAGTGTCATTATGGGGTATTGATGAGTAAAAATAATAATTTAATACATTTTAGAATAAGGCTTTAAAGTAACAGAGTTTGGAAAAAGGGAAGGGGTCTGAATACGTTCCGAATGCTGAGTATACCAAACATTAGGAACACCTTCCTAATATTGAGTTTGAACTGTTTAGAAGATGATATTGGAGCATTTGCCTCCAGTCCACCTCTATATCAATCACTGGTTACATTGGTCTAATCCGGGGCCTTAAATACAGTGTTAGTACATTCAGAGACAATTCTAACGTTGTTCAGCACTGCAATACTTTATTTCAAAATCACTTTTAGAAATCACGAAACACGCTTCTCCACTTGGACTTGCACTCTCTCCGTCCCTCCGCTGAGACATGACAATCAGTCCAGTGAAATAAAAAACAGTTATTTCAATTTATGCTCCAAAGTGCCTCGTAGGTAGGCTAATAGGCTACAACAACCAGAGTTATCATATATCCTAGCTTGAGACTTGAGTTTTGAAATATAAGTGGCTCTACGTTATTTATAATAAAGGGTAGGCCTACATGGAGAAAATCAGACCTCTCTTATTATATATGAAAAGAGACAAATGCATGAAACAATATTTATTTCCAGTAAATGTAAATAGCCTATAATTTGGGGGAATTTAATTTAATTGGAAACAGATCTTTGCCCTGTGCTTCTCCACCCATGCACTATAGTTAGGCCCTAGAGGCTATTGATCATTTAATTGATATAACACAATACATTGTAGGTGCACTTGATCTCCAGCACCCAGCAGAGAATTGCACTTGGCTTGCATTTTAAGGTGCTCTCGAAGAAAAGGTTGGTGACCAATGTTCTAGCCTATATAGGCTATGGCTGCCTATTGTGATTATTACTCTTATATCAGGGCATTATGTTCTTGTCTCATAGTCTATGAATTCTAGAGACCTTGAAAGGTAAACATTTTAGTGGCCCCCCTCGTGGCAGAGAAGCGAAAAAATATGTTTTAAAGTTAATTTCCCTGCAATTCTACACATTTCACCATGGTGTGATGCTGTCTCTTATACACATCTAGATGTGTATAAGAGACAGATATGCAGACCCTCATTGGCAATCATCATCATTAACATATTGCATTATTTACTCAACCTCCATTTCCCAGGACATCCTGGTTTTGCATTAGAATGATTTAATTAAAGGGGATGTGTCCCCTGTGGGCAACCTATAGGCCACATTAGAACAACATGAAAGATGCACATATGCCCAGGCCGTGAGCAGAGCACCAGGCCTAACCCCCACTAATACACCCACCCAAGCCTCATTTGAGACCTAACGGGTATGTATCAAATGCTCAACATGCTCCATTATATGACATTTGAAATGTCTCTATGCCTGTGAAACTTTTGTGAGTGTAATGTTTACTGTTAATTTCTGATTGTTTATTTCACTTTTGTTTATTATCTATTTCACTTGCTTTGGCAATGTAAACATATGTTTCCCATGCCAATAAAATATTTTGAATTGAAAGATTAAGGGAGCGAGAGGGAGAGAGAGTGAGAGAGAGCTCTGCATTATTTCGTTGTTGGGGGTCTGGAGGGGAGTGGAGAAAACAGCTGCAGGCAAAAGGAACCCCACATGACTGTGATGAGCATGGTACCAAGTCAAGCAACTCCAAAGCCTGCCAGAGTCTTACAGGAAAATTGTATTCATCCCAGGCTTATAGTTGGAGCAGCGACGCGATTCTGTCAACAAAGCACTATTGATTTCTATTTCCAGAGAAGTGCTAATTTCATGAACAATAACTAAGACGAAAAAAATTTGTCAACAACCTATTTTTCCAGATGAAAACTAATGACAATAACAAGACGCCATGACAAAAAACGATTACTGTAACAAATTAGTTTTAATTTGTGACGAAACAAGAATTCCAAGTGAGACTAATGGACATTTAATTTGACATGAAGCTCCTTTTCATATGTTTTGTCCAATCATAAGCAAGCATGGCTTTTGCAGAATATGTAATGAAATCCTCTAATTGGACAAATKAATGTCTTTCAGTTGTGCAGTCTGATTGAGCTGATCTGCCTGGCTCTCCTACACACCTCCTGGGCAGTCACTTCAGTCACTCTTCAGTCTTTTAAACGGATGCCCAGCCAGCAAGCCAAGATATTTAAATTGTAACTAACCTCAACTAGGAACAATCATGTTTACTCTCTCTTACTTCATGTAGGCAATTTTTTCTTTGATCAAATGCAAGTCCAGTAGTTTTTTCTGATTGGAAATATTAATGCTATTTGTTGAATATTAGGAGTACAGTATTAATTCTGGAATTGTTGTAAAGCTCAGATTGTCCACTTTTTAAGTGAATCACTGTTATTTATCGCCATCCCAGGGTAATGATAGGGAGAAAAGAGCTGTATGCCTAAATTGTTTAACTTCTTGTGAATAGGGGGGGGCTCTGTTTACACTTTGGAAAAAATTGTGCCCAAATTAAACGGCCTCGTACTCTGTTCTAGATCATACAATATGCATATTATTATTACTATTGGATAGAAAACACTCAGAAGTTTCTAAAACTGTTTGAATTATATCTGTGAGTAAAACAGAACTCATTTGGCAGCAAACTTCCATACAGGAAGTGCTGTATGGAAGGGCCTCCCTATTCAACTGGCTTTAATTTATCGATTTATCGACTTCATACGCCTTCCACTAGATGTCAACAGGCAGTAGAAGGTTGAATGGGGTAGAGTAGTAAAGTTATTTTTAAAAATCTAACACAGCGGTTGCATTAAGAACCAGTATATCTTTCATTTGCTGTACAACATGTATTTTTTTTGTAAAGTTTATGATGAGTTCCTTGATTAGATTAGGTGACTGTCCAAAATATCTCCGGAGATTTTGGTGAATTGTTGCTACGTATTCACAATGTATAACCACGACTTGCAGCTCTAAATATGCACATTTTCGAACAAAACATAAATGTATTGTATAGCATGATGTTATAAGACTGTCATCTGATGAAGTTGTTCAAAGTTAGTGATTAATTTTATCTCTATTTTGTCGGTTTTGTGAAAGCTATTTTGGCGGGGAGTAAATGGCATTGTGTGTTTGGCTATTGTAGTGAGCTAATAGAAATATATATTGTGTTTTCGCTGTAAAACACTTTAAAAAATCGGAAATATTGGCTGGATTCACAAGATGTTTATCTTTCATTTGCTGTACACCATGTATTTTTCATAAATGTTTTATGATGAGTATTTATGTATTTCACGTTGCTCTCTGTAATTATTCTGGCTGCTTTGGTGCTATTTGTGATGGTGGCTGCAATGTAAAACCAGTATTTGTAGCTATAAATAGGCACATTTTCGAACAAAACATAAATGTATAGTATAACATGATGTTATAAGACTGTCATCTGATGAAGTTGTTCAAGGTTAGTGATTAATTATATCTCTATTTGTGGGTTTTGTGAAAGCTACCTATGTGGTGGAAACATGGTGAAAATATGCCGTTGTGTGTTTGGCTATTGTGGTTAGCTAATATAAATACATATTGTGTTTTCGCTGTAAAACATTTTAAAAATCGGAAATGATGGCTGGATTCACAAGATATTTATCTTTCATTTGCTGTATTGGACTTGTGATTTCATGAAAATTATATTATATGATATCCCTGTCCCGTTAGGCTAGGCTATGCTAGTCAGCTTTTTTGATGAGGATGCTCCCGGATCCGGGATGGGTATTAAGTAAAGGCCTGTAGCCAAGGCTTTGTAGCCTACAGATTTGAACAGTGGTGTGTATTCATGGATGCCAAGGGTAGCCACGCTTCCCCAAAAAATGTACCAATAAAAAAATATATATAAATACTGTTGTATTTGTAATACACTCCCGGTCAAAAGTTTTAGAACATCTACTCATTCAAGGGTTTTTCTTCATTTTTATTATTTTCGACATTGTAGAATAATAGTGAAGATATCAAAACTATGAAATAACACATATGAAATCATGTAGTAACCAAAAAAGTGTTAAACAAATCAAAATATAATTTGAGATTTGAGATTCTTCAAAGTAGCCACCCTTTGCCTTGATGACAGCTTTGCATACTCTTGGTATTCTCTCAACCAGCTTCATGAGGTAGTCGCCTGGAATGCATTTCAATTAACAGTTGTGCCTTATTAAAAGTTAATTTGTGGAATTTCTTTCCTTCTTAATGCGTTTAAGTCAATCAGTTGTGTTGTGTCAAGGTAGGGGTGGTATACAAAAGATAGCCCTATTTTTTTAAAGGCTGAGTCCATATAATGGCAAGAACAGATCAAATAAGCAAAGTGAAATGACAGTCGATCATTACTTTAAGATCAGTCAATACAGAACATTTCAAGAACTTTGAAAGTTTCTTCAAGTGCAATCGCAAAAAACCATCAAGCACTATGATGAAACTGGCTCTCATGAGGACCGCCACAGGAAAGGAAGACCCAGAGTTACCTCTGCTGCAGAGGATAAGTTCATTAGAGATAACTGCACCTCAAATTGCAGCCCAAATAAATGCTTTACAGAGTTCAAGTAAGAGACACATCTCAACATCAACTGTTCAGAGAAGACTTTGTGAATCAGGGCTTCATGGTCTAATTGCTGCAAAGAAACTACTACTAATGGACACCAATAAGAAGAAGAGGCTTGCTTGGGCCAAGAAACACGAGCAATGGACATTAGACCGGTCAAAATCTGTCCTTTGGTCTGAAGGGTCCAATTTGGATATTTTTGGTCCCAACTGCCGTGTCTGTGTGAGACGCAGAATAGGTGAATGGATGATCGCTGTATGTGTGGTTCCCATCGTAAAGCATGGAGGAGGAGGAGTGATGGTGTGGGGGTGCATTGCTGGTGACACTGTCTGTGATTTATTTAGAATTCAAGGCACACAACCAGCATGGCTACCACAGCATTCTGCAGCGATACACCATCCCATCTGGTTTGCGCTTAGTGGGAATATCATTTGTTTTTCAATAGGACAATGACCTCCAACACACCTCCAGGCTGTGTAAGGGCTATTTGACCAAGAAGGAGAGTGACGGCCTGGCCTCCAAAATCACCCGACCTCAACCCAATTGAGATTATTTGGGATGAGTTGGACCGCAGAGTGAAGGAAAAGCAGCCAACAAGTGCCCAGCATATGTGGGAACTCCTTCAAGATTGTTGGAAAAGCATTCCTCATGAAGCCAGTTGAGAGAATGCCAAGAGTGTGCAAAGCTGTCATCAAGGCAAAGGGTGGCTACTTTGAAGAATCTCAAACATGAAATAGATTTTGATTTGTTTAACACTTTTTTGGTTACTACATGATTCCATGTGTGTTATTTCATAGTTTTGATGTCTTCACTACTATTCTACAATGTAGAAAATAGTAAAAATTAAGAAAAACCCTTGAATGAGTAGGTGTGTCCAAACTTATGAGCAAACAACACAATTATCACAAAGGTTGTAATAAGGCTTTTATTCCCTGGCTTGGCTTCCCCAATGATTTTACCCATGCATTGCCACTGCAGATGTAGGATCTTAATTTGAATCTTAAAATAATCCTGCAGCAACAGGAAATGTGAATTATTATGTGGATTATAATTAATGGAAATTTTTTGRGGGGTTGATACATTTTTCATTAGGACAAATCAAGTCTGACATTTAAAGTGGATATGTAAACCTTCAATGCACTACAAGTTTGCATTTCCTGCTGTGAATGAAAATTCTCAGCAACAAAAGAATGATAAAAATGAATATCCTACATCTATATATGGTAAATCATGGCTGGCATTGGTTACACATCTGCTACAATAGCAATGTGCCAGCTATATGAGGGGATAGTAGTAGTGTGTGTGTGTGAGGTCTTAGAACCAGGCTTTACTGTGTGTTTCTCTGGCCGTGTCTGACCTGCCTTCTATAGAGTTTACACAATACCAGAGCTTTCATCTCTTCCACGTAATACACACACACACACACACACACACACACACACAAACAAACTAACACAGACACACACACAGACATCTGTTCTGGTTAACTACTCTGAGAACTTGACCAGGATTAGAGGAACAGAGAAAAAACAATAGAGGACACAACAAATGTTCACCTTTAACACCTTTCAATCGGGGATTGAAGCCATTTACGATCTGCATGAGGACAGAGTGTTTGAAATCCAACCCAAAAATTTGACGGCGATGAAAACAAACATACCCCCCAGTATGGCGAACACATCCTTGGTATTTGACTGGTATGGAACCATTTAACATGTTTCTAATAGGCCTGGTAAAGAATACTCTAAGTTTTTCATAGTGCAATGGTCAAAACTGACTGAAAACATCAAAAGATGTTGCATTTCTGTGAATCAACTAACTCTACTAGTGTAATGAAGGTGAGTTGGACTCGCACTGTCGTTTTGAGGTAACCCTGCGTGCAACTTAAAATCTGCTTCACCCTGGGTCCAATAGGGAATTTCCTCTGGTGATGTTGGTTTTCATGAGTGTGTGTCACGCCCTGGCCTTAGTATTCTTTGTTTTCTTTATTATTTTAGTTAGGTCAGGGTGTGACATGGGGAATGTTTGTGTTTTATCGGTTTTGGGTGGTTATATGGTAAAGGGGGTGTTGGGTGTAGTGTATGGGTTTGTGTTGAGTGTATGTGTCTAGCTGTGTCTATGTTGGGTGTAAGTTGTCTAGGAGAGTCTATGGTTGCCTGAATGGGTTCCCAATTAGAGACAGCTGATTTCTGTTGTCTCTGATTGGGAGCCCTATTTAAGGTAGCCATAGGCTTTCGTTTGATGTGGGTAATTGTCTATGTCTGAACGTTTGTAGCCTGTATGTGCACTACGTTTATTAGCTTCACGGTCGGTCATTGTTTGTTTTGTTAGTTTTGTAAGTTTTGTAAGAGTGTTTTGTTTTCGGTTCTCCTTCTTCTTAATAAAAAGAGGATGGCTTATTTTCCTACTGCTGCGTTTTGGTCCGTTAATCCTCCACACGATCGTGACAGTGTGAGACCGAGGTTCAGATCAGTTACACTAGCATGTAGTTAACCGCTGAGTAGCCAAAAGCCTGGTACATCTTTAACAGCCAAGATGAGAAGATATGGTTTTATGCTGTTTCAGAATGAAGTTTGCTTGATCTGAACGGTCTATAAAACTGGCTAGTTTTGTCTGGTCTCTACTTCCGTCAGCTGTTATAGCTGAAACCATAACACAGTATCCTGTGCTCTTTGGGAGGGAAGATGTGGTGTAATTCCTCTACCACACCCTCCCTCCCAATAAAGCTCCTTGGCTGGGGATGGATGTTTCACAATATGAGGGGTGACCAGGGGTGGGCTGGAGGGGTGTGGCTACTGGATAGACATGATCCCTTGCACAATGTTATTTCTTCCACAGCACAAGCTCAAGCCATTAGATTGCTACCACCCTACCACAGTACAATTATGAAACCAACAATAACACAATAAAAAGCCCACCACATTCATTATTATGAGGATGATACAGTTCACTTAGCAAGAAAGTGGGTGTTTGGTTGCGCAATAAATGAATAACGCATGATCACAGTTCCGGATCCAACAGTTGAGCGAGTTGAGTCCAAAATATGGATTGGTGCTAATCAGTCAACTTGCTGCCCTCTAAACAGAGTTAGATGTGGCTGTAGGGCTAAGTGGGCTTTGGACAGCTGCCATGTGATTATCAATCAGTGGGCGCTGGGCCGGAGGGGCGGACTTTCAGGATCCTCAGAAGGGCATATTTTCACAACACACACACATACAATATTCACTTATACATATACCGTACACACACGTATTCATATATAAGACTTGGCTTTCCTTTATTTTGGCCTGATTCACCCCTTGAAGTAGCTAGTGAAAGTCTACACACCCTTTCCACAGTCTTCACATTTAGCTGCCTTAAAATGTAATCTAAAACAGATTACATTTGAATGTCTTCCTACAGATCAACACATCTTTCACATTTTCGAAGTGAAAGAAACATTCTAKAAAAAACGTTAAAACATTTTTTTTTTATTAAATGGAAGACATATTGATTGCGTATGTTTTCACACCCCATAGTTAATACTTGGTGGAAGCACCTTTGACAGCCACTATAGCTGTGAATCATTTTGAATAAGATTCTACCAACCTTGCACAACTCTTAGGGCAGGGGTGTCAAACATACGGGCCGCAGCGAGGGGGTCCAATCCGGCCAGCAGGTGGTTTGAGTCAAAACAAAACAAAAAAACAATACTTTAAAATGACTAAAACCAAATCGAAACAGTGTAGAAATTATTCAGTTCAAATTATACACTTTATACATTCATACAGTTTCATGATTGTCCAGCTTGCTAATAATCACTAGACAGTCAGGGACCATAGAAAATTACAAAAACAATGGATAGAGGACTATTTTTTGCACATTTTGATGGCAAGGAAATATTACACATTCAGTGCGGCCCCCGGGAGAACGAGGCAAAATTAGTTTGACACCCCTATCTTAGGGCAACATATATCCATTGTTTTTGTCAAAATTGCTCAAGCTMAGTAAATTTGGTTGAGAATCATTCATGAACAGTAATATTCAAACCTCTCAGATTGAAGTCAGGGCTGAGACTGGACCATTCAGGAGCACATACCTCTTGGAAAGCTATTTTGGAGTGTTTTTGGCATAAAAATGTGTGTGACTGTCTAGCTGAAAAATAAAATTATATCCCAGGGTTAGGTTTTCAGAAGACTACGGTGGATTYTTCTTCTAACTTTTTAGCTGGGCTTTGCTCCTTTTATATTTATTCTGATCCTGACAAACTCCCCATTCCCTGCCGGTGACAAGCATACCCATAACATGATGCTGCCACCACAATACTTGAAAATACACTGTGTTGTATTGGATTTGACACAAGCTTGTAGTTTTTAATTTAAGCCAAAAAGTGAAATTATTTGCTGTGTTGTCTTGCAGTATTACTTAACATCCWTGTTGCAAACAGAATGGATGATTTGAAGTGAATTTCTGAACACAGGCTTCCTTCTTTTCATTTTGACTTACAGGCCAGTAATGTGGAGTAAATACAATGTTGTAGATCCTCTGTATTTTCAAGTATTGTGGTGGCAGCATCACGTTGGGGAGTATGTCAGGATCAAAAGAAATATGACCGGAGTAAAGCCCAGATAACAGTGAAAAATAAACCCTGTCTTCTGAATACCTAACCCTGGGATAGAGTTTTATTTTTCCGCGTTACATCTACACACATTTTTGGCCAAAGACACACCAGAATGGCTTTCCAATAGGGGTTGAGTGTTCCTGAGTGGTTCAGTCTCAGTCCCGACGTAAATTTGCTTGAAAATCAGAGACAAAGTTTGAATATTGCTGTCCATCAATGATTCCCAACCAAATGTACTAAGCGTGAGCAATTTTGATACAAACAATAGATATATGTTGCCCTAAGAGTTGGACAAAGTTGGTAGAATATTATAAAAAATGATTCACAGCTGTAATGCCTGCAAAAGGTGCTTCCACCTGGTAATAAATATGGGGTGTGAAGACATATGCAATCAAGGCATCTTTGTTATTATTTCTTTTTCTTAATTTGGAAAATGTTCTATCACTTTCTTTCACTTTGAAAATGTGGAGTAGGTTGTGTAGATCTGTATGGGAAAAAAGGCAGCAAAATGTGAAGACTGTACAAGGGGTGTATAGACTTTCACTTCGCATGTTACACACACACACACACACACACACACACACACACACACACACACACACACACAGAAACACACATACTGTATCCAGCTGACCTGAGAAAAACACCCCTATCGCTATCCGATGAGTATTATATTCTATTTTTGAGCTTAAATTTGTATTTTTATTCCTTTTTAACCTCTTTCAGATCAAATTTAACCCGCTTGAGTTCCTGCTCATTTCCCCCCCTGCTAGACTGCCATGAAAGAAAGAAAGAAAGAAAGAAAGAAAGAAAGAAAGAAAGAAAGAAAGAAAGTGTGAGTGAGAGAGAACTGAAACGGAGTCAGAGACAGGTCTGTATACATGGTTAATGAGGCGAGAGAAGGTAACACTAGTAAAAGACACCAGACATCCTCTGAATCATTAATTCATACACAGGCCTCCTGCAGGGTACAAATAAACACCAAACACCTACATCTGGAATAAGACCAGCAGAAAAAGAAACACCGGAGTCTGGATCAGGACCAGGAGAGAGACAAACACCTAAGGCTGAGTTCAGATTCTCCACTTTCTCCCAGAGTGAACATTGTGGTGAAATCATTAGCTGAAGAGAGTTTATACCATTGTTAAATCCATGACGGGAAGTGTGCACTCTAGGGTGGAGAATTGGGACTCAGCATAAATCTGGATTAGGCCCAGCAGAGAGAAGAACACAGGAGACCCAGACTTAGCACCTCTCTCCCTATGCTACAAAGTGTCAGRAATTCAGGGAGTTTTAAAAAGGTTTTGTAGCATTCCCAGTGTGTAACTGGGTAAGAAACACCTAAGTCTGGATCAGGACCAGCAGCGAGAGGAACACAAGTGACACAAGCACCTCTCTCCCGATCCTCTCCCCCTACACTACAGTGTCAAGAATCCATTGAGGCAGTGAGAATAATTAAAATAGTTTTAAATAGGTTAAGGCTTTGTCATTCCCCATGTATAACTGAGAAATTACCAAACACATTCTCCAAAGACACTATGAAGAGATATAAAGGGCAAAAGTTCATACGAAGTGATGCTAGACTACAGTAAAAGGTAGATTCAGATTACGCGACAATATAGATGACATTACCCGGCTTCTACTTGTGAAGAGACATTTCAATATCTGAAAACGTAAAACTAGAGTATAGCTCTCCCTTACGGAGAGACAAGATCAGGGGAGGATCGGGCCACTGTGGCCAGGTGAAAGAGGAAAAGCAGGTCACCTGTCTTTCTCCCACGCACACGCACGCGCACGCACACTTCTACAAGGTCTTCAGGGTTCAAGAGAGCAGGGAGTGCTGCTCCCCTGGGTCTGTGTGTCAACCAGGCTGTCTTGCACAGCTCCATCCACACAGGAAAACAATGTGAATACTGAGAGACAGCAGGGCTAACACAGTAAGAGAGCAGTGGAACAGTATCTGTTCATAATGCTGCTGCTGTAAGACATTCCCTGCTTAGGCTTTTAGTGGCACTAGTTATGAATTCCTCTCAATAACCTATGACTATAGAGAAGGTGGTCTGGGTTGTTTAACCAATGGCAATACTCTTCCATATACAGATAAACACAAATACATGTATATATACACACTGTGCAGACACACACACAGAACAGTACGCATTCATGCAGGCACATTCAGACGCACGCAGCCCAACAGACGCTACAGAAGCCGTTCAAGGACACAGAGAAATTAGAGTTTTGTCTATTTCCTCTTCTGCCAGGCAGCCTCTCCTCTCCTCAGAATCCTCTCCTCGCTCAACATTACAGACATCAATCTATTTTACACAGGCTTCAGATGTGTGCAGGGCTTTACAGCCAAATCAAGTCTTCCATCCCAACTATTAATCTGGGTCTCGGGTGAATCGTCCCTGAACTCTCCAGCTATTTACAGTGACTCTCAGGACAGCTGCATGGTGCACACTCAGATCTGGACCTCATCTTTACTTTCTGAGCCTTCTGTAGTCCAAAGAGAAAGCTAAAATAACACCAGGGACATTTGAATAAAGAACAGGGACTCCCATGTCATCCATCTTAAATTGTTATGTGTTAGGCTACGTCTCCCACAGGGGATGCCGGGTAGGTAGTGTGAATTCCCAGAGTTCCTGAGTACGACAAGACTGAGTTATCCCACTGAGCTGAAGCCTATGCATAGCTCGGGGAGCTAACGCAAGTCTTGAGGTCTCAAACAACGTTAATTGTCATGCAAGCGTGGTTCTGAACCACCTTCCTTAAATTAGCTCCTCTCCAGGGCAGGGCATTGTAGCTCTGGGAGCGAGAGAGGAAGAGAGAGACCAGCTTCTGCTGATCAGAGTAGTAATTAACAGAGTTTCAATTTCAAAACAGAGCAGATGCTTATTTAAAAACCTGATCGATTGGCCACTTGGTCAGCATGGTGCTCCAACTCCATAGAGAAGGCCAATTACAACAACAACAATCACCCCTGAAAAAATGTGCACTGCTTAATCAGTGGTCAGAGTATAGCAAATTTAGATATTGCCTAATCCAGCTGAGAATACAAAATTAATTTTAAACAATCCAACTGACACTGAGGAGACAACCTCTCTCTCCCCTGCACCTAGCTYGCTGGCTCTCTGTCACTCTGTCCCCTCAGTAGGGCTATCGTGGTAAACCTCCAGTCTCAGGGGTGAAGATAAACACCAACAGCTGGCTGCCTAATGGGGTTGAGAGGGACGGCCTCTGACCTCCGTCAGCTTGTCACGGACGTTGGTTGAATGGATAATCAGTATGTTAAATAGTCATTTATCAGCTTGTTTCCCTCTCTCTCTGTCTCCTCTCTTCTCTTTCTCTCAATTCCATTTCAATTTCAATTTAATGGCTTTATTAGCATGGGAAACATATGTTTACTTTCCAAGGCAAGTGAAATAGACAAACAAAAGTTAAATAAACGTTACAAAAATGAACACTAAACATTACACTCACAAAAGTTCCAAGAGAATAAAGACATTTCAAATGTCATATGTCTATATACAGTGTTGTAATGATGTGAAAATAGTTAAATTACAAAAGGGAAAATAAATAAACAMACATGAATATAGGTTGTATTTACAATGGTGTTTGTTCTTCACTGGTTTCCCTTTTCTTTTGGCAACAGGTCACAAAWCTTGCTGCTGGGATGGCACACTGTGGTATTTCACCCAATAGATATGGGAGTTTATCAAAATTGGATTTGTTTTCAAAATGTTTGTGGGTCTGTCTGTGTAATCTGAGGGAAGTATGTGTCTCTAATATGGTCATACATTTGGCAGGAGGTTAGGATGTGCAGCTCAGTTTCCACCTCGTTTTGTGGGCAGTGGTTTAAAAATAAATAAAAATGTAACCTTTATTTAACCAGGTAGGCTAGTTGAGAACAAATTCTCATTTACAACTGCGACCTCGCCAAGATAAAGCAAAGCAGTGTGACACAGACAACAACACAGAGTTACACATGGAATAAACAATAAACAAGCCAATAGCACAATAAACAAGTCAATAACACAGTAGAAAAAAAGAACGTCTATATACAGTGTGTGCAAAAGGCATGAGGAGGTAGGCAATAAATAGGCCATAGGAGCGAAGAATTACAATTTAGCAGATTAACACTGGAGTGATAAATGAGCAGATGATGATGTGCCAGTAGAGATACTGGTGTGCAAAAGAGCAGAAAAGTAAATAAAAACAGTATGGGGATGAGGTAGGTAGATTGGGTGGGCTATTTACAGATGGGCTATGTACAACTGCAGCGATCGGTTAGCTGCTCAGATAGCTGATGTTTAAAGTTGGTGAGGGAAATATAAGTCTCCAGCTTCTGCGATTTTTGCAATTCGTTCCAGTCACTGGCAGCAGAGAACTGGAAGGAAAGGCGGCCGAACGAGGTGTTGGCTTTGGGGATGATCAATGAGATATGCCTGTTGGAACGTGTGCTACGGGTGGGTGTTGTTATCGTGACCAGTGAGCTACTATGGCCTATTTATTGCCTACCTCCTCATGCCTTTTGCACACACTGTATACAGATGTTCTTTTTTTCTACTGTGTCATTGACTTGTTTATTGTGTTATTGGCTTGTTTATTGTTTATTCGATGTGTAACTCTGTGTTGTTGTCTGTGTCACACTGCTTTGCTTTATCTTGGCCAGGTCGCAGTTGTAAATGAGAACTTGTTCTCAACTAGCCTCCCTGGTTAAATAAAGGTGAAAGAAAAAGAAAAAGAAATACAAAAATAAAATGAATACCAGGAATACGACTTCCCTGGAGCAGATCCTTTGTTCACTCTCCCCAGAGGAATTTAACTTATTCCAGAGGCCGACCCAAAACATCAGCGGCGGAGGAGAGGCACTCGAGGCGGCCTGCTGGTTCGACTTAGGAGGTGCGCACACCATCCAACGCTTCCGAATATATTACACGCTAATGTTCAGTCTTTGGATAACAAAGTTGATGAGCAAGGATTTCTTTCCAGAAAGACATCGGGGCCTGTAACATACTTTGTTTCACGGAAACATGGCTCTCTCTGGATACTCTGTCGGAGTCGGTAAAGCCAGCAGGATTCTCAGTACATCGCGCAGACAGGAATAAATATCTCTCTGGGAAGCAGAATGGCGGGGGGGGGGGTGTTTCATGATTAACGACTCGTGGTGTAATTCTAGGAACACACCGGAGCTCAAGTCATTTTGTTCACCCGACCTAGAATACTTCACAATTAAATGCCGACCATATTATCTCCCAAGATAATTCTCCTCTGTCATCGCCACGGCCATTTTACATCCCACCTCAAGCCGAAAACCTTGACGGCCCTCAATGAACTTCACTGGACTTTAAGCAAACTGGAAACCACATATCCTGAGGCTGCATTTATTGTTGCTGGGGATTTTAACAAAGCAAATCTGAGGACTAGGCTGCCGAAGTTCTATCAACATATCAATTGTCCATCTCGCGCTATGTTCCGGGTAGCTTGCAAAAATAATCTAGACGCCTACACGGATACGGTGACTGAGTTTATACGGACATGTATAGGAGATGTAGTACCCACCGTGACTATTAAAACCTACCTTAACCAGAAACCGTGGACAGATGGTAGCATTCGCGCAAATATGAAAGCACGAAACACCGCATTTATCCATGGCAAGGTGACTGATAATATGGCAGAATATAAACAGTGTAGTTATTCACTCTGCAAGGCAATCAAACAAGCTAAACGTCAGTACAGAGCTAAAGTGTAATTGCAATTCAACGGCTCAGACACGAGACGTATGTGGCAGGGACTACAGACAATCACGGACCACAAAAGGAAAACCAGACCGAYGTCTTGCTTCTGGACATGCTAAACACATTCTTCGCACGCTTTGAGGATAACACAGTGCCACCGACGTGGCCCACTACCAAGGACTGTGGGCTCTCCTTCTCCGTGGCTGACGTGAGTAAAACATTTAAACGTGTTAAACCCTTGCAGGGCTGCCGGCCCAGACGGCATCCCTAGCCGCATCCTCAGAGCATGCGCAGACCAGCTGTCTGGTTTGTTTACGGGCATTTGCAATCTCTCCCTATCCCAGTCTGCTGTCCCCACATGCTGTTCAAGATGGACACCATTGTTCCTGTACTCAAGAAGGCAACGGTAACTGAACTTAATGACTATCGCCCCATAGCACTCACCTCTGTCATCATGAAGTGCTTGAGAGACTAGTCAAGGATTATATCACCTCCACTCCGCTGATCCTCAACACTGGGGTCCCACAAGGATGCGTGGTCCTGTACTCCCTGTTCACCCATGACTGCGTGGCCAAGCACGCCTCCAATTCAATCATCAAGTTTTCAGATGACACAACAGTAGTAGACTTGATTAGCAATGATGACGAGACAGCCTACAGAGAGGAGGTGAGGGCTCTGGGAGTCTGGTGCGTGGAAAACCATCTCTCACTCAACATCAACAAAACAAAGGAGATGATCATGGACAGGAAACAGCAGAGGGTGCACCCCCCTATCTACATCGACGGGACCGCAGTGGAGAAGTTGAAAAGCTTCAAGTTCCTTGGCGTACACATCACTGACAAACTTAAATGGACCACCCACACAGACAGTGTGGTGAAGAAGGCGCAACAGAGCCTCTTCAACCTCAGGAGGCTAAAGAAATTTGTCTTGTCACCTAAAACCCTCACAAACTTTTACAGATGCACAATTGAAAGCATCCTGTTGGGCTGTATCACCGCCTGGTACGACAACTGCACCGCACGCTACCGCAAGGCTCTCCAGRTGGTGGTGCGGTCTGCCCAACGCATTACCGGGGGCAAACTACCCACCCTCCAGGACACCTACAGCACCCAATGTCACAGGAAGGCCAAAAAGATCAGCAAGGACATCAACCACCAGAGCCACTGCCTGTTCACCCCGCTATCATCCAGAAGGCGAGGTCAGTACAGGTGCATCAAAGCTGGGACCGAGAGATTGAAAAACAGCTTCTATCTCAAGGCCATCAGACTGTTAAACAGCCATCACTAGCACATTATAGGCTGCTGCCTATGGGCATAGACTAGAAATGACTGGCCACTTTAAGCAATGGAACACTAGTCACTTTAATAATGTTTACATATCTTGCATTACTCATCTCATATGTATATACTGTTTTCTATACTATTCTACTGTATCTTAGTCCATTCTGCTCTGACATCGCTAGTCCATATGTACAGTATATAGTCTTAATTCATTCCTACTTAGATGTATGCGTATTGGGTATATGTTGTGTAATTTGTTAGATATTACTGCACTGTCGGAGGTAGAAGTACAAGCATTTCGCTACACCCGCAATAACATCTACTAATCACGTGTACCAATAAAATTTGATTTGATTTGATGATTTGGTTGGGTCTAATTGTGTTGCTGTCCTGTGGCTCTGTGGGGTCTGTTTGTGTTTGTGAACAGAGCCCCAGGACCAGCTTGCTTAGGGGGCTCTTCTCCAGGTTCATTTCTCTGTAGGTGTTGGTTTTGTTATGGAAGGTTTGGGATACGCGTCCTTTTAGGTGGTTGTAGAAATTAACGTCTCTTTTCTGGATTTTGATAATTAGCAGGTAACGGCTTAATTCTGTTATGCATGATCATCAGCAAACAGTAGACATTTGACTTCAGATTCTAATAGGGTGAGGCCGGGTGCTGCAGACTGTTCTAGTGCCCTCGCCAATTCGTTGATATATATGTTGAAGAGGGTGGGGCTTAAGCTGCATCCCTGTCTCACCCCCCAGCCCTAAGGAAAGAAATGTGTGTGTTTTTTGTCAATTTTACCTGCACACTTGTTTGTGTATGTCACGCCCTGGCCTTAGTATTCTTTGTTTTCTTTATTATTTTAGTTAGGTCAGGGTGTGACATGGGTATTTATGTGGGTTTTGTAGTGTCCAGGGTGATTGTAAGGTTTAGGGGGTTTATTTAGAGTAGTTGGCTTTATGTTTAGTATAGTTGTCTAGCTGTGTCTATGTTGTGTGTAGTTGTCTAGGAAAGTCTATGGTTGCCTGAATGGGTTCCCAATTAGAGACAGCTGGTTTCTGTTGTCTCTGATTGGGAGCCATATTTAAGGTAGCCATAGGCTTTAGTTTGTTGTGGGGAATTGTCTATGTAGAACGTTTGTAGCCTGTATGTATGTGCACAACGTTTGTAGCTTCACGGTCGTTTTGTTGTTTTGTTAGTTTGTATAGTGTTTTGTTTCATGTTCATCTTCGTTCATTTAATAAAAGAAGATGGCTTATTTTCCTCATGCTGCGTTTTGGTCCGAATCTCTTCCACACGATCGTGACAGTGTACATGAATTTTAGAATGTCGTATGTTTTTTTCCCCAACACCAATTTCCATCAATTTGTATAGCAGACCGTAATGCCAAATTGAGTCGAAAGCTTTTTTGAAATCAACAAAGCATGAGAAGACATTGCCTTTGTTTTGGTTTGTTTGTTTGTTTGTTAATTAGGGTGTGCAGGGTGAATACGTGGTCAGTCGTATGGTCATTTGGTAAAAARCCAATTTGACTTTTGCTCACTACATTACTTTCGCTGAGGAAATGTACACGTCTGCTGTTAATGATAATGCAGAGGATTTTCCCAAGGTTGCTGTTGACGCATATCCCACGGTAGTTATTGAGGTCAAATTTGTCTCCACTTTTGTGGATTGGGGTGATCAGTCCTTGGTTCTAAATATTGGGGAATACGCCAGAGCTGAGGATGATGTTATAGAGTTTAAGTATAGCCAATTGGAATTTGTGGTCTGTATATTTTATAATTTAGGGGACCATCAACCCCACAGGCCTTTTTGGGTTGGAGGGTTTAAATTTTGTCCTGTAGTTCATTCAACATAATTGGAGAATCAAGTGGGTTCTGGTAGTCTTTRATAGTTGATTCTAAGATTTGTATTTGATCATGTATATGTTTTTGCTGTTTGTTCTTTGTCATAGAGCCAAAAAGATTGGAGACGTAGTTTATCCATTCATCTCCGTATTGGATAGATAACTCTTCGTGTTGTTGTTCGTCTTCCAATTTTCCCAGAAGTTGTTAGATTCTATCGATTCTTCAATTACATTGAGCTGATTTCTGACGTGCTGTTCCTTCTTTTTCCGTAGGGTATTTCTGTAAAAAAAAAAATATTCACCATATTGAAAGCGTAGGTTCAGGTTTTCTGGGTCTCTATGTTTTTGGTTGGATAGGATTCTGAATTTCTTCYTAGATTTTTGCATTCTTTATCAAACCATTTGTCATTGTTGTTAATTTTCTTAGGTTGTCTGCTTGAAATTTGATAGGAAAGTTGAGGTCAAATATACTGTTTAGGTTTTCTACTACCAAGTTTTCACCTTCACTCTTACAGTGAAACATTTTGTCCAGGAAATTGTCTAGAAGGGATTGAATTTGTTGTTGCCTAATTGTTTTCTGGTAGATTTCCACACTACTTTCCTTCCATCTATAGCATTTCTTAATATTATTCAGTTATTTTGGCTTTGATGCCTCATGATTGAGCCTAGCTCTGTTCAAGTGGAGTGAAATTTTGCTATCATCTGATAGAGATGTCAGTGGACTGACTGTGAACGCTCTAAGAGACACTGGGTTGAGGTCAGTGAAAAGGTAGTCTACAGTACTACTGCCAAGAGATGAGGTATAGGTTTACCTACCATAGGAGTCCCCTCGAMGCCTACCATTGATTATGTACGTACCCAGCATCCGACAGAGCTCCAGGAGTTGTGACCCATTTTTGTTGGTTATGTAGTCGTGGTTGTGTCTTGGGAGGCATATGGGGGAGGGAATTCTGTCACCTCCAGGTAGGTGTGTGTCCCCCTGTGTGCTGAGGATGTCAGGTTCTTATCCAGTTCTGGCATTTAGGTTGCCACAGACCAGTACATGTCCCTGGGGGGATATAGGTAGCACACATGAGGACATTTTTCTCTGTTGAGATCAATTCTTTATTAATTTCTAGCCAGATGTAAAATGTTCCTATTCTGACTAATTTAATAGAGTGGGTTAGGTCTGCTCTATACCAAATTAGCATACCCCCAGAGTCTCTTCCCTGTTTCACACCTGGTAGTTTGGTGGATGGGGCTACCAGCTCTCTGTAACCTAGAGGGCAACCAGAGGGCCCATCTCCTTTATAACCATGTTTCTTTGAAAAAGTCTGTGTTCCTGCTCTTTAGGCCAAAGGCAGATGACCTCAAACCTTGTATATTCCAGGATGAGATAGTAAAAGTTTGTGTTTCATAGTGTCTAGTGTTGTTTTTGTGTGGTTTAGGCCAGCACCATCAGTAGGTGTGAGCAGAGCATTTCTGAACATCTGACACATACCTCTTAGGTCGCAGGATGGGGCTTGGGCGGGTGTAATAGTGGGGGTTGGGTCTCCTCTCTCTCTCACCAAGCATGTCTGTTCATTACCAATCACAACCCATTAGCTCTTGATAGAGGCTAATCTATCATGCATATTCAGCTTTTGGCCTACAGTAAAGCTCGTGGAAGCATGGATAGAACATACTCAAGCAGTAGTGTATGTTTAGGCAGATCTTTAATGGTAGAAACATATGGCGATGGATAGCACATACTCAAGCAGCAGCTCCATCAGCCTCCAATGTAAAACAATTGAGGGAAAAAGTCRGAGAACTCTAGAGTCTGTCTGGCTTTAATTGTATTTTTTGCCTGAACCAACCCTTGAAACCTGATGAATGAAAGAGGGACCTCTCCTCTCTGTAGGTTCCTCCTTCTCTTCTACAGCCCTCCAGGCTATGACCTGAACCACTTGCAGTGCATGGCTATGTTTAAACTAGAACCCCTACATTCATTACATGCAAACACTTGTACTGTTAAATACCCTTTTGAGTGGACCACTTATGCCCCCTTTTGGTCTACACAAAGTACTACACAAAGTACAAAGTACACGGACCTAGTTCTAATGGAACGGGCTATTGCAGTGCTATACCAACTTGTCTCCCTTTTATTCTTGGTAACTTTGAGTGGGAAAAGGGCAAACCATGMCCAAATGATCAGCACGTTGGTCACATAATGTGCCGTCAATTGAACCGAAATCTATTTGGCTAGAGTAATTGGAGTTTAATTGACTAGTACACACTTTTTTGCTGTACCAAGCAGAGTTCAGATCTATGGCTCATTTACTTGGCTGTGGTTTCATTCAATTTACCCTCTAAAGAAAGATGCTGCTAAAAGTTTAAGTCTGAAGGGTGGGGAGGCAAGAGTGCGTGCATTCAAACCTAGTCTGTGACCTCACTAAATATCTCTAAGAGAAATTAAATCTTCTGTGAAATAAGTGTTTCTCATATGTGACATGTAAACAAACATCTGAGCAACAAAACATCAAAAACAGCATCCAGCTTTACAGAAAACCTCACCAAATAATGTGTGAAATGCAATGGGAAGCATTGGGTCTCTTCCACAGAGGTCGAAGAATTAAAAGGTTCACATTGCAGTAGCAGAGAGGAAAAGTACCAAGATGCAAAAAGAGAGGGTTAGTATTTACTTGTGATACATATTATAGCCTACCATGCAAGCATTTCTAGAGAGAGAGAGCTCTTCGTTTAAGCAGCTTAAGCAACCCAAAGCAGCCAGGCACTCCTAATCCACCGTCCACCTGTTTTGTATGTTTATTTACAATATATATTCATTAAACAGACACAAATGTTTAGCTGTGCCGCCGCGGCTGCCCTCGTCGGCTTAAAGAGCAACAACAATGGATGAGGAAGATGAACTCTGAAACTTCAGATGAAACCAGCGGGTGGGTGTCTGTTCAAATGAAACAAGCTGTGGAAAAGGTTCTACGTTGAACCCAAAGGGGTATTACCTGGAACCAAAAGGGTTCTCCTATGGGGACAGCCGAAGAACCCTTTTAGATTCTAGATAGCACCTTTTTTCCCTAAGAGTGTATATGTATCTCTGTCTTCTCAGTGTTTTGTCAGTACAGAACCTTTTGTATTTATATATACATTTTAAATGTATGTAGCTCTGTCCTTGAGCTGTTATTGTCTGTTATTGTTCTGTATTATGTCATGTTTCATGTTGTTTGTGGACTCYAGGAAGAGTAGCTGCTGCTTTCACAACAGCTAATGGGGATCCTAATAAAATCCTAAATCCTAATCCAACAATAAATGGCTCGTCTCCCCATGGTTTTATTTTACACACACAAAGCAACAGAGCCTAAGAACTCATCTCTGATCCAACAAGAAAACATTGTGAATGCTGTTAGTACAAAATTACTCAACATAATTGATGTCTTTGAGCGAACCGGCCTACACTTTACCAGACCCTAATATAAGACAACACTAACACAATACCATATACTACACCAGCCTTTCCCAAACTTGGTCCTCGGGACCCCAAGGGGTGCTCTTTTCGCTTCAAGTAATCAASTAATCATCAAATTTTGATCATTTGAATCAGGTGTGTAGTGTTAGGGCAAAAACCAAAACGTGCACCCCTTTGGGGTCCCGAGGACCGAGTTTGGGAAACACTGCCCTGCACACTGTACTAACCATACACTATATCAGACACTAATAGGCCTATAGAAAAACCCTATAAGTAACCATATTACTACTTCTATGTAATGTTACAACTATAACAATATTCTGTATACTATATCAACACCCATGCCAGAACCAGTCCAGTCATATGTTTTAATCTAATCTAAGAAATATGGGGAAAGTTCATCCTTGCCGAGATGTTACCTCTCTCTAATGAACCGTTCTGTGATATTGAAAGATAACGGCACTGGCACTTCAGAGGAGCAACCAATTAGGAGTGACTGCCGGGGGGATAGATGGCCACAGAGCAGGGATAAAAATCACACACAAGAACAYGCGCACGGGGGATAAACGCAGCTCTACTGAGGGAGGCAACCTAGGTGACCCTGACACAGCACCGCAGCATCCAAAGACGACAACCTGTCTTCTCCCTCTCACTTATATTTCTCTAGGAACCCAAAGAAAAGAGAGCTGATTAGAGAGCTGGTCCTGCACCCACACACAGTCCTGAAGGAGCTGGCAGAGTGGTGGCGTTCGGCCCTGGCTGAACCACTTGAGACAATGCGCCAAAGTCTATGTATTGCCACTGCTGCAGTGATCAAGACTTGAGTGGTGTCCTGAATATGCCAACCACTTCAAGTTTACTGGCTTGGGCATCACCGGCTTGTAGATTAATCTCAATATCATACAACCAGTGTGGCAGAGAATAGGAAGACGTGCTGAAGAGGATTAGTAGTGGTTGTATGAAGTAGGATCATTCAGCAACCAGATAGAAGGAGAGAGAGAAAGATCATTTAAACTGAGTGGAAGCTCCATTGTTATCCAGTGCCTATCTGTGGTTCTCTGAACAGCCTGTTCTTATTCTGTCCGTGGTTCTCTGAACAGCCTGTTCTTATTCTGTCCGTGGTTCTCTGAACAGCCTGTTCTTATTCTGTCTGTGGTTCTCTGAACAGCCTGTTTTATTCTGTCTGTGGTTCTCTGAACAGCCTGTTCTTATTCTGTCCGTGGTTCTCTGAACAGCCTGTTCTTATTCTGTCCGTGGTTCTCTGAACAGCCTGTTCTTATTCTGTCTGTGGTTCTCTTGACAGCCTGTTCTGACTGTGGAATCTGGAGTAAAATTTTTTGATTAAAAATCTGCAGCTATTCGAGAGGAGAAAAAGACAGTCAGGATGAGGGGGATAAAAAAGTTAGAAACTGTCTCTCCTGCTCATCTCTGTCCTCTCCTGTCCTCTCCTGTCCTCTCCTGTCCAGTCCCCTCCTTCACACCCCACAAAAAGACAAAGTAAGTCATTTAGGTGAAACATGGTATTTCTTCCCCTTGAGGAGGTTGCCTTTGATTAAGAACCCATGGAATTCTGAAGGCCTTCTAGGCTGAATACATTCTACAGAGCAAGGACCCCACCTGAGTATGTTGTTTTAACCACCTGTAATGGGTGCGTGTTGGTGGCAGGAAGTCAGGCGCACTCCAAAAACCAAAATATACAAAAAATATAAAAGTGGGTACAAAACCCGTCGCACACCGACACATGACTTGCACAAAACATACAATCAAACAATCTCCGACAAGGACATGAGGGGAAACAGGGTTAAATACACAACATGTAATTGATGGGATTGGAACCAAGTGTGAAGGAAGACAAAACAAAACCAATGGAAAATGAAAAATGGATCAGCGATGGCTAGAAGGTCGGTGACGTCGACCGCCGAACACCGCCGAACAAGGAGGACCAACTTCGGCGGAAGTCGTGACACCACCCCTGATGGAAAGAGCTGATTCTACAAGGCTTACAAACTGTGATAAACAAACACCTACAGTATGTCAAACTTAGGTGGGATTTTTTTTTTATAAACTAATGGGAAATACAATCTTTACCCACAATGATAAAGGCAAACACAAAGAAAAATCCTTATATGAGAGTGAAAACACGGTGCACTGCAAGCAGTGAGAGCCCAAATAAAAATCTATGAGACTAACAATAGCAGCTTTTGCTTGGAGCAGGAACAGTGAGGAGCCCACTTTTTAATGCTTACTGAGCAAAGTACCTACCGGCTTTTTGAGTGAGCTGAGAACAAAACAAAACAAGTCTATGTCGGCCCTAACAACGAGCTGGCCTACTTTGCACCCAGGGCAGCAGAAGAAGGAAGCATCTGAAGAATGGATGCTGTTGAGTCATACTCAGTTTATGATAGCAGGGCAGAGATGCTTATTCTACAAATAAGGAGGGATTTAGTTTATAGGGTACTCTCTGGGAACAGGAGGGAGATAATGATGTCTATGCATGAGAGAGAGAGAGAGAGAGAGAGAGAATTATCTGATGCTCGGGGAGACTCTGAGAATGTAGGCCTACATGGTAGTGAGTTCACACTGTATCGCCAAGCTGCAAAGTAAAAATTGTCTCTCTCTCACATATATTGGAATGATGACATCCACAGACCTGTAACAGAGCTCAGAGAGGGCTACCTCTAGAGCCATGTGTTGTTGTTTTTTCGATGAATCTTATTTCCGTGGCTTCAGTGGGAAGTTGTTAAATATTGTCATGGAAATGCAACCAATTCTTTGGATCGTTYCACTCTAAAACACCTAATTTGTCCCCTGGACTTCTTTAAATTGTTTTAGCGGATCGCATCCAACTAAGAGGTGCATAGACCGCCACCTACAATACTGGAGTGTGAGGCTACTATCCAAACAGGGGAGCGGAAAAGAAAGGTGAAAACGGAAGAAAAATGTAAAAGGGGTAAAAATTTGTCATACTAATGCTCATGCTACAGACGGCTATGTAGTTCCACTAATACAGGATTAGTAAAGGCCCAGCGCACTACGTTGGTGAGAGAATTTWAAAAAATATTTTTCAGTGGGTGCTGCAGCACCCTCAGCACCCATACTTCCCGCGCCTATGACAGGGCTTCCCTTGAAAAGGGGAGAATCTGAGCTTTACAACAATTCCAGAATTAATACTGTACTCCTAATATTCAACAAATAGCATTAATATTTCCAATCAGAAAAAACTACTGGACTCGCATTTGATCAAAGAAAAAATTGCCTACATGAAGTAAGAGAAAGTAAACATTATTGTTTCTAGTTGAGGTTAGTTACAATGTAAATGTCTTTGCTTGCTGGCTGGGCATCCGTTTAAAAGACTGAAGAGTGACTGAAGTGACTGCCCAGGAGGTGTGTGGGAGAGCCAGGCAGATCAGCTCAATCAGACTGCACAACTGAAAGACATTCATTCTTCCAATTAGAGGATTGTATTACATATTCTGCAAAAGCCATGCTTGCTTATGATTGTACAAAGCAGATGAAAAGGAGCTTCGTGTCAAATTAAATGTCCATTAGTCTCACTTGGAATTCTCATCACATTTTCTTCAACTAAAATTAAAACTAATTTGTTACAGTAAACGTTTTTTTCATTCGGTTTCGTTATCATCATTTGTTTTGGTCTGGAAAAATAGATTTTTAATATTTTTCGTCTTAGTTATTGTTTATGAAATGAACACTTTTCTGGGCATAGAAATCAATAGTGCTTTGTTGACAGAATCGYGTCCCTGCTCCAACTATAAGCCTGGGATGAATACAATTTTCCTGTAAGACTCTGGCAGGCTTTGGAGTTGCTTGACTTGGTACCATGCTCATCACAGTCATGTGGGGTTCCTTTTGCCTGCAGCTGTTTTCTCCACTCCCCTCCAGACCCCCAACAACGAAATAATGCAGAGSTCTCTCTCGTTCACTCTGTCTTGTTTTTTTATCTCTCTTTCTCAACCTCCCCCCTCTCTCGCTCTCAATTCAATTTTATTTTATTTCAAAGGGCTTTCTCTATTGTCTCTCTCTCACACTCAGTCTGCATTTCATTCTCTGTAGTCTGATTAAAGATCTCTGTATGGTGTGAACATGCAGACCGACATTGGCAATCATCATTAACATATTGCATTATTTACTCAAACTCCATTTCCCAGGACATCCTGGTTTTGCATCATAATGATTTGATTAAAGGGGAATATGACCCCTGAAGGCAACCTATAGGCTACAATAGAACATGAAGGATTACAACATGACTTTTAAGAGTATTTTTGCGGTTTCAACATTGTTCCAGCTACAATGGACTGACAGACAGGCTGACTTACTTGTGTCCGTATGGGTCAGTGGTGTAGGCAGACATCCGTTGATGACAGGGCCAGCAAAAATGTAGGCGTGCCAAAATGTGCACTCAAATCATTATTAAATTATCATAGCCTACCCTATACCCTACTGTAATCAATCACACACACAACAAACCATCTAACATGTAATTTCGCATTACAGACCAAATAGTCTTGTAGGCCTACGTAAATCCATGACTCTTGCATTCAACATGCGACTCTCATAGACCTACACATAATAAACTATAGGTCTATAATTAATAGACTATGATACTAAAACATAATGCCCCAATAAAAGGCAATACTGTGCATCGACCTGGCCAAGGCTTTCGACTGTCAATCACCGCATTCTTATCGGCAGACTCAACAGCCTTGGTTTCTCAAATGACTGCCTCGCTTGGTTCACCAACTACTTCTCAGACACAGTTCAGTGTGTCAAATCGGAGGGCCTGTTGTCCGGACCACTGGCAGTCTCTATGTGAGTGCCACAGGGTTCAACTCTCGGGCCGACTCTTTTCTCTGTATAYATCAATGMYKTCGCTCTTGCTGCTGGTGATTCTCTGATCCACCTCTACGCAGACACCATTCTGTATACATCTGACCCTTCTTTGGACACTGTGTTAACAAACCTCCAGACGAGCTTCAATGCCATACAACTCTCCTTCCGTGGCCTCCAACTGCTCTTAAATGCAAGTAAAACTAAATGCATGCTATTCAACCGATCACTGACCGCACCTGCTCGCCCGTCCAGCATCACTACTCTGGACGGCTCTGACTTAGAATACGTGGAGAACTACAAATACCTAGGTGTCTGGTTAGACTGTAAACTCTGCTTCCAGACTCACATTAAGCATTTCCAATCCAAAATTAAATCTAGAATCGGCTTCCTATTTCACAACAAAACATCCTTCACTCATGCTGCCAAACATACCCTCGTAAAACTGACTATACTACCGATCCTTGACTTCGGCAATGTCATTTACAAAATAGCCTCCAACACTCTACTCAGGAAATTGGATGCAGTCTATCACAGTGCCATCCGTTTTGTCACCAAAGACCCATATACTACCCACCACTGCAACCTGTATGCTCTCGTTGGCTGGCCCTCGCTTCATATTCGGCGCCAAACTCACTGGCTCCAGGTCATCTATAAGTATTTTCTAGGTAAAGCCCCGTCTTATCTCAGCTCACTGGTCACCATAGCAGCACCCACCCRTAGCACGCRCTCCAGCAGATATATTTCACTGGTCATCCCCAAAGCCAAATCCTCCTTTGGCTGCCTTTCCTTTCAGTTCTCTGCTACCAATGACTGGAACAAATTGCAAAAATCACTGAAACTGGAGACTTATATCTCCCTCACTAACTTTAAGCATCAGCTGTCAGAGCAGCTTACAGATCATTGCACCTGTACATAGCCCATCTGTGAATAGCTCACCCAACTACCTCATGCCCATATTGTTAAATATATGCTCCTATATTGCTCCTTTGCACCCCAGTATCTCTACTTGCACATTCATCTTCTGCACATCTATCACTCCAGTGTTTAATTGCTAAATTGTCATTATTTCACCACTATGGCCTATTTATTGCCTTACTTCCCTAATCTTACTTCATTTGCACACACTGTATATTGACTTTTTCTATTGTATTATTGACTGTATGTTTGTTCATTTYATGTGTAACTCTGTGTTGTTGTTTGTGTCGCACTGCTTTGCTTTATCTTGGCCAGGTCGCAGTTGTAAATGAGAACTTGTTCTCAACTGGCCTACCTGGTTAAATAAAGGTGAAATAAAACATAAAATAAAAAATAAAAATAACAGTAATATTCACAATAGGCAGCCATAGCYTATATAGGCTAGAACATTGGTCACCAACCTTTTCTTAGACGAGATCACTTTACGAAATCAAATTGCAAGCTTAGTGTAATTCTCTGCTGGGCGCTGGAGATCAAGTGTCCCTACAATTTATTCTGTGATAGCAATTAAATGATCAGTAGCCTCTAGGGCCTAAGTATAGTGAATGGGTGGAGAAGCACAGAAAATATACATTTCCAATTCATTTAAATTCCTAAAAATGGTAGGCTATTTACATTAAATGGAAATAAATTGTTTCACTCATTTGTCTCTTTTCATATATAAGAGAGGTCTGATTTTCTCCATGTAGGCCTACCCTTTATTATAAATAACGTAGAGACCCTTATATTTCAAAACTCAAGTCTCAAGCTAGGCTATATGATAACACTGGTCAGAGGTCCGTTGTTGTATCTAGGCTATATGATAACACTGGTCAGAGGTCAGTTGTTGTATCTAGGCTATATGATAACACTGGTCAGAGGTTAGTTGTTGTATCTAGGCTATATGATAACACTGGTCAGAGGTCCGTTGTTGTATCTAGGCTATATGATAACACTGGTCAGAGGTCAGTTGTTGTAGCCTACTACTTGCGCGGCACATCAGAGCATAAATTGAAATAAGGGAGAGTGCGAGTCGAAGTGGAGAAGCGTTTTTAATGATTTCTAAAACAGTTGAATAAAAACAGCGTTGTGCAGATGTAGGATCACTCTTTTGTTGCGCATAATTTTCCTGCGAATCAGGAAATGCAAACTTGTAGTGTATGASTTTTAAAAAAGCCTTGAATTAATGTTTTTGGAATTTCCACATTTAAATTTCAGACTTGATTTACCCGAATGAAGAAAACAAATTGCCTGCGTTACAGATGGCTATATCAGTCTGATAATACAGGACTAGTAAAGGCCCAGTGCATTACTTTTTTGCTACAGCACTCTCAGCACCCCTACTTCCCACGGCTATGGGTGTCAAAGGTCTAAATTAGTGCCTGATTAGAGTGGAACAATGACAAAATGCAGTGAAACTGACTTCCAGGTCCAGAGTTGAGTTTGAGGGTAGTAGACCATTTATTTAGCTTTATTTTCTATCAATATTTGGTCTTTCCTGGATCACCTGATTATGGTCGACAATATCACTCGACAACTAGCCGACATGCTAGACACCAATACGCATCCAATCCATCCAACAAGTAGGCTATAGTTAATGACAGTAGGCCTATAAGGTGACTCTTTCTGTTAGAGGTGGTTTTAACGTTGGGTTAGAAGCATTCGATTTTGCAATGGCATAGGCCTACATTATTGGTAATACACATTGCAGCCTAATCTAGTAAATGTATCATATGTGTTAGGGTGACCATCCCGTTTTCCCAGGACATTTTCAGCCCCATTTCAGCTGTGTCCTTACTTTTCAAGCTATAAAAAGGTAGATTTGTCAGCAAGACGCATCAATTAATGTAGGCCTAATCAATGACAATCACTGAATRCCATTAGGAACACTTTATGGTGTTTTGTAACAGATGTCTTTTTCCATTCATCAAATGGCGCCAAAATACATGCAGTTTGGATGCTGGAATTATTTTGGAGTGGACAAACATGTACAGGTAGCCTACTATTTGAAGTGATTTATTTGATGAAAATATCATGACTGGTTGTGTTCATGTTGTTTCAATATGCTTTGTGTTGTGGTCACGAGACAGAGATATATAGTTAAGCAAACTTTACTATGCATGTTGTTAACCAGCACATCATGTACATGAAGACATTAAGTAACAATTGGTTTCCGTTTCCTGTGTAACATCAATATTTCTAAATGTTCTTTTTTTTTTTTAACAAAGGCAGACTCCACCCAACTTTGGCTTGTAGTCCATGTCTGTAATAAACTTAAATGTGAACTGAATTTGTGTGTAATCTCTCTGATTGTTCATTACATTGTTATTTTAAAATGTACATTCACACAGTGTCTTTCAGGTGTATARGTCTTCGGATGGCCCTACCAGGCCTTGTGTGGGGAGTGTTGATTACATCAGGAGGTGCTTGACCTGAGATGTTTGGATCTTCTTGTTGATGTGCAGCGTCCACCTCTAGCTTGTGTTCCGTACCCTGCTGGGCATCAGCTGGTGCTCTGTTTACTGGCTCTGTGCCAGGCTCCTCAACMGTGGGGAAATCCTTGTCTATTTCTCTGCTATTTCTCTGCTCTTCCTCAGGTGTCTCCTGTACCTCCTGAAGACTTGTCCCTGTTCTGTCTTCACCTCGTAGGACCTTTGCTCCACGGGTCTGACTACTGTGGCCCTCTGCCACCTCTGTTTCTGTCCTGTGAGTGGCTGAACTCTCACCCTGTCATCTCGTTGCAGCTCTGTGAGATCCTTATCGGAGGTATCATAGTACTTTGCCTGTCTCTACGGTCTTTCGTTGAACTTCTCCTGCTGACAGTTTGTCATCACCGGTTTTCACTCAGCAGGTTTTCACTCATTAGCAGTAGTGTCTTTATACATCTTCCCATGAGCACCATTGCAGGGCTGCTGTATGTTCCTTGTGAAGGGTATTTCTGTAATCCAGCATGGCCAGGTATGGGTCAGGACCTACTCTCTTTGCTTTTGCCATTAGTATTTTGGCTGTTTTCACTGCCGATTCTACTTTCCCATTACTTTGCGGGTATCCTAGAGACAATGTTTTGCGTTTAAAGCCTTGCTGAAACTTCGGAACTCGTCTGAAGAGTACTGGGGACCATTGTCTGAGTACAGGATGTCAGGTATCCCGTAGCGTGCAAAGTGTGTCTTTATTTTTCGAATTAACGTTTTCGACTCTGTGTTCTCCAAATGGTGTGTTCTCCACTTCCCAGAAGTTTGAAATGTAATCAACTGTGACTATGTAGTCTCTGTCGTTGAACTGAAACAGGTCAATCCCTATTTTTTTCCCTGAGACACTTTGGTGCTTCGTGTGGCCTCAGCATCTCTATCTGCTGCTTCACACCACATGCAGTGCAGGTGCTACATTGTTCCATGTATGTTCTCAGCTGTGCATTCATGCCTGGCCAGTAGACACACTCGCAAACTCTTCTCAGACATCCCTCGATTCCTATGTGTGAGGAATGGATTCTTTGCATTATCTGACCCGAGGACCCGAGGATTCGCTCACCTCTGAAGATAACTCCATTTTGCACACTCAGCTCATCTCTGTTGTGAAAATATATGGCTACTTCCAAGGGTACATGTTCTTTCACTTCAGGCCACCCCTGCAGGATCACATTTTTCAGTGTCTGGAGCTCCCGGTCCAGCTCAGTGGCTCTCTGGATGGCCTTTAGTCTCTCGCTTGACACAGGGAGGTAGTGTATCATATTGATTGATTCCACTTCGACCTCCACAGGGCCTCTGTTTTCTTGTTCTGTTAGGTACGCCCTGCTCAGGGTGTCGGCCAGCACCACATGTTTTCCAGGAACGTGTCGGAGACTGACCTCGTAGTTTTGGAGTAGGGATTAAACGGTTACCGGTTTCACGATAAACCACGGTAAAATTCCCGACAGTTAGTATTACCTAGTAGAAAGAGGAGGAAGGGAAGCGCTACTAAGGTACACAATAGTACATTTTGGTAGATAGAAGGTGCTCTTTGGAAAAAGGGGTAAATTGGTCATCAAAAAGAAAGGAGGACCAAGGCACTCTTCATATAATTAATTAAAATGCCTTTATTAGTATGGCATGTTCAATAGAAAAAGTTTTTTTTAATACCGACGCGTTTCGGCTACATGGCCTTCGTCAGGGAGTACAAAAAAAGAGTACAATGTCCTCTTTTAAACAGCTTTTCCAATTAGCCCTAATTGGAAAAGGGAGTGGTTACAAAATTGATTAGACACACCTAGTAAGCAATACTATACACATTAAAAGGTGAAATACTGTCGCTATGTTATCATAAAAATACAACTCCAAGCTAGAAGTATCAGAACACTTAGAAAGGTAGTTCTAACCTTAAATATGACTGGGAGAAGTGTCAAGAATAAGAAAGCAATATATTCCATAGTACACTAGAACCCAGCAAAACATGAACAACAACAGTCTAAACATAGCTGAGGGCAATTGAGCAAAATGTCCACTAGATGACAGCAAATGGACCTATSACGACCCTACAGGAAGGGTGAGAAATCCATATCTTAATTTAAACCAGGGTATTTAGTGGCCTGTAGTTTGTAAATCCAAAAACGTTCCCTTTGGTTTAACTGTTTAAGACGGTCCCCTTTTCTAATAGAGGCCGGAACATGATCAATACCCATAGCTTGTAGGGAGGCAGGGTTGCCATGGTGTAAGGACTTGTAGTGCCTTGCCATAGGGTAGTCTTCATTGCCTATTACCGTTTCAAATGTTTATTATCATTAAAACCGTGTTTGATTACCACGGATTGAAAAACTCAAGGTAAATACTGTCCAGCATCAACCAAAGTTAGCAACAGTCTGACGCAGGCGCAGCATGCAATGTGGGGTTTGTTTTGTGTGAAAACATGGGGGAAGGCAGCGACATTGCTCGGGAGATTTTTCAGCCCTCTAAGAGGACCAAAGGGGGCAACACTTCAAATCTCTTGAGTCATCTTCGTGACCACCACCCACAACTTTTTAGCGAATGCAAGGTAAGTTAACTTTTAGCTCAATGCATGATGTGGGGACTTCGGAATGGGGGAAAATGTCATGGTTTGTCTGTCTAACTTGCTAATAGCTTGTCAATAATGTAAACTGAAGCTTTCAGTGTTACCTACTCTTGTAAAAACACTACATGTTGTTCTGCTGCTGTATGCGTTGTGTGACTGCAGACTCTATTTGCCCATTGCACACGATAACACGCCATCTAGTTTAGTCACCCGACCAACATATTTTGTTCATTTAAAATCCGGTAGTCGTCTACTTGGTTGTAAAAGTGTTCCAACAGGAGAAACACTATAGAGTCCTATACAAGACTCCTGTATTTATATAAATTGTTGGGCTCATTGCAATTACTATCAGTCTTCTTAAGACTCATTTGTATTTATGTAAATTGTGCATGGGGTCATTGCATATACTCAAATGCAACACAGAAGATAGACCGTGTGTGTGTGTGTGTGTGTGTGTGTGTGTGTGTGTGTGTGTGTGTGAATAATAATTATTATAATGTAACACCAATAATAATAATACATTTGCTGTTCCCTTGTTTACAGAGTGGGCGAGCAGCAGGCAAACCCAGTGATGCTACTGGTCCCTCCTCATCTACAGTTGTGACACAGACACTCAAGTAAGCATTTAAAAAAGGCAGGCTGCTTATGCACCCACATCAAAAAAATGCTCAAGACCTCACTGCAGCCCTTTCATAATACATTGCAAAGGACATGATGCCATTTCAAATTGTTGAGAGGCCAGACTTTCTGAGGCTGATGAAGGTTGCCGTGCCTCACTACAAAGTGCCATCACCAACATTATTTTACAAGACTGAAATCCCAAACCTGTACAACCAGGTTAAAGCTGATGTTGGAAAAAGTTTGGCTCAAAGGCACATAGTTTGCTGCAACTACTGACCTCTGGACCAGTGAAAGCGGGGGTGGTCAACCCTACATCAGCTTCACTATCCATTACCTCACCCCAGACTGGCTACTGGAATCAAACTGCCTGGAAACTCAGTTCTTCCCAGAAGATCACTCAGCTCTCAACAGAGAGGTTTTTGAGAATATGCTGGAAGAGTGGGGGATCAACAAGAAAGACCTGGTCTGCATAACCACAGACAACGCAACAAACATGATCAAGGCTTTTGAAGAGTTCCCAGATCTGTGGCTTGGGTGCTTTGGCCGTAATTTGAACTTGGACATCTCAAAGGCTCTGAAAATTCAGAGAGTTGACACAGCAGTCAAGGCCTGCTGTCATCTGGTCCAAGGCTTCTCACGGAGCTGGAAGAGAAGGAGAGCACAGAGAAAAGAAATCTGCCCTCAACATGCCACAGAAGGCTCTGATCCATGATGTGGTGACCCGATGGGGATCTACACACAAGATGCTTGAGCGTTTCCTCAGCCAACAGCAGCCTGTCTGTGCGACACTGGCTGGAGAAAGAGGAACATGGCATCTGATGCCCAAGAATGCCGATATAAGTGTCATGGAGCAACTGTGCCAGATCCTTGAACCTCTGAGCAAGTTTACAGATGCACTTGCCTCAGACACGAGTGACACTGTCAGCCATCAAGCCTGTCCTGCACCACATCACCCGTGATGTTCTGGTGGAAAAGGATACAGAGCCATCCCTGACCAAGGAGATAAAAAGAGTAATGAGAGAAGACCTTAACAACAGATACACAGAGAAGACCTTAACAACAGATACACAGAGAAGACCTTAACAACAGATACACAGAGAAGACCTTAACAACAGATACACAGAGAAGGCAAAGAGAGTCATGCACATGGCTTGTTTCATTGACCCCCGCTTCAAAAGGAGCTTTTTAGATGAGCCTGAGGCTGCAAAAGTTGACACTGACAGCTGTGCCCAGGAAGCCTCGAAGCTGACAGCTACACAAGTCAGGGATGAACCACAAAGCACCAGCAGCACCTCCACCACCCCCATAGCGGCATCGGAGGGGAAAGGCCTGGCTGGGTTGCTGAGAAAGATTACCTCAACAATCAGCAGAGAGGTGAAGAGGGTCAGATTCTGACCACCCCAGAAGACAGAGTGAAAGAAGAGATCAAGGTCTACCTGTCTCTGCCACCCATTCCAGCAGAAGAGGATCCACTGGTGTGGTGGAGGTGAGGCATCAGAGCTGCCTCACCTTGCCAGGAAGCTTTTGTACATCCCAGCAACCAGCATGCCACCAGAGTGTTCAGTGCCAGCGGGCACATTGTCTACCCTCGCAGATCACTACTTAAACCGGACAAAGTAAATTTGCTGACATTTTCAAATTTCAATCTCAAGTGAACGAAGATGCATACATACAGGATGTTAGGCCAGCAGAACCTTATTTCTTTATGAAGGAGAGAACGGACATACAATCAGTGCTGTTCAATTGATTGGTTTACATATTTTGTGTTGTTATTTTAATGTCAACACCTGCACATTGGATGTGTTTACATATGGTTGTATTGTTATTAATTGTACATTGCTTTACTTGTGTTGCTTTTATATGCACATTTGATTTGCTTACTTAAGGTTGTGTTCATTTAAACCTGCACCAGGGGAACTTTTACCTCTCATGGCCACATGGTGCCATCTTTAATGTTAATGTTATTATTTTAATGTTTATGCACACAAAAAGTGCATAGTGCTGCTAATTTTATTCGTTTGTTGTTTTTCAATATAAAACTTGGTGAAATGATTTCAGTGTGTTTATCAGTACCTTTTAGACATGTCCAGCACATTTTAACAATACCACGATAATACTGATAACCGTGATAATTTGTCACCCTGCATCCAGGCTGCTCCTAACTCACATTTTKAAGCATCACACTGTAGTACAATCTGCTCTGTTGGGTTGTAGTATTTCAGCACAGGGGTCAATATTCCTGATTTTCTTGAAAGCCAGATCATGTCTCTCTGACCACTTCCATAGTGAGTCCTTTTGTGTTAGCTGTCGTAGTGACTCGCAGAGCTCCGTGGCGTAGGCTGCAGAACTTGGCTAGGTAGTTTACCATGCCCAGGAAGCGCTGCACCCCCTGCACATCTGTAGGCCTATGCATCTGTCTGATGGCTGTCACTTTTCCTGGGTCCACTTTCAACCCCTCTGATGTTAGCAGGTGGCCAGTGTAGGGCACTTCCTTCAGCCTGAGCTGCAGCTTCTCCGGATTCAGCTTGATATTGAGCTTCCTTCATCTGTCCAGGAGCATTAAGGTTCTTGTCATGGTCCAGAGTCGCTGCTTCATTGTTGTCTCCTTTTCCCACAATCAGGATGTCATATGCAATGATTTGGACTCCTGGAAGACCTTCCATTGCCTGGTTCAACTTCCTCTGAAAGATCTCTGGGTTTGACTGATTCCCATCGGTATGCGCGGCCACCTTTAGCATCCCATCGGAGCAGAGAACGTGGCTCGATTCCGTGTCCAGTTCCACATGCCAAAATCCATTTTTACATCACAAACAGAGAACACACATGCTCTGTTCAGGTCTGGCAGCACGTCTTCAATAGTGGGAAGTGGGTAATGGCTCCTCTTGAGCGCCTTGAGAGGTTTTGGATCAATACACACTCTTAGTTTTCCAGCCGGTTTCTGCACTACGATCAGGCTGCTAATCCAATCTGTGCTTTTCTCAACTGCTTTTATCATCCTTCTTTTCTCCACAAGCTCCTCTTTGAGTGGTTTATATAGCGCTACTGGCACTCTTCTCTTTGGCAGCTGGACAGGCTCCACTTGCTCATCCACTTCCAGCTTTAGTTTGCAGGGTAAGCATCAGTCTCCCTGGAATACATCAGTGTACTTTATTTGCTCTTTAGTCCAGGATCCTGTTGTTTTCTCGATGGCCAGGATATTGTGATGCTGCACAGTAATCAACTTCATTGCCTGGATGGCCTTACTGCCTAGAATGGGCCTGTGCACTTTGTTGTTGACAACAATGAACTCAACTCTGTAGGTTTTCTTATTGCGTGGATTGATCACTTTAAGTGTGCACTTCCCCAGTGGCGTCAGATTACTCTTGTTATACATCACCAATACCTGAATGCAGGGCTCTAGGTGACTGTCTTTTGGGAGGTTTGCAGGGATAACATTACAACTAGCACCACAATCTAGCTGAAATCTGACTGACGTTTTGTTGACCAGCATGGTTGCAAAGAGAGCTGCATTGGGGTCTGTGGTTTTCTCCTTTATTATTTTGTTGCTCTCTGACTTTGGCCCTAGTGTGATGCAGAGATCATCCTCACCGCTCTGAGTAAGCTGATGCATTTTCCATTGCTGGTCCCTGCACTTTTGCAAACTGTCGAGTAGTGATTGTTTTTTTCCACAGGACTTACATTTTTGTCCATATGCAGGGARTGATTTATTTTTTCTCTCATGTGTCCGTCCACAGTATCTGCATGGTATAATGCTCTGTCCCTCTGGGTCTCCTCTCCCTCTGTCTGTGTTACTGCATGCAATGCTACAGGGCCCTGCACATTTATGACTTTAGCTCTCTGTCAGGACAGTTCTGCAGCTCTTCCAATCTGTATGCATTTCTCCAAACTGAGATCAGTCTCTGAGTAAGCTCTCTCTTAAGTGTGACACAATCCTGTCCCTGGTAAGAGTCTGTGATTACTCCAAAGTTGCAGGTGGCCACTACACTCAACTTGGCCCTGACTGCGCATGAAAAAATTGTCTCTCAATTGTTACATTTTTCTTGGGAACACAAAATGCATCCATTGCTGCAATTACTTCCTCAACAAAGAGATTGTCTTTTGTACTGCCCACACAGTGTCTCACAGAGTGTCTCACACATCTCTGCCTTTTTCTCCAATGAGATAATACACTAGCTTCACTTTGTAGTCATCAGGTTTTTCTCCCATTGTAAGAGTCGTGTACAAATTTAATTCCTCTTTCCATCTTTTCCAGGTAAGTGCTAAATTCCAATCATCAAAGTCTATTTTTCCCAGAGATTTCAGTGCATTTTCCATGGAGATTTAGTTGTAAAATGGAATGTTAGCTACTCACAAATCTGCTTGAGTCCAATAGCCAGTTAGATTTTAGCAGTCACTCACGATTGCCAGCTAGCGTTGATGTTCGGTGCGATGACTAACGTAAACTYGTACATCGCCTTGGTCCGTGCAATTGCCCTTATTTTAGCGCCCCAAAAACGTAATACTTCCAGATCAACTGTAATGTCAATACCATTGTAAAGTACAATTTCTCCCCTTTCCAACAAAATCGATTACATGACCTAAAAACTCCCCGTTTCTGCATAATTCAAGCAGGCAATGAGCCCCGTCGGGTCTTTTTAAAAATGGCGGGTGGGGAAGCGAAACTAATGCGTGGTAGTGAGAAGGACAGATGTCTTGTGGGAAAATTGCTTTTTTCACTCGATCTGTCCAACTTATCACCTTATCGCCTCTAAAATGTAAATAAAAGACTATAAAGAGTTTATATAATGTGTCATTGCATACCTATTTGAAGGTTTGTGTCGAATTTGAATCGGGTTTTTAGGGCGGTGCTAAAGTGATCTTAGAAGTAAACAGCAGCTTTGAGAATGATGATCGCATGCAATGATGACGAAAAAAAGGACTAGGTATCCCCCCCTTACCCCGTCACTGTCCATTTCTTGTTTTTAAACGATGAGAGAAGTGCTACACCTGGTGGAGAGAGATTGTAAGACAGAAATAGTTGCTTTATGCATGCTGTACGTTACGACATGACACGTCAAGATGTAACGGAGGGTCAGTTTTTTAAACTTTTCTCCAATACTAWAGAGCCATTACCACGTCGATCAACGCTTGAATAGAAACCTAGTTCACACCCCCGATTTTGAAGTCAACACAGTCCCATTAGTTTTCTTTGTAGCCTCGTTTGAATTTGAGTTTACGTTAGCTTGTAAACGTGGAACTTTTCCAAACTGCTGCCTGGAATGTATTCATCCTTTACATAAATGAGATCCAGGTTCGTTTGAGTGCCGCTGCCACCATGTTTCAATATGCTTTGTGTTGTAGTCACGACAGAAAGATATATAGTTAAGATATATAGTTAACTTTACTATGCATGTTGTTAACCAGTACATGAAGACTGTAAGTAACAATTGGTTTCCGTTTCCTGTGTATTATCAATATGAGTAACACCAATATCGCTACACGCCACAATAAACGGTCATTCATTTTTACCATACAAATGACATTAATTTCTAAAAAAGATTTATCATCACTATTCCACTACTTGTCCTCCCAGGCTGCCAGGCAAGATGGGGCTAAGACACTATTGTTCAAAACATCTACATCTTTACAGTAAAATCTCGTACACCCAAGTACTTCTCTGCAGCTGCCACAATAATGTTTTTTCTGTGATTTACGTTCCACTTCCGCGGTACAGTTGATAACCATGGCTATGAACGCCAAGAAGCCAATTTTAAACAAATTCTGGAAATGGAGAAGGGACAAGTTCACATTTTGCAATGTGATGTCCCCCCCTACCGACAAAAACATTTGTAGCATGAACGATGTGGCGACGTCAGTCGGGCGAAATTTACAGATGACTCTCGTCCTCTGCCGGACACTTAATGTAACACCAAAATATTTAGGCTGACGCAAAATCGACTGCTCGTTGTCTGAGGTTTTTAAATGCAATTGTTTTGTAGCGTCAGTCTGTTATAATTGCAGGGAAGATATGCATACAGAACACGTTTCATCAAAGTATGTCAACACAACTCCATCCGGGGATGAATGCGTTTACACAAGCTGCTACAAATAAATGTCAGCAATGCATGCATGATCAAAATTAAGCAAAATACACACAATGGGTCCATGAATTACATTTAAAAAATCTTGCTTTTTCAGTGAGGAAAATATTTGGAAACTATGTGAACACATCAAGACTCAAAACACCTTTGGACGATGTGTATGCAGTCTTTATATCAAATGAAAGAATGTGAGTTGTTGCTAGGTCATCAACTTGCCTAGTGATTGTAAAATGTGAATCTATAACCCTTCACTCTTATGAATTTCCATTCCTCTCAGATCCCTATGTGGAAACAGAAGTCCAGTCATGGAGATTAACCTGTTTGGGTAGGCACTGTCATCAAGTCCCTTGGCTTTCATTATCACAGATATAGAAATCCAGAATTAGAAAACCGGATGAAGCCACCTTTGCCCTTTAGCATTGTGAAATAGACATTTTAGATTTATCAAAAGGCCAAATGGCAATGTGTGTAAACTGTCAACTATTACAATGGTCGCTATATAAGATTCATCATTCTCTGTAGAATTATCACGTTATTCTACTACATCAGAATCAGCAGGAACAAATCTTTATTTATGACCTGGATACTGTCCTACCTTTCTCCTGTTATTTTCATGTTTACACTAAAGAAGCCTTGCAGACTGATCAGGGTCTTAAACAACTATTTTAATGAAGCAACAAAAACTGTGTTCGGAGAGGACAGTTTTACAATGTATCCTAATGTAATTTCAAGCAATTAATATGCACTACATTGTCAAAAGTATGTGGACACCCCTTCAAATTAGTGGATTCAACCATTTAGTTGCTTACTGGTGTATAAAATTTAGCTCACAGCCATGCAATCAACAGACAAACCGTGGCAGTAGAATGGCCTGTACTGAAGAGCTCACTGACTTTTAACATGGCACCCTTCTTAGGTGAAGTGGAAATGAAGTGAAGTGGAAATGTCTAGGAGCAACAACAGCTCAGCCGTGAAGTGGTAGGCCACACAACCACACGGAACGGGACCACCGAGAGCCGAAAAGGCATAAAAATTGTCTGTCCTCGATTGTAACACTCACTACCGAGTTCCAAACTGCCTCTGGAAGCAACGGCAGCACAAGAACTGTTTGTGACCTTCAAGAATTTGTTTTCCATGGTCAGCAGCCATGGCACCACTCTGGAAATGTGTTTTCTGGAGTGATGACGATTCTGTGCTTCCAACTTTGTGGCAATAATTTAGGGTGCAAAAATGAGGTCCATACAGAAATGGTTTGTTGAGATCGGTGTGGAAGAACTTGACTGGCCTGCACAGAGCCCTGACCTCAACCAAGGAACGCCTTTGCGTTCCAATTCATCCCAGACTGCGAGCCAGGCCTAATCGCCCAGCATCAGTGCCCAACCTCACTAATGGAAGCAAGTCCCCGCAGCAATGTTCCAACATCTAGTGGAAAGCAATCCCAGAGAGTGAATGTTATAGCAGCAAAGGGGTGACCAATTCCATAATGTATGTAAACTCAGCAAAAAAAATAAACGTCCCTTTTTCAGGACCCTGTCTTTCAAAGATAATTCGTAAAAATTGTAACGGGTTTAACACTGTTTCCCATGCTTGTTCAATGAATCATAACCAATTAATTAACATGCACCTGTGGAACGGTCGTTAAGACACTAACAGCTTACAGACGATAGGCAATTAAGGTCACAGTTCTGAAAACTTAGGACACTAGAGGCCTTTCTACTGACTCTGAAAAACACCAAAAGAAAGATGCCCAGGGTCCCTGCTCATCTGCGTGAACGTGCCTTACAGGCTGACTACACCGCTCGCGTCGCGTGCGCGTTGCAAAATAAATGTAGAAATCTATGTTATTCAATAATTGCAAGGGCTAAAATACAAATCACTTCTATTTCTGACGCAGATCGCACTGCAAGTCCTGCCTCTCCCATCTCTTCATTGGTTTATAGAAGCAGGTACCCACGTGCCATCTCCTCATTGGTTATACCCACGTGGGTGATTGAAAGACGAACTGTGTTGCCAGTCGTCGTGGTAATAGTATGAAAGTTTAGATGCCAATCACCATATAAGTCAAAAGATGAAAAAGCCTGGAAGGAGGAGAGTTGACTAGAAACGATTCGGTTGACCGTTTTATGTGTGGATTAATTGTCAGAGTAGAGGACCTTGTGCATTTCAGGTAAAATAACAACCTAATGTTTATATCGCAGGACAAATGAACTAGCAACAGCAAGCWAGCTAAATAGGACAAATTAGCTAGCAAGTGCAAGCTAGCTAGCTAAATTGCCATAAATGTTTAATGCTTTTCGTCGAAGGAATGAGCGTTACACCAAAGCCTGTACTCTGGAGCGGGATCGATTTGGAGGTGGAGGGTCCGTCATGGTCTGGGGCGGTGTGTCACAGCATCATCGGACTGAGCTTGTTGTCATTGCAGGAAATCTCAACGCTGTGCATTACAGGAAAGACATCCTCCTCCCTCATGTGGTACCCTTCCTGCAAGCTCATCCTGACATGACCCTCCAGCATGACAATGCCACCAGCCATACTGCTCGTTCTGTGCTTGATTTCCTGCATGACAGGAATGTCAGTGTTCTTCCATGGCCAGCGAAGAGCCCGGATCTCAATCCCATTGAACACGTCTAAGACCTGTCGGATAAGAGGGTGAGGGCCATTACCTACAGAAATGTCCGGGAACTTACRGGTGCTTTGGTGTAAGAGTGGGGTAACATCTCACAGCATGAACTGGCAAATCTGGTTCAGTCCATGAGGAGATGCACTGCAGTACTTGATGCAGCTGGTGGCCACACCAGATACTGTTACTTTTGATTTTGACCCCCCCTTTGTTCAGGGACACATTATTCAATTTCTGTTAGTCACATGTCTGTGGAACTTGTTTAGTTTGTGTCTCAGTTGTTGAATCTTGATATGATCATACAAATATTTACACATGTTAAGTTTGCTGAAAATAAACGCAGTTGACAGCACGTTTCTTTTTTTGCTGAGATAAGTTCCGTCATTGAGCTGTTCTTGTCTAATGATGTTCTGTATTGTTTCATGTTTTGTGGACCCCAGGAAGAGCTTTTGCAACCGCTAATGGGGATCCTAATAAAACACCAAAAATATGAATGCCCATGATTTTGTAATGAGATTTGACAAGGCCATGTAGTGTATTTTGTCTATTGTGTGAAATGTTTACTTTTATTTTGTGAGAAGCTCAAGTTATAGATGTAAAATAAAGACATGATAGCTTCTTTACTTTCTGGAATTTATTGAAAGTTACTGAACTTGTCAGAAGGGAGGGACTGGAATACAAACAAATAAATGCTGTTGTTGAAAATACAGTAGAGTCAATTTATTTTTGCAATAACCAAAGATAAACAATCAAATCACACTAACACAAGTCACATTTGTTTTAAGCGATAGCCGCCAAGTAGTCTTTCACTTCTGCGGGTGACAGTCGCCTGAAGCCGGCTTCATTGCAGATCCCCACTTCAATATTGTCTTCGGTCATCTGACCCTCAAAGCTTTCCTGTGAATAAAATATAGCATTCGGGATTCTGCTCATGACCCAAATGTAAGATCACAAGAGGCTGGTCTCTTAATAAACGTGTTTCTGACATCAGGAACGCATAGAAGACCAGCAGGAGAGGCTTTCAAGAGAGTAACTCACCTTCAAAGTCAAGATAGCTGTGTGAATGGCATCCTCCAGTTCCAGGTCCTCATTGTATCTGAGCAAGACATTAAATTTACATAAAGGGTTACTAACAGCTGCAGTTTAACCTCAACTGTTCTGAGTATGGTGCCAATTGGACTGGGGGAGAAATAGATTGAAATACCTTTTCTCAAGGAATGTTTTACCATTGACGTAGTTCTTCCCCATAGCAGTTGCTTTCCAGGCGAAATATGCTCCCTGTGTAGAGAAATCAAACCATGATGTCATCGTAATCTCACAAGAAATACAGAAGGCAAACATTATCAGATAGCAAAATGTGATAACGAGCCCTTACAGATGGATCAGACTGGAAAAGGTATGGTCTGTCCTCATCCCAACCAGCGATCAGCAAGGATACTCCGAAAGGACGGACACCCCTGCAGAAATAGACAAAACATTTAAGCCTATATGAAACAAATTGACTAACTCGCGAATGCCTTCATTGGTATTTTTTACATTAATTGAATATCAGATTAGAATAGCTGTTGGAAAAACATTGCTCATTAAACTGGTTGAGAATTCCAAGAGTGTGCAAAGCTGTCAAGGCAAAGGGCGGCTACTTTGAGAAATCTAAAATATATTTGATTTTGATTTGTTTAACACTTTTTTGGTTACTACATGAATTCATACGCGTTATTTCATAGTTTTGATGTCTTCACTATTATTCTACAATGTAGAAAAGAGTAAAACATTAAGAAAAACCCTGGAATGAGTAGGTGTGTCCAAACTTTTGAATGGTACTGTAGACATACATACATACAGTTGAAGTCGGAAGATTACATACACCTTAGCCAAATACATTTAAACTCAGTTTCACAATTCCGACATTTAATCCGAGTAAAAAATTCCCTGTCTTAGGTCAGTTAGGATCACTACTTTATTTTAAGAATGTGAAACGTCAGAATAATAGTAGAGAATGATTAATTTCAGCTTTTATTTCTTTCATCACATTCCCAGTGGGTCAGAAGTTTACATACACTCAATTAGTATTTGGTATCATTGCCTTTAAAATTGTTTAACTTGGGTCAAACGTTTCAGGTAGCCAGCCTTCCACAAGCTTCCCACAATAAGTTGGGGGAATTTTGGCCCATTCCTCCTGACAGAGCTGGTGTAACTGAGTCAGGTTTGTAGGCCTCCTTGCTCGCACACGCTTTCTCAGTTCTGCCCACAAATGTTCTATAGGATTGAGGTCAGGGCTTTGTCCTTAAGCCATTTTGCCACAACTTTGGAAGTATGCTTGGGGTCATTGTCCATTTGGAAGACCCATTTGCGACCAAGCTTTAACTTCCTGACTGATGTCTTGAGATGTTGCTTCAATATATCCACAAAATTGTATTTCCTCATGATGCCATCTATTTTGTGAAGTGCACCAGACCCTCCTGCAGCAGGGCGCCCCCACAACGTGCTTCACGGTTGGGATGGTGTTCTTCGGCTTGCAAGCTTCCCCCTTTATCCTCCAAACATAACAATGGTCATTATGGCCAAATAGTTATATTTTTGTTCCATCAGAACAGAGGACATTTCTCCAAAAAGTACAATCTTTGTCCCCATGTGCAGTTGCAAAACGTAGTCTGGCTTTTTTATGGCAGTTTTGGAGCAGTGGCTTCTTCCTTGCTGAGCGGCCTTTCAGGTTATGTCGCTATACGACTCGTTTTACTGTGGATATAAATAGTTTTGTACCTGTTACCTCCAGCATCTTCACAAGGTCCTTTGCTGTTGCTCTGGGATTGATTTGCACTTTTCGCACCAAAGTACGTTCATCTCTAGGAGACTGAACGCGTCTCCTTCCTGAGTGGTATGACGGTTGCGTGGTCCCATGGTGTTTATACTTGCATACTATTGTTTGTACAGATGAACGTGGTACCTTCAGACATTTGGAAATTGCTCCCAATGATGAACCAGACTTGTGGAGGTCCACAATTTTTTTTCTGAGGTCTTGGCTGTTTTTTGTTTTTTTTCCCACAATGTCAAGCAAAGAGGCACTGACTTTGAAGGTAGGCCTTGAAATACATCCACAGGTACACCTCCAATTGACTCAAATTATGTCAATTAGCTTATCAGAAGCTTCTAAAGCCATGACAATTTTGGGGAATTTCCCAAGCTGTTTAAAGGCACAGTCAACTTAGTGTATGTAAACTTCTGACCCACTGGAATTGTGATACAGTGAATTATAATTGAAATCATCTGTCTAAACAATTGTTGGAAAAATTACTTGTGTCATGCACAAAGAGATGTCCTAACCGACTTCCGAAAACTGTAGTTTGTTAACAAGAAATTTGTGAAGTGGTTGAAAAACGAGTTTTAATGACTCCAACCTAAGTGTATGTAAACTTCCGACTTCAACTGTATACACACACCTGTTCTGAAAGGCCCCAGAGTCTGCAACACCACTAAGTAAGATGCACCATGAAGACCAAGGAGCTCTCCAAACAGGTCAGGGACAAAGTTGTGGAGAAGTACAGATTAGGGTTGGGCTATAAAAAAATATCAAAAACGTTGAACATCCAACAGAGCACCATTAAATCCATTATTAAAAATGTTAAAGAATATGGTACCACAACAAACCTGCCAAGAGAAGGCCACCCACCAAGACTCACAGACCAGGCAAGGAGGGCATTAATCAGAGAGGCAACAAAGAGACCAAAGATAACCCTGAAGGAGCTGCAAAGCTCCACAGCAGAGATCGGCGTATCTATCCATAGGACCACTTTAAGCCGTACCCTCCACAGAGCGGGGCTTTACAGAAGAGTGGCCAGAAAAAAAGCCACTGCTTAAAGAAAATAAGCAAACACATTGTGGGAGACTCCCCAAACATATGGAACATACTCTGGTTAGATGAGACTAAAATGTTGCTTTTTGGCCATCAAGAAAAACACCATGTCTGGCACAAACCCAACACCTCTCATCACCTTGAGAACACCATCCCCATAGTGAAGCATGGTGGTGGCAGCATCATGCTGTGGGTATGTTTTTCCATCGGCAATGACTGGGAAACTGGTCAGAATTGAAGGAATGATGGATGGCGCTAAATACAGGGACATTCTTGAGGGAAACCTGTTTCAGTCTTCCAGAGATTTGAGACTGGGACAGAGGTTCACCTTCCAGCAGGACAATGATCCTAAGCATACTGCTAAAGCAACACTCGAGTGGTTTAAGGGAAAACATTTAAATGTCTTGGAATTGCCTAGTCAAAGCCCAGACCTCAATCCAATTGAGAATCTGTGGCATGACTTAAAGATTGCTGTACACCAGCGGAATCCATCCAACTTGAAGGAGCTGGTGCAGTTTTGCCTTGAAGAATGGGCAAAAATCCCAGTGGCTAGATGTGCCAAGCTTAAAGGCTGTCTCTTATACACATCTAGATGTGTATAAGAGACAGCCCCCAAAAATATATTTTAATTCCAGGTTGTAAGGCAACAAAATTGTACAAATGCCAAGGGGGGTGAATAGTCATACAGTGGCTTGCGAAAGTATCTTTTTCAGCCAATTTCGGTCTTTGATATGACAGACCAACAAGTTCCCTACCTTCTCCCTCTTCTACTTTCCTCCTCCATTTTTCACAGTAATGCTTCAATCAGTTGGTTGTAACTTTGGATTGAGCAAACATTCCCATATATTTTCCATAGCTGCACATGACATAACTCCACCATTCCTATTCATAATATCATTAATAAAAAATAAAATGTATTCCATAAAGAAGCTTATCAGTATATTTCAGTTTAACAATAATATTTGTTCTGTCTTTTCTGGAGAATAAAATTGAAATTACCATTGTATGGCTKGTTTAAAAACAGCGACTTTGAACAAAGTTTCATTTTCAAATAATCGAAAATGAGAAGTTATCTAAAGGCAAAAAAATACATTTTTGAACAAAGGATGAGCCTTTCTTAGTAATCTACTGGAGAACCAGTTCGGGTTTAAGTGTATCAGTGAAGCTTTTAGTTACAGGTTTAATGCTTTAAAATTGAATAATTTCAGTCCCCCAAACTCATATTCATTATATAAATAGATACGTTTACATTTTCTGGCTTAGAGTGCCAAATAAAGTATATTAATATAAATATTCTTTGCTCATATGAATTACAAAACAAGTAAGTAAACTGATAGCACTAAAGAGTTAATCAAGGTGATTTTTTCATAAATGGTTATAGAATCTTGTCTATTTTTGATAACTTTCTATTGAAATTGGTTGTGGTAAGTTAATTTATATCTTTAGGAATATGAATACCAAGTATGTCTACGTCACCACCAGCCCATTTTATTGGTAAACTACAAGGTAATGTAACATTTCTGTATTTTAACGATCTAATACCTAATATGGTACACTTATCATAATTGGGTTTTAATAGAGTTTTTCTACAATTCTTATTTAACAGTCTGAAAACAAACATTGAATAAACAACAGTTGACTTTTTGCCTACTCCATACCCTGATTGTGTGTATTCCTGCATGACAGAGGCCACCCTCTGAACAAGCTGAGCTGTGGGGATGGGCTCCTGGTACACCAGGAAGTACTGCTGGGCCAACTTCCTGGCTCTTCGGAGCAGCACCCTGTCAACACAACAAAAAGCATCTCTCCGAGTACTCATTACAGTCAAGGACTGTAGCTTTAGTTCACTTTGTTTATTTACCTTATTTGATCATGTACCCTAAGAGATCATACATCTTACAAATAGGCCTATTCTGTGCCTATGAAGTGGCCAGTATACTAGAGTACCTAGGGTGTGTCATACGAATAGTACATGCTATGTGTTGAAGTTAAATTCCATTAAGCAGGAGGTCTCATTACCTGTAGTCAGGTCCCATGCCACTGTACACCATGCCGATGTGTTTGGTTATGGGCTCCACTTTGTGAACACTGGTCTCGTCATACAGGATGGACTTCTGTTTCTTTTCTGTTGCCAAGACAACTCCATTTGAGGCTGGAAGGGGAACAAAAATACATGAAAATTCAATGCTTGGAATCTGCTCTCATTAGGCTACTTGAGAAGGTGATATTGAAAGTTGAGTAGTGACTTGTACAACCCTGTTGATGTGTTTAATTGGGTGGGTACTGATGAATGAAACACTGAATAAACAGGGGACACGTTTTCACTAAACTGCTACGAAAGTCACTTCGSTATCAAAGTGGCTTTAAAAGTGTTACACGAATAAATAGACAGGGTGGATGTAAACTACCTGCATCAAACTGCTGTTTTTACTAGCTAGGTACTTACCTTTGATTCCCACAGCGGGAGCACCTGCGGCTACAGCTGCCAGAGCATATTCAATTTGGACCAGTTTCCCAGAGGGGCTGTTGGAAAAAGGGAATGTATGTAGTTAAGGTATGTAGTCAATCTTAGTTACAACCATATAGCTAACTTAACTTAACTAGCTAGCTAAATATCTCACTAACTAGTTAGCTGTGTAGTCAAAACCTGAATAGTTGTGTCCATGTAGCAAGCTAACGTCAGCCAGTTAACGTTACACAGAAGCTATGGGGATTGTATCTAACTTGCTAACACCAAAAATAGTTAGCAACTGCAGTACACATATTCTGACATTAGATAACCTACATTAGACATGTTAACTATCTTAGAGATGAATTAGCTTACGCTAACTAACCCGCCTCAAGCTATACATCAGTGGCTTCAACTCAACAGTTAGCGGTAGGAAGATAGTTAGCTAGGCATTAGCTATCATCGGCGTGACACTGCATCTCTTGTAGTGTTGCCTCAAGTGCATTTAATGGCCATGTAGTAAGAGCAAGATCACAACTATCGCAGAAAATGGCTTCATGGTAAGGTGTTAATTGAGTACGTCTTGTGTTTCTACGCAGAAGTATATTGTTATTTTAAGTTACCTGAAAGTAGTGAGGGAGAAGCTGTATCCTCGTTCAGCCATTGTTGATCTGTCTTGGGGAAAGCTTTGCTGGACGGACCAGATGGCGGAAATGAGCTTCATGAAGTTCCGCTCATTGCGCTGTTTGTTCTTCGATAAGGTTTAACCGCGGTTGGCATCCAATAAATAATGTTTTACCGCCACCTACTAGACTGAAGTATAACTCCCTTAAACTTTCCTTGAAAATAAAAAAATAAACAAATACCCAGTGGTGTAAGGTAAAAAAAAATACTTTAAAGTACTACTTATGTAGTTTTCTGTGGTATCTGTACTTTACTATTTATATTTTTGACAACTTTTACTTCACTACATTCCTAAAGAAAATAATGTACTTTTTACTCCATACATTTTCCCTGACACCCAAAAGTACTCGTTATATTTTGAATGGAAAATGGTCCAAAATGGTCCAATTCACTTATCAAAGAACATCCCTAATGCCTACATAATTGCTTTGTTTGTAAATTATGTCTGCGTGTTGGACTGTACATTTGATCAATTCCATTTACTTTTGATACTTAAGTATATTTAAAACCAAATACTTTTATACTTTTACTCAAGTAGTATTTTACTGGGTGACTTTTACTTGAGTCATTTTTAATGAAACAGCAGGGAGCAGGTCTCGAACCCTAGACCTTCTATCCCGAAGTCCAGCGCGCTATCAACTGTGCAGCAAAAGCATGCTCAAACGGAGTCGATATTAGCGCTTATAAACCCACAACCCCAATTTTCTGCGACTTACGTTCCATCCCTGCAGTACAGTTGATAACCACTGCAATAAACCCTACACATTCAATCTTACTGAAGCATATATCACTTGTTGGCCTATCCCCCTGTACTGGTAAAGATCTACTACTCACACCACTCCTCTCAGGATCCCTCGCCCTCGACGCATCTTCCTCTACTTTCTTCACTGCCTCAGCATACGACAACTTCTGCACTACTCTAACCCTGGAAACCTCAACCTGCCTCTCTCGCACCGGAGATTTCTGATCCTCAGCCTCATGGGTACCCCTACAATTAACACATACCACTGCTTTCCCCAAAGCTACAMATTCCTTTGACTCATGCTCTATATATCCTAACACCACTTTTGCGGGCAAAGACTCAACATCAAAACTCAAAAGAACAGGCAACGACTCTTCTGTTTGACCACTCACGCCACTGTCTGCATAGCACCAAACGACTAGCATCCCAAACACCGGGAATCATTCCCTTCAGTTGGTCAACTTTCACATTTACCGCTACCCCAGTAATCACTCCTTTCAATGGCGCCCTTTTCTTGAGAGTAAAACAATTCACACCTCTTGTCCCCATTCGTTTAACGCGGAGCGCCTGCTTCCTCTAACCAGCAGAAACACAAACAATTATCACAAGACCACTTCTGGTTACCTTCACCGATTCCACAGTACCCAACTTTCTTTTCACCCACCCTGAAACCACAAATGGATCAGCCAAAAGGCAAGGATTCATTTTTCCCAAAATTGTCACTCCCACCGTCAGACTCATCTTTATCCTGACTATCGGTGCAAGCCTCGCGCTCCCGAGAACTTCACCACACCTAACCCCTACATACTTCGCCCTCAATCACATTTCTCCTCCTGTCTTCGATCCGGTGTACAGCTCACCGTTTACACTTTCTACCATTCTTCTTTAACAAACCATCTCCCTTTTCCCCGCCATTTGTAACCGTTTCAAGCTCACCCTCTTCCTCCTTATCTCGAACTTCCTCTGCCTAGCATTTTTTCTACATTCCTCCTCCGTTTTCCAAGTATATGTCTCCTTATAATACTGCACTTATTCTGACATACATATTATTCTTGCCCTCTCCAGACACCATTTTATCAACCTACTAATTTCTCTGCGAAACATGCACATAACTTTCAGATGATCCTCTGAATTAATAGAATATACTTTATTTTTGTTTACAAGTATTAATACAATTGATTGGGCTTTTATATTGCGTTGTTTTGTTCTTGTGGTACTGGGTTTTGGCTGTCTGTGGATGTTTCCAACGAAGCCCAAGGCCTGCAGATGGCGATATAGAGTTGTTTAATCTTACTGTCAAAAGCGAATGGCTGGAAAAATACATCGCTACTTTCTTTATGAAACACTATTTTCCACCAACATGCTACAGTCAAAGATTTGTACAACCATCTGTGCTACAGTGGCTAATGCTAGTCCCGGATGTTGCCTATAGCGTTCTACCCTAAACATTTAAAAATTTCAACGGGGTAATGTCAGAGTTGTAATGTCCCAAGGAACCCAGATAGCAAGGACCCTGTATTTGTTGCAGCAGTCAGTTTTTTCACCCCTGGTCATATAGTTTTAAAACACTAATGTGGACCAGGACTAGCCACTGTAGCATGGTAGTGGAAAATGGTATTTCATAAAGTACACATGTTGTTTCCCCCACCTTCTTGCCATTAAATTGTGTTGAGGAAATTGACACCTTTGCAGCCTGAATGGAGAATGTTTTATGAACCGGTCCACACCAGTGTATAGCCGGTTGCATACCATTCCCCCTTCCAAAAAAAGTTAATCTCAATGCCTTCATTTTAAAACACACAAGTCAAAGCTTCTAAACCATCGTTATTTTCTGTAATCAAAGACATCTAATTACAGGGTGCTGGTGCTTCCTCCAGCGACTTTGATTATTGTATTTCAGATGGAACATTGACATAGTATTTGGAAGATCTGACATACTACACAGACAGGAGGGATTGAGTTATTTCAGCATCTTTATTCAAGATAAATCCTACAAAACAGGAAGCACGCAAGCTGAACAGAACTTGATACAGATTAGAAATGTGTTTTTCCTTAACCAAGGATAGCTACTGAGTGAAGAAATTGAGTATTGTATTGTCGATATCTAAAAAATGGGGGTTAATTTTTTTCAAACCGTGACTTAATTTTTTTGACAGATTTCTACAATCATTCAATATTTAAATATGAAATACGTATTTATTTGCCAAAAAGAACAATAGCAAATGTGTTAGAAGTTTAAAATACACACAAAACACTCAAGTTCGCACAATTTACAGTACGGTTTATTATCGAAAATATCAAATATTCCACTTATAGTATTTATTAGCAGCAATATGAGAATCCTGTTGAAACTTCATAAAGGATAACTGCAAAAGCATAAATTCTGATCATAAATAAAAGAGTTGAGTCAGCATCAGATAGTTATGAGTTTAGTAGGAACGGATGGCGGGAGGGATAGCAGCACAGTCCTCTGCATCAAGCGAGTTATCAATAACCGGTCTGTATTTCAGAGTTACCTATAACAGAAGCACAAAAAGGGAGAGATGGGTTAGTGATAGCAAATTAAAATTGGCAAGCACAGACTCTGCTATTATTGTGTTGTTAAGAATTAAAGAAGGTTACAATTAATCCTGTCATTTATATYTAGAAAAATTTAATTAGGAAAATCTGTAAAACACAATCATTAGGCATTGGACTTGGTTTTGTGAGCGTACTTACCTTTCCCGTCTTAGGATCCACAGTGGACATGGTATGTTTCCTCCAGTGCGCTTCAATGGGCTTCCTCACCTGTCCCGCCAGAGGCTTGGCATAGTCAAGCTCATCCATACGGTCCTGCAATGGTACATAGGAATCTTTCAGAATGAAACATCAGTCTACAGACTGGTCCAACTACTACTGGAGAGAGCTCCTATAGTTTATGGTGGATGTTTGTGTGATGATAAAAGCAGTGTCTGTTCATATGCATTACTTTCAGCTCCAAAAAAAATGTCAAAATCGAGGCCCCTACCATGAAACAAAATGGAACCGTATGCATACGAGCAATATCGCTTTGCCAGACAACAAATTGTCATTGCAGGCCAGGCTAGTATAGGAGTGGTTTCTGTCTCTTCAGTTCTTACCTTGAAGTCCTCTCTGGAGTGGGCTCCCCTGCTCTCCTGGCGCTGCTCGGCAGAGTTGATGGTCTGCACAGCGTTCAGCATGAGGTTCTGCAGCTCCAGGGTCTCCACCAGGTCAGTGTTCCACACAATACCTAAGGGGAGGAGACAAGAGGGAACTTTAACACTGCTTCAGAACATAATCACTGTTGCAATCAAGCCCAGCAATGGGACAACAAAGACCTTCTGCCCTTGCGAGATGGGGCAATTGAAAGACAATTCATATCACATCAGYAGAGGGAATGAGATGCTGACCTCTGTCAAAGGTCTTGATGTCGTCCAGGGTCTGGTAGACGGCATCCATCTTGTCACATCCCTCCTTCAGGACCTTGCCGGTACGGAACACAGCGGCGTGGTTCTGCATGGTCTGACGACAGAGAGAGGAACAAAGGTTTAGCAAAGAAGTGATGGTACTGTACAAGTATTTAACGCTCATTACCAGTAGATTTGATGACCATCCAAGGTAAATTCCTAATATGGATGTGCTGCATATCAGTTCCATTCCCCCCACAATTTTTKTTCATCCATACCTTCTGCATGTTCAGTCTGATCTCGGAGGTCCTCATGCTGCCGTCAGCAAACCTCAACTTGTCCAGGTTGGCCACAGACTCCTCTCCTGCGTTGGGCTTCAGGGGGGAGAGCTTCTCTCCTGCAGAAACACCACATTGCCAGGATTGTCTAACTATTTTTCCAAGGGAGCCTTGGCCTGGCCATTACATTAAAAAGTTATAGGACAATGCATTAATGTATGTGCTTTTGTCTTGACATACAGGTAAAGAAGATAATTGGTACCTGGATTGCAGATGTCAGCAATTGTGTGGGCGCAGGCACGTCCAAACACCACCAGATCCAGCAGGGAGTTGGCTCCCAGGCGGTTGGCACCATGGACACTGGCACAGGCAGCCTCACCACAGGCAWACAGCCCTGGCACCACCTTGTCACCCTCCTCGGGCGTGTAGGTGATGACCTGTGGAGAACAGGACAGTAAATCATAAAATGATCTGCGGTACAGCAGACATATTACATCACAGCTGACAATATATATATTATATGATAAGATCGTTTGATTACATTAAACCTAAGAGAGGTCCAGTTTAAAGACTCACTACATCTCTCACTAGATTTGCTTACCTATATTAGGGTTATTTCATAGGACTTTTAAGACAATATGCAAATGTATTACATTTCTTTTCAACGGATGCTGCTAGTTACCTGTCCCTTGTAGTTGGTGGGGATTCCTCCCATGTTGTAGTGGACGGTGGGCAGGACGGGGATGGGCTCTTTGGTGACGTCAACCCCAGCGAAGATCATGGCGGTCTCAGAGATACCAGGCAGGCGGGTGGCCAGCTGCTGTGGAGGGAGATGGTGCAGCTGCAGGTACGCATGGTCCTTCTCTGGGCCACATCCCCTAGGAACACACAGATAAAAGTCTGTTAGCATGACAGTTGTCTTTCACACCTGAAACCCTTAGCAAGGTGGAAACATCTCAATTGGAATTTGTGGGTAGATTCCATGTGAATTCCATTTCCTGTCATTCAGCAGGTAGCCTAGCGGTTAAGAGTAAGAGTGATGGACCAGTAACCAAAAGATTGCTGGTTCGAATCATTGAGCAGACTAGGTGACAAATCTGTCGATGTGCCCTTGAGAAAGGCACTCAACCCTAATTGCTCCTGTAAGTCGCTCTGGATAAGAGCATCTGCTAAATGACTAAAATKTAACATTCTTGAGGCCGATTTTAGTTTACCAAAGCATGAATAGATGGATTCTAGATTGACCATCTATTTGACACTTTGTTTTAAAAATTTGCATGCCAAAATTAAATCAATAATCTGACATCGATAGAGTATGCAGTATCACATCAGTTATCCAGCATCAGCACAATACTTCTATGGGTGCTCAGGGAAGGCAGAGCCTTGGTGGTGATCTTACCTGCCCTCTCGGATCTCGATGGTAATGGAGCGGGACACGACGTCTCTGGAGGCCAGGTCCTTGGCGTTGGGGGCGTATCGTTCCATGAAGCGCTCGCCCTCACTGTTGATGAGGATTCCTCCCTCACCACGGCACCCCTCTGTGATCAGACAGCCGGCTCCATAGATACCTAGAGGGATTACGTTACGTCATATGTTATATGAAGCCAGCACTGAGTGCACCGATGGACTTCACTTAACTCCCAATGATATTTATACTATGATTATGTATCCACAGTATGTAAACAGACATGTCTGCCAGCCCTCTGACTTCTATGGCCATGTATGTGATTTAATTGTCACCAACGATACTAGCCATTGTCACCAACGATGTCATGAAACACACATGATAATTCGCAGTTACCTTCAGACTAAGGACAGAAACACTTTCGAGGTTACATTTCTAATGGATAGGCCTATTCTGAGTGTTTATCAACTCTTCTCAAATAAATGTTTATTTAATGTTATTAAGTTCACTCCCTAGCAGACAGGCCTCTATTGCCAATCTAACACTGACCTGTGGGGTGGAACTGGACAAACTCCAGGTCTTGGCAGGGCAGGCCTGCACGGGTCACCATGGCATTACCGTCTCCTGTGCTGGTGTGGGCTGACGTGCAGCTGAAGTAGGTACGGCCATAACCACTGCAGATTGAGCAGAGTGGCAGGAGTAAGACTCAGGGCAAAATATGAGAACTTTACATCGTCATCAAGGAGGCACCTACTGCTCAGGGTGAGGATGTTAAAAAGTTAAAATTACAACTGGTATAACAGGTAAGACAAAGCTCCCAGATTACTTGAAACAAGTCTTCTAACTGTAAACTTATTCACTATAGAAACATCTACATACCCTGTGGCAATGACTGTGTTCTTGGACCTGAAGCGGTGGATGGATCCGTCCTCCATACACAGAGCAATCACTCCTTTACACTCTCCTTCCTCCATCAGCAGGTCCAGGGCAAAGTACTCCACAAAGTAGCTGGTGTCATACCTCAGAGACTAAATAGGTGAGAAGCGTAGAAGAGTGATAGATGAGTGAAACCAGCAAAAACAGGACAGAACATGAGATTCTAAAAGCAGAGTTTGTCAGTAAAATGGGATTCAGAGGAACAGCAGAGAAAGGGTATGGAAATTTAGCGCGATTGCAAGTGGTGGATTATGGAATTTTGAGTCAAGACATTGTGACGTACCCGTCCGTAGAGTGTGTGCAGAAGGGAGTGGCCGGTTCTGTCAGCTACGCAGCAGCACCGGTGGGCCTGGCCTCCCTTGCCAAACTTCAGACTCTGGCCACCAAAAGCCCTCTGGTAGATCTTGCCATCCTCGGTACGGCTGAAGGGCATGCCAAAGTTCTCTAGCTGGGGACATCAAGAAGACCTGTTAAATCACTGGCACACCAGCTTTCAGTTATTTTCACAACAGGAAGCTAGAAATAGTAAGTTAGCCAAGAAATAATACATGAATGTTTTCATTTTATCAGCGCTTGTTTTGATGTTGTGCCAATCCTTTCTGATTGGGAGGGGGGGTTCAACTTAATCCCAAAATAATGATAGGCTACATAATTACACTAATACGCTTGCACTTTAGCCAATTATTTAATTACACAGAAAGTATTAMATCAAATTGTTTGAGTCTACGTAAAGGCACCTACACAACATTGCAGAGAAGAATAAGGGCATTGAAAGGGCACTTTCACTTGTTTTGGTACATCAGAAGGGCTGAAAGAGGACAGGACACAGCATTAATTCATTAATATGACAAGTCGGAGGGGCCGTTGAATTCTGCTGCAGCGCTTTTAAAGCTGCAATATGTAGAGCAACCCAACCAAATCCACATAGAAATGTGAGTTATAGACCTGTCACTAATTGAAAGCAAGCGTAAGAAGCAGTAGATCTGTTCTATGTACACTATTTATAAGTCTATGCTTCCTAGTCTAAAAACTTTAGTTTTTGCATCTTTTACATCCGGTTCTCTATACCAGCGTCGAACAGCTGAAAATACAATATTTTTGGATATTGAAAAGATATTTCCCAGCTGTTTAGATGGTACAATGATTTTTCCCAAACTGAAGGCCAACTTAAAAATTTTGCAACCAGGAAATGGCGGAGCAATTTCTGCATATTGCACCTTTAAGCATGGGACTTTTGCTTACACTACCACTAGCATGTATTTTTACATTACATTTTTGTCATTTAGCAGATGCTCTTGTCCAGAGCGACTTAGAGGAGCAATTAGGGTAAAGTACCTTACTCAAGGACACATACACATTTTTCACCTAGTTGGCTCAGGGATTCAAACCAGCAAACCTCTGGTTACTGGCCCAACGCTCTTAAAACCACTTCTTAATTAACCACCTGCTGCCCCACGCTTGCCACATTCCCCTACTGGCCCCATCTACCAACTCCCCTTTCAAGAGGCTCGTTACCTTTCCATACATTCGTTTTTACACAAAGAACCATCAGCGGCATAGTTTAATTTAAGTTAGTGAATATCCTGCTTTACTATTTTGTTWTCTTTGACATATCTAAAAAGCTGTGTGTGTGTTTCACCTCCACAACGGCATGTGGGGCCTGCTCTGTCATGTAGTGTATGGCGTCCTGGTCTCCCAGCCAATCAGATCCCTTCACTGTGTCGTAGAAATGCCACCTCCAATCATCTCCCTCCATGTTTCCAAGAGCTGCGTTGATCCCGCCCTAAATGCAAAAACAACTGTTCAGGACTTGMAMTATSKACWWWWWWWGTMSATAKTKCATGGATGTAGGTCTAATACAAGTGTAAAACATTAAGTTGGCTAATAAAGCCACTGCATTGGGATATGGTTAATTCATTGTGAATTTAAAATGGCATTGCTGCCTTCTGTGTATAATGCAAACAGAGTTGGTGAGACTTGTTATCATGCAACACAGGACTTTAAAAACGTAAACTTCTTGGGGATAGGTGTCCCGCCAACGGGACAGTTGTAAATCATGCAGCGCATTGTCACAATCGCACATTTTAGAGTAACAACAAATGTCGGTACATATAAGTGTCTTATATCAGCTGAAAGCTTAAATTCTTGTTAATATAACTGCACTGTCCAATTTACAGTAGCTATTACTGCGGGGAAAAAATGCCATGCTATTGTTTGAGGAGAGCTCCTAACAACAAAACACTTTTTTTTCACCGCGATAGGTTTTATAAATTCACCTCTGAAGGGGAAATGTGTTATTACATTCTGAAATCTTGCTCTGATTTGTCATCCAAAGGGTCCCAGAGATAACATTAAGTGTCGTTTCGTTAGATAAAATAATTTTTCATATCATATTTCAAGGTCCATATAGCATGCACGATCGATTTTGTATTTCCACTCGTTCAATTTGCAAAGAAAGGAATCTTTGAAAATCTAACCCTAAACGTTGTTTCAACCAGTCAAATCATGTTCGTATTTTTCCTCAGATCCTAGAACATAACCAGACTTCACTATATCATTATGGGTGTAGTATATCCTATAGGACACCAAATTGGGTCAGAGAGCGACCCCTTCATGGCACACCGATGATGCGGGCGGTCTTCACTTGATCGACTGTAACTTTGTCAAATAAGCACCAATCGGGGTCAAACAAAGCTAGCTAGATAGCCAATGAGCTAGGCTTTACAGGAGTATCGGGAAACCCTGTATGTCGCAAAATGTAGCTGCTAACCTTGTGCGACAGTAAGCTTTTTCCTTTTGGACAAAAATTATAAGAATATGGAGAGTTATGAAGTTATGAAAACTGGGTGTTTTGCAAATGTTGAACTTATAATATGGCTACAAATACTGGAAAAGCTAAATCAAAGTCCAAGTATACAGACTTGATGATATTCTTGCAGAAAAATGTAAATGTCTCCTTCACGATTTGCCCAAATGTACCTGGATGACTTCACACTAAATGTCATGTAGTTTGCTCATACTTCAAGTTAATCGTCTGAAACTTTGCACATAAACTGCTGCCATCTTATGGACACCATCGGAATTACAGAGTGATGGCTAAATGTGGGACCTTTGTTGCATTTCAAAGATGGTGGTAGAAAAAAAAGTATATATATATATTTGTATTTTCTTCTACCAGATCTATTGTGTTATATTCTCCTACATTCAATTCACATTTCCACAACTTCAAAGTGTTCCCATTCAAATGGTACCAAGAATATGCATATCGTTGTTTCAGGGCCTGAGCTATAGGCAGTTAGTTTTGGGTATGTCAATTTAGGCTAAAATTAAATTTAAAAAGGGGGCTATCCCTAAGAAGTTTTTAAGGGGACAATCTGGGATATTTCCTGCTGTTACATGGTCATTTCCCATTGAATCTTGTAGAATATAACTTCATATACCTGTGCAGCCACCGTGTGCGACCTGGTGGGGAAYAGCTTTGTGACACAAGCTGTGTTGAAGCCAGCCTCAGACAGGCCAAAAGCAGCACGTAGTCCTGCTCCACCGGCACCCACAACCACGGCATCAAACTCATGGTCTACCACGGGGTACTGTGTGGAGATCTGTAGAGACCAGCAAAAACACAAGCACAAAACATTAACATTTCAGTATTTTCTCTAGCTAGAGTTGTATAATAGAAATTGTCTCTACAAGCACTGAGACAAATTAAATAAATCTAAAAGACAATATATTTTGTGCAAACCTATTGAATCCATTCATACAGTAATGTCAAAGATGAACATGGAGTATGCAGACTTACGCCATCTGACACTTTAGCCTTGTTCTTCCCGTAGATGGAGAAGTGGAGCTTCCTGGAGCTCTGGGATACTGCCTGAAGCTAAATGGAGACAGAATATAGAACATAGACATATATCATAGGCTATGCATGGCTATTGATGAATGTTCTCAATTGCAAGAACTAGACTTATCCACAAAATGTCAAGTCAATTTATGACTTGTCTGTGGGCCTCTAACGTTAGTGTAGTTTGCTCAATGTTTTAAAATACAGTGAAAACACAGCCAGCTGATGGTTACATAATTAATTAAGGTGAGACTGCTGCAGCAACATGTACCCTAACACGGAACCCAAACCGGCTGCGCGCGTGCGCCATCGTGCATAAATTGATTTTGTCCCCCTACACCAAAACGCAGGTTAAAATATCAAAACAAACTCTGAACCAATTACATTAATTTGGGGACAGGTCAAAAAGCATTCAACATTTATGGCAATTTAGCTAGCTAGCTAATTTGTCCTATTTAGCTAGCTTGCTGTTGCTAGCTCATTTGTCCTGGGATATAAACATTAGGTTGTTATTTTACCTGAAATGCACAAGGTCCTCTACTCTGACAATTAATCCACACATAAAACGGTCAACCGAATCATTTCTAGTCATCTCTCCTCCTTCCAATTAATTGGCGGAGTAGAGGACCTTGTTATTTTACCTGAAATGCACAACTCAATGTTTATATCCCAGGACAAATTAGCTAGCAACAGCAAGCTAGCTAAATAGGACAAATTAGCTAGCAAGTGCAAGCTAGCTAGCTAAATTGCCATACATGTTTAGTGCTTTTCGACCTGTCCCCAAATTAATGTAATAGGTTCAGAGTTTGTTTTGATATTTTAACCTGCTGTCATGATCGCGTTTGGTGTGGAGGGACAAAATAAATGTATGTACGATGGCGCACGCGCGCAGCCGGTTTGGGTTCCGTGTAATTGTGTTAAAAATAATTTCACAACATGCATAAGTGCTTAGCAGCATCCCAACCAATATTTCTGATACACGTGTGGGTGTATAAAGTGTTAAACATTTACATATTTTGCGACAAAGATTGATTTAAAATCATAACTAGGTAAATGCTCTCTAGAAACATATTTTCTCTCACTTCCTCCAATATAAACAAATAACTTCCCTGCTTATTTATTCAAACATCCTCAAAACACACCCAGTCCCAAATTCAGGAGAAGGGTGCAAAGCAGCCCGCATTTCAGGGCGTTCCTGCATGTGGGCATTTCAGCATCTCGAGGAACCCATCTTCATACTTTTTGTTGGTACATTTTTAAGCTATAACTCCGGTCCCTTGGCGGGAAGCAGGGGCGCTCCAGTACAGTCGATGGCTGTAATGCACCATACTGTTGGGTGCCAACCGTCAATAAACCCCACAGAAGCCGGGCCGAAAACGGTGGCTAGAGTGTCTTTCGCCCCTGCCCGTCGAGTACTGTTATACCGCAGTTCTGTTAACGATGGCGAGGGAAGGTGTTTGGCAGGCGGGAACGAAAGACACTGTGCTTGCTTATGTAGCAAGTCATAAGGATGGCTCTGGTACACAGCAGTCGGGGGCGAAAAACCTCAGATAAGTATTATTTCCCTTTTGACCCACATCCAAAGGCGTCACACAAGCATGACGATGTTGTGCTCGTTCATGCAGGAACCAATGGGGTGCTCGGGGGGGGGGAACGCCCCAAATCCCGGGCTGCAGTTGCACACTATTACAATTAAGAGCTGGCCAACTCCAGCTAGCTAACATTAGCTATCAAAGTAACCAATTTGCCTTAGTCTCAACATCCCCTCTTGAAACACAGCACACATTCAAAAGAAAGGTAGCCGAGAGACATKATTTGTCATCAAACATAAATCAATGACTGACAGACAACACAAACCAACTCATCACAGATTCAGYCAACACTGGGAACTAGCCTACTGCTTGGTCAGCCACATCGTTAACAGCTTCTTAGCTAACATGCCTTGGTTGACCTTCAATGCACTGATGTTAATGGCTACTGCAAGGTTTAATTCACTCGTCATACACGAGCAATACAAATTATATTTATTAAACTATTCGTCAGAATCGAATTGCCATGGATATTTATTATGAAAACTATTTAAGSTGTGACAAATTAAGCTAGCTCCTAGTATTGCATTGCAAATTCTAGTTAGGTAACTAGCTACGAAACTCCGTCTATGGTGAGATATCATTGACCAGCTGATGTTACAAAACAGGGTGGGTTAAAGTTAAATTCTCTGCGAATACCAGCTCATATGAACACATTCATGAGTCCAAAAGATAAATTAGTTCATAGCGATATTCTATAGCAACAGTTTATCTCCAAATACTGTACTTACCGCCTTAGCTGACAGGATCTTTTTGGTGAGGACACAGGAGGCAGTACACACCGCGGCCATGATGGGTGCTCGCTTCGTCTGGGAAAATCAACGTCCCCAAACTGCTCCGACACGTGCCGGAGCATACCATCTCAAAAGGAAAATAAATAGTCCTCGTTTATMTATTTATTAAATCATCAAGTACGTTAACTTTCTATATTAATGTTTTGATATTTCACAACTCATAATTCGGGTTACTCATTATATTGACAATATCTAAATTGACTCAAATGTAACTCCCCTCTGCAGAGTTTAGTTGGKAAATTACGCTATGTTTAACCCGGAAGAGAGACGAATGCAGTTCGATTGAAGAGACATTATCATTCTTGAACAGAAGGTATCTGCAATATTACTTAAGCCATGCTTTCCTTTTGGTAGCTAACACTTTCTGCAGGTTATGGATCAGGTCCTATTAACTAAGTTGGTTTGAACGGAACTGAATTCAGAATGCATCGATCCAAGATCAGTAAATATAGCTAGTTAGCTAACAAACTAGCTCTGATTCAAGCTTATGAAAAACTCCAGTTTGACAGTCAACCATCGAGCCATTTCTGTCAACTTGTAGTTCATGTAGATAGTAAGTAGGAACAGTAGAAACGCACCCTTCAGAATCATGACGAATATGGTCATTTGTAATACCCCATATTTAAATGCTTTTGCGTCAATAAATAATTTATTGGTTGTGTTTTCACCAGTGCAGTTTACCCCAGATTGTGAGCAGTTCATGCACATTATTAATATGCAGAGATGTCACTCATTCAATTTATGCTACCTCTGCAGGCCAGATGAACAACCTGAATGACCCCCAGGAATGGAACATCAGGCCAGAGCAGAGAGGGGGTGGTGGGGGCAACGATGGGAACAAGTGGAACTATGCCCTACTGGTGCCCATGATCGGTCTCGCTGCCTTCCGTAAGTACTGTATTACACAAGTTGCCTGCTCAAGACTTCAGAAGCACAGAGCAGGTTGCCTGTTATGACTAGACATAATAACAATGTTACTRACTGCATTACTGGGCAATCAGAGGGCCACTGTGCTCAGTTTACATACATCAATTTTAGGCCAGTGAAAATGTACTGTACTGTTGATGTCTTACCATATGCATTAACTCTCAATGCACATCCTGAAATCCAAGATTGGCATGTCTGATGACAAACTTTCCTTACTTTCATTTGGTRAGATAAGGTCTGAGTAAGTGGCAACATTGTGCATCCACAACTTGTAAGGCACAGGTAGATAGCAAGCTAAATGCAAACATCTTTCAGGGTGGATATGGTCCAGAGAGTCACAGAGGGAAGTGTTGGAGGTGAAAGAAAAGTTTGACAAGAGCATGCAGGCCATCCGTGATGACATGGAGCTGAAGTACAAGGACACGCTGAGAGAGAACCGACGGGAGACGGTCCACCTGGAGCTGGAACTGGAGAAGGAGAAGAACCGCGTGCAGGGCTACCGCCAGGCCATAGCCTCCCAGAGCCAGCAGCTGATGGAGGATCGCAGGAGGCTTAGCCAGGAGCGGGAGGCCCTGACTGGGGAGAAGATCCGACTGCTGCAGGCTGGCGGAGCTGGGGCCCTCCTCCACACGGCTCTGGAGAGGGAGAGCGAGTGGCACCGGGGAGCCATAGCCGCTCTGAGGGAGGTGGAGGAGGGTCTGGTGGAGAGGCAGGGGGCCTTCTGCAGCATCCTGGTGCCCCGGGAGAAGAGGCTGGAAATGGAGAAGGACTTGCTGGTCAGAGCTGTCAGAGAACGGGCTCTCGCCCAGCTGGATATGGAGGCCGGCCTCAAGGACATCTTTAAAAATGACCGCCACTGTGCACAGTACCTGAACACTGACAAGCGCAAGAACGGTAGTCTCATGTGGATCTACCTCAGATACTGGCAGCTGCAGGTCACACTACAGAAACACAGGAGAGCAGAGGCCACGTTGTTGGGAACACAGTCTAGCAATCTATGATATCGCTGGGATTATGAGCCAAAGTGATATTTATTAATGATGTGKAATATGTTCTATGAGGAAGGACAAGCATTTGAAATGAGTACAGAAAATTATTGTTGATAATCTAAAAATGTGTATCTGAAAGACAAAGTAAAAATAAAAACTGTAAACAATATGGTTAACCCTGTAAAGCACTTATTGAACCTAAAATGTTATTTGCATGACCAATATCCTAATCATAGAATCCTATAGTGTTTTATTTTTTATTAAACTAAATGTTTCCATCATACAGTACATCTCATCTCAAACCTGTGTTTGTGGGGTATGCAAATAAAGTACCGCACTGGCACTGTGTATATCAGTTGTCATGACGCTAGCCCTTTCAATGAATCGGCTAGCAGAGATGTGAACAACCCCCTACTGTGAGGGTCACAGTAGAACAAAGGAACTCTCCCGCCAAATACTCYTAATTAAACATAGTTCCTAATTTAGAGAAAGTGGAAACGGTTGGTGGAGGAGCCAGCTAACACCCGGTCCGTTTTGTTTCATGTTTGTGACCTAATGAAAGACAATACAGGCACGTTACCCTAACTCTGTTTATACAGGTTCTTCAGTTGAGGCTTGCATCTGAATGTTGGATAAAATGTTTGATGAAGTAGAAGAATACTTTTGAAAAGATAATGTGATTTAGTCTTCTAAAATGAAAAGTGTTTGTTTTATGGTAATGTGTGCCCAGTCAGTGGCCCCGCCCAAGTGAGTAGAAATTGGTTGGAAATAATGAACCAACCCCTTTTCCACTCTAGAATAAAAGCCCCCGTGACGAAAAGTCACCTGTTTAAAAAGGGCTAATTCTAATTTCAACTCTACAGGCCAGAAAACGTGAGAGCTTGCTCCACGCGTGAAATGGTATGAACTCTGAAATATTGATCACTCAAGAAGAAGTGAGTCCAAGATTACAGCCTAACAGACTGCAGCTGCAAAGGTAGCAAATCTAGTAAGAACATTGACCGATGCAGAAAATCACAACATCTCACTCTAAGACGACCCGGAAGAATCTACAAGAACAATGGCGACCTAACGAGCGATCGTTAGTGGCATATGTATTTATGTGAGAATAGCTTCCCATGTCCGATAGAGACCCATTCCTTAGTCTTCCTTCCAACCCCCCACACTCTGAATCTATCGTGTTATAACCAAACTGTTTTTGTTTAGTCCATTGGGGACGGTATTTACTGTATAATGTATATTCTGTAATTGCTTAATTAGTTAGTAAATAAATATTTCAGCCAATTTGTGTATGTATCATTCATAGTAAAGGCTGGGTTCGTGCAGATAACCAAGAATTTTACGACGTTCAGATGAGACTGATATTAGGTCAAGAATAATTAATGACTGATTGACTGCTATTGATATAAAAGATCTAGGGATCTTTAAGAGTGGATTTGGGAGATAGTCGCTCTATATAAACTAACTCTTCCGTGGTGCTCCAGGTTATTAACGAGTTAATTGTTGCAATTTTTAATTCAATCACGTAATCAAACAAAATAGCTTGTCATCACATTAAAGTCAGAGACACGACACAGTGTATGGATTGAACAGTTGCTGGGGAGCTACGTTGAGGAGCAAACAAACTGTTTGAACATGTTTTTATATCGCTTTGATCCTATTTTCACAATTTTGTGATGAATTTTCAAAACTCTTAGTACAAAACTCCAAACTGGTAACACAGCCAGACTTACATTCAAAAGCTTTCATTGAGCATTCATTTTGTTTGTAGACATCTTTCACCACAGAACAATTGATCTGTGAAATATGAGTTTAATCACAAACACAAAATAATGATATTCTCAATTTAGTTATTTTAACAACCAGTTACTCCAATAGCAAAAAAAATSTAATATACATGTTTCAAAATTGCCTTCGAATATAGTATGCTACAGTACATTACACTGATTTCACATTAGGTAATAAACTTGCACAACCCATTAAAATTGACTGAACATTACATTTCTATCCCATGTGTGATCAAAGGTGTGATCATTGAAGATATCTTTCACAATGTAATCAACTGAAAATAAATGAAAGAAACCATGTTTAGCAGGCACTAGTTTGCATCAAGCCTGTCTGGAGCATTTGGACATAGGTTCTCACAAAAAATTGCAATAAATATCCTCATTGTTCATTCACCTGGGGAAAACCCTTCTGGCATGGCGAATCCACACCTGACATACAATGAGTGTCAGTGGAAGCTGCTGAGGGGAGGACGGCTCATAATAATGGATGGAACGAAGTGATGGAATGTCATGTGTTTGCTGTATTTAATACCATTCCACCCCAGCCATTACCAGGATTCCATTCTCCCCAATTAAGGTGCCACCAACCTCCTGTGCTGAGTGTACAAAATATTAGGATCACCGTCTCTAGTCATGAAACTGACTAGGTGAATCCAGGTGAAAGCTAAGATCCCTTATTGATGTCACAAGAATTTTGAAGCCTTGACATCAAATCAAATTTTATTTGTCACATGCGCAGAATACAACAAGTGTAGACCTTACTGTGAAATGCTTACTTACAAGCCCTTTAAATCAACAATGCAGTTAAGAAAAATATTTACTAAATAGACTAAAGTAAAAAGAATATGAGCAACAATACAATAACGAGGCTATATACATGGGTACCGATTCTGAGTCGATGTGCGGGGGTACAGGTTAGTCGAGGTAACTGAGGTAATATGTACATGTAGGTAGGGGTAAAGTAATTATGCATGGATAATAGATAATAAACAGCAAGTAGCAGGAGCGTGAAAAAAAAGGGGTGGGGGGGGGTCAATGCAAATAGTCCCAGTAGCCATTTGATTAGCTGTCTTATGGCTTGGGGGGGTAGAAGCTATTAAGACAAGCTATTGTTTGTACAGATGAACGTGGTACCTTCAGGCATTTGGAAATTGCCAAATTTCCAAATTTGGCWAAATCTAGTTATAACTACACATGGTTGATGATATTACTAGTTTATCTAGCGTGTCCTGCATTGCATATAATCGATGCGGTGCGCATTCGCGAAAAAGGACTGTCGTTGCTCCAACTTGTACCTAACCATAAACATCAATGCCTTTCTTAAAATCAATACACAGAAGTATACATTTTTAAACTAGTCCTATAATTCCTATAATAACTACAACCTAAAACKTCTTACCTGGGAATATTGAAGACTCATGTTAAAAGGAACCACCAGCTTTCATATGTTCTCATGTTCTGAGCAAGGAACTTAAACGTTAGCTTTCTTACATGGCACATATTGCASTTACTTTCTTCAACACTTTGTTTTTGCATTATTTAAACCAAATTGAACATGTTTCATTATTTATTTGAGGCTAAATTGATTTTATTGATGTATTATATTAAGTTCAAATAAGTGTTCATTCAGTATTGTTGCAATTGTCATTATTACAAATAATATATTTTTTTATTATTATGATTATTATTTGTTATATGTTTTTTTTTATATTATATTATTAATATATATATTTTTATTATTCAAAAATAATCGGCCGATTAATCGTATCGGCTTTTTTTGTCCTCCAATAATCGATATCGGCGTTGAAAAATCATAATCGTCGACATCTAATCTGGAGCATAAGCATTTGTGGGTTCAAGTACAGGCTCAAAATGGCCTGAAACAAAGACATTTCTTCTGAAGCTCATCAGTCTATTCTTGTTCTGAGAAATGAAGGCTATTCCATGCGAGAAATTGCCAAGAAACTGAAGATCTCGTACAACGCTGTGTACTTCTCCCTTCACAGAACAGCGCTAACTGGCTCTAACCAGAATAGAAAGAGGAGTGGGAGGCCCCGGTGCACAACTGAGCAAGAGGACAAGTACATTAGAGTGTCTAGTTTGAGAAAGACTCCTCAAGTCCTCAACTGGCAGCTTCATTAAATAGTACCCGCAAAACACCAGTCTCAACATCAACAGTGAAGAGGCGACCCCCGGAATGCTGGCCTTCTAGGCAGAGTTGCAAAAAAAAGCCTCTCATTTTACAGATGTCTCAGTTTAGAAGCTGGAATCCTTCGCCGATTTAATATCTCCCATTAAAGTGAAGGTGTGTTTTTTGTTAATGACTAAGACAAATGGGAAACTTCTGTTCTTTAATTAAAATTGTGAAAACAATTCATGAATAATTTTTTTATAATGTAATATCACACAATTGAATGGCAAGCCATTATATGCGTGGACTGTAACAAGCACATCTACAGTTTCAGTGTTTGAAAAAGAATAGTACTGCTCCCTATTTCATGGTACATACCAGTCAAAATAAATGGAGTACCTGACTCCCCCCCTATTAATCACAAAAATGTACTGTAATTCATTAAGCTGGAGACCCATAATTGGCAACAATTAAAAATAATCAGGCCTATTGTTGAATGAGTCAACTTTTGCATGGCCATAAATATACTATAAAACATGCTACCACGAGCATCCATGTGGTAAACATGATACAAAAATAAATAAGTTATAAAAACACAAATTAAAAAATKAAAATAGTTATCCCAAATCACCTAATAGTTAGACAACACACATTTCTTTTCACCATAAAACAGTCAACTCAAGCAAGAAAAAAAGTGGTTGTGTCAGTAACTATTGTGCCATCTTCAACAAGTTTGTTACTGAATGCTGTCGTCCTAAAATGAAGTACTATTCCGGTATCTATACTAGTCCATAATCATGACTCTGGGTTTCCAACCATCTTTATCAAAGGTTCATCGTCAGAGCAGTCTTGTGACCGATTTCTCTTCTCTGCCATAGCTTCTGTTGAAGAATGAGGGGGATTCGTGACCATCTTTCACAAGAGTTAATCCTCTTCCAAATAAATACACAAAAACCCTATGAGTACTGCATAATAGGTAGACACTGACAGATTTCAATGTGATTTATCAAACAGTGAAGCTCTCGACTATGTCAAAGATAATCTAAATGGGAAGGGAAATATACAATAAGTGGAATTCTTACCTGCACTTCTTTCGCCAGCGTTTCCCACATTGGCTCTATAGTAATCTGCCAAGGCTTCTTTAGTTTCACACCTCTCCAGAATAACCATCAGGGTTTTCATTGATGGATTCCTCACCATCTTCTTAATCAACAGCTCATCATCTAATCTATCATCCAAAGACCCTAAAAAAGCAATACAAATCAACCGTTGCATAACAAGACTCAACCTAACCTAATCTATGCTAGGGTGTATTTTGGATTGTTTTAAATCCATGCTTCGACAAGTGCTGAAAAAGTATTCTCACCTTCACTCGTGCTTTGAACAATGTTGGTGCTCCATCTGTTGACTGCTTTGTTTGTCTTTCCTGGCACACTCTTCTTCGCTGGTGTCATGGTCTTCTTTACAGCTTTAAGAGGCTTTTTAACTAGGCTCATTAAGTGCTCGTCATCAGAATCAGAATTCCCCGCTTCCTCTGACAATTCAAACAGGATAAAGGAAAAACAGAGACCCATCAAAAAAATGATCTGTCAGCATACTCAGCAATATTTGTAAAAATGTGCTCTATAGGATAAATTACCTCTGCTGGTTTTGCCTTTTCTTTGACTACAGTTGTTGCCGTTGGATTCTTTAGCGACACAGCTCTTCAGTATTGTCCTCACAGTGTCTTTAGATGGAGACCTGGTTAGATTAATCAATGGTTCATCATCTGAGCTGTCATCGGAGGATTCTGACCATGTAATCAGAAAACAAGACTATTGGATTAGAATCAATGATACAACTGTCAGACATATTATGCCATAGTGAAAGTATAGAGACAAGAGATGCTGTGTGTTCTCAACTATACTCCTGTTGTGTTTAAGAACTTTACTGGGTGTTTTTCTGGCTGTTGTAGGGAGTGTCTTTGTTCGGGTTTGTGTCTTCAGCTTGTCTACCATCTTGATCAGTGGCACATTATCGGAGCTGTCACCTGATGAGTCTGGTTAAATAGACAATAAGATGAACAGGAAAAGCAAGTTTATTCCCCGCTAAAGCCATTTAGTACATTTCTGTATATGAATCAAATCCAATTTTATTGGTATAATGCGTTGCATACAACAGGTGTAAACTTCACAGTGAAATGCTTACTTACGAGYCCATTCCCAACAATGCAGAGTTAAAAAAGTAAGACAATTATTTACAAAATAAAAGATAAATAAAAGGGTGTCAATGTAAATACTCCGGTTGGCCATTTTATTAACCTAACAGTCTTATGGCATGGGGTAGAAGCTGTTCAGGTGCCTGTTGGTCCAAGACTTGGCACTCCAATACTCATTGCCGTGCGGTAGCAGAGAGAACAGTCTACGACTTGGATGGCAGTCTGACAATTTTTAGAGCCTTCCTCTGACACCCCCTGGTATAGAAGTCCTGGAAGGCAGGGAGTTCGGTCCCAATGATGTACTGGGCCGTACCCACTACCGTCTGTAGCGCCTTGCGGTCGGATGCCAAGCAGTTGCCACACCAAGCAGTGATGCGGCCAGTTAAAATGCTCTCAATGGTGCAGCTGTATAACTTTTTGAGGATTTGAGGGCCCATGACAAATCTTTTAAGATCAGCCAGGGGGACAAGGCGTTGTCCATGGTTCTTAGTGATAGGGACACCAAGGGAGCAGAATGAGTGGAATGGTATCAAATACAGTGCCTTCGGAAAGTATTTACACCCTTTGACTTTTTCCACAATTTGTTATGTTATGGATTAAATAAATAAAAAATACACAATACCAAGCGAAAACAGGTTTTTAGCATGTTTTCAATTGTATTACAAAAAATATATATACACCTTAATTCCATTTAGTTTTCAGAACCTTTGCTATGAGACTTGACATTGAGCGCAGGTGCATCCTGTTTCCATTGATCATCCTTGGGATGTTTGTGCAACTTGATTGGAGTCCACCCGGGGTAAATTCAATTGATTGGACATGATTTGGAAAGGCCCACACCTGTCTATATAAGGTCTCACAGTTGACTGCATGTCAGATCAAAAACCAAGCCATGAGGTTGAAGGAATTGTCAGTAGAGCTCAGAGACAGGACTGTGTCGAGGCACAGATCTGGGGAAGGGTACCAAAAAACATCTACAGCATTGAAGGTCCAAGAACACAGTGGCCTCCATCATTCTTAAAATGGAAGAAGTTTTGAACCACCAAGACTCTTCCTAGAGCTGGCCTGCCCGGCCAAACTGAGCAATCGGGGGAGAAGGGCTTTGGTCAGGGAGGTGACCAAGAACCCRATGGTCACTCTGACAGAGCTCCAGAGTTCCTCTGTGGAGATGGTTGTCCTTCTGGAAGGTTCTCCCATCTCTGCCTCACTTCCCCAATCATGTTTTTATGGTTAAGAGTGGCCAGACAGAAGCCACTCCTCAGTAAAACACACATGGCACGCCGCTTGGAGTTTTCCAAAAGGCACCTAAAGATTCTCAGACCATGAGAAACAAGATTCTCTGGTCTGATGAAACCAAGATTTAACTATTTTGCCTGAATGCCAAGTGTCACATCTGGAGGAAACCCAGCACCATCCCTATGGTGAAGCATGCTGGTGGCAGCATCATGTTGTGGGGATGTTTTTCAGTGGCAGGGACAGGGAGACTAGTCAGGATCAAGGCAAAGATGAACGGACCAAAGTACACAGTTATTCTTGATAAAAACMTGCTCCAGAGTGCTCAGGACCTCAGACTGGGGCGAAAGTTCGCCTTCCAACAGGTCAACGACTCGAAGCACACAGCCAAGACAACGCTGGAGTGGCTTTGGGACAAGTCGCTGAATGTCCTTGAGTGGCCCAGCCAGTGCCCGGACTTAAAAATAGCTGTGTCGCAACCCTCCCCATCCAACCTGACAGAGCTTGAGAGGATCTGCAGAGAATGGGAGAAACTTCCGAAATACAGGTGTGCCAAGCTTGTAGCGTCATACCCAAGAGACTCGACACTGTAATCGCTGCCAAAGGCGCGTCAACAAAGTATTGAGTAAAGGGTCTGAATACTTATGTAAATGTAATATTTCCGGGTTTTATTTGTCATTATGGGGTATTGTGTGTAGATTGAAGACAAAACAATTTAATCAATTGTAGAATAAGGCTGTAACGTAACAAAATGTGGAATAAGTCAAGGGGTCTGAATACTTTCCGGAGGCACTGTACATCAAACATGGGTTTGATGCCATTCCATTCGCTCCGTTCCGGCCATTATTATGAGCCGTCCTTCCTCAGCAGCTCGTCTGGTAGGATTGCGTCACTGGGCAGGTCTCGGCTGGGTTTTCCTTTTGTAATTTATGACAGTTTGCAAGCCCTACCACATCCGACAAGCCGGTGTAGTAGGATTCAAGCTTAGTCCTGTATTGACACTTTGTCTGTTTGATTGTTCGTCGGAGGGCGTAGCAGGATTTCTTATGTGTCCGGATTAGTGTCCTGCTCCTTGAAAGCGGCAGCTCTAGCCTTTAGCTATGGGCAGAAGTTGCCTGTAATCCATGGCTTGTGGTTGGGATATGTACGTAAGGACACTGTGGCGACAACATCGTCGATGCACTTATTAATGAAGCCGGTGACTGATGTGGTAAACTCCTCAATACCTGTCCTGTAGCTTAGAAATATAGCCTTGATACAAGAATTGAGTAACTAGTCTCACCTGTGCATATGTTATGAGTGTTCTGGATGTTATTTCTGCCCTTCACATCRTTCACCTCTCTGGCTGTGTTGAAGGGTCTCTTTTTGAATGGCAATAATGTCTGTTTAGGGAGCTTTTTAACCATCTTTATCAAGGGTTCCTCGTCTGAGCTGTCATAGGAGTGCTCATCCTGGGTTGAACCTATAATTACAACAAAGACCAAACAAATTGATGCCTCCTTCCATTCATCCATTCAGAATAGTAGTAGTGTGTGTGTATTTTACAGTATTCAGGACATACATTTAGAGGAGCTTGAGAGAGGTTCTCACCTGCGATCTTGTTGTTTGTCTTCTGGATGCCATTACCTGTTCCTCTTTTGATATAAGTAGTCCCTTGCCCCTTCGCTTGTACAGTGGCTTTTTTAGGTCTGGGAAGTTTCTCCAACTTGGTCAAGGGTTCATCATCTGAAGTGTCATCTAACCCTAATCACACAAGCAGCAAATATCAACATATTACTCGAAATAAGGTAATTTCCCTTACGAAAAAAGATTGCAGTATAACTGCAGTATGCTGCAAATACTGCATCCAAAATAAGTTTTTGTTACTGCAGTAATTGTGCAGCATAACTGCAGTATATTCTACAATTATTGCGTCCAAAATACCAGTTAACTGCACTTTTACTGCAGTTTGAAAATTGCAATATTTTTTGTAAGGGTTACTTTATTTAATAGGTGTTTATAAAGGTTTTCATTTCACATGTTCTCTCACCTGAATCTTGTCTAGTGATATTCCGGCTTTTTTTACCCTGGGTCTCATTGGGCTGGTGCTTCTTGTTTATTAATGTAATTAAGGGTTCATCGTCGGATGATCTTATATTTAAGGACTCTGACGGTACAGCTAAAAAAACATGTTAGATGTGAACACAAAGAATAAAACCAATATCGGTCATTGTATAGATTCAAGAGGCATATTCACCTGTGCGTATATCCACCATGTTTTCGCCTTGTAATATTATGACAGCTGTTTACGCAAAGGTCTATGTGCGGAGAGACTTTTCCAGGAGTAGAAAAATTGCGAGATAAAATGTCCTTTTGTTTACGATTGCGAGATTGCCCGCTGTCCTTTTTTGATGACGTCATGGTCCAGCGTTTGGTGGGACGTATTCAAAACGCCGATTTTGTTGCAAAAACGTTTCTTAAATGGAAGCAAACAGAACGAAACGGGGAGGGACATACCTGAATTTGTCCAATAAAAACTATCATTGTACAATAGAAACTCTTTCGACTAATCATTACACCCATGTAGTGTGCAGATAATGAGAATTGATTGCAGTCGACCTTCAGTCTCAATTAAGTAAGGCAGTCGTCATTTAGAGCAGTTTGGCTAATTTATTAAGCTACACGTTTCATGAATGACATGTTCAAACGTGGTAACATCTGACAGAATATGGAGGAACCTGATAGAAAACAAAACAACAAACCCATGTTGTGTTACAAACAAAGTGTGGTAGCCTACCAAAAAAGCCTCAATTACTTGGAGAGAGTAAGAGTAGGAGGTAAAAACATGGACATGGATAAGTAAAATACATAATCACGAGTGTTTATTTTCACGGACCATGTAACCAAAATACAGGTATCGGGTCTGTGTGAATGGTTCTCTGCTTTTTTTGCAGGTAAATTCATTAACACTTCCATTAGAAGGGTTAGCTGACAATATCATTAAAACAATGCACACACTTCAATGTGGCAGAAATATGTGTGTTGTTGTGATTCTCGATAGCCAGCAACAATGAGTATGGTTACATGTGTAACCGATGTGAAATGACTAGCTAGTTAGCGGGGTGCGCGCTAATAACGTTTCAATCGGGAACGTCACTCGCTCTGATACCTTGAAGTAGTTGTTCCCCTTGCTCTGCCAGGGCTGCGGCTTTTATGGAGCGATGGGTAACGATGCTTCGAGGGTGGCTATGTGTGCAGAGTGTCCCTGGTTAAAGCCCAAGTAGGGGCGAAGAGAGGAACGGAAGTAGTACTTGCACACAATAATGCGATTATTGTGAATAGACAGATTAGTAGTTAGATTAAAATGTTTACAGGCATTGCACGTTTTAGGAAAAACGATATCGCTAATAATCCTGTTTACATGGACACATCTGAAATCTGGCTACTCTAATAAATGCAGACAATCAAAATAAACGTTATACCACAGCAAGCATGTTATTTTTGTTAAGCATATTTGATTCTGAGTTCGGACATATAAAACTACTAGAACGCATACATTCAGTTGTTCCCAAATCACTTCACTCGCACAGATCAAATACACTGCTGGAACGCCGATTAAGGGGTTTACATGTTCTAATAATTTGAAAGATTGCTCAGAAAACCAGGTGTTTTAATAAGTGCATGTTTACTTTGATTAAGATCAGCAGAATTATTACGGTGCATGTAAACGTTCTCACATTTTTTMTTTTACTAGGCAAGTCAGTTATGAACAAATTCTTATTTACAATGACGGCCTACCGGGGAACGTTGTTCAGGGGTAGCACAACAGATTTTACCTAGTCAACTCGGGGATTCGTTCCACCAACCATTCGGGTTACTGGCCCAACTCTCTATCCACTAGGCTACCCGCCTAGTGACAAGGAGCTGCAATGTGGAGAATCGTAGGTGGCTCGTTTCAGCTAGTTTTATCTTGTTCTTGATACCATGTCTTGTTTTGACGTATATGCTAATATGGCAACAATTCTTTAGCTAGCAAACCAACAACTGTAACGATGTATTTGAGAGACAAGTGCTTATTGTGCAAATGTAGGAATGTTTAAACTGGGTGTTTTTTATATGTATACTTTATATGTTGTCAACAATCTGAGAGAACCTTGTCGGTTTTGTTGCTAAAAAAACATCTCCCTAATTTGAAATGTAAACAGCCCCATGGTTTAACAACCCTAAAAGGGATATACCTGCAAGAAAGTGGTAAATAAGGGGCTGTTTGAAAGGGGGTCATATAAACATTGCCTTATATTTTTGAAAGGTAATATACCACGTATTCTGTCTGAAATGGGTACTGGTATCAGATATACGAAAAAACACACATAAAAAAAGCAGCCATGGTAAATTTGTGGGAATCTGGTCTGTGTATGAAAAGGATATTATATCCCTTTCATACAGAGACATTAGTCCAAGTTACTTGCTAAAACAATGCAAGTACAACCAATACACAACTGTCTTTACACGAACCAGTCACTGATTAAAACCAAATGGACCATCCTTATTTAAAAAAAATTTAAATGTATTTTTTATTTCACCTTTATTTAACCAGGTATGCCAGTTGAGAACAAGTTCTCATTTACAACTGCGACCTGGCCAAGATAAAGTAAAGCAGTGCGACAATAAACAACAACACAGTTACACGTGGGATAAACAAAAGTACAGTGAATAACACAATAGAAAAATCTATATACAATGTGTGCGAATGGAGTAAAGATGTAAGGCAATAAATAGGCCATAGTAGCGAAGTAATTACAATTTAGCAAAGTAACACTGGAGTGATAGATGTGCAGATGATGATATGCAAGTAGAAATACTGTAAATAAAATAAAAAGTAAATAAAAACAATATGGAGATGAGGTAGGTAGGTAGTTGGATGGGCTATTTACAGATGGGCTGTGTACAGCTGCAGCGATCAGTAAACTGCTCAGATAGCTGATGCTTAAAGTTAGTGAGGGAGATATAAGTCTCCAACTTCAGCGATTTTTGCAATTCGTTCCAGTCATTGGCAGCAGAGAACTGGAAGGAAAGGTGACCAAAGAAGGTGTTGGCTTTGGGGATGACCAGTGAAATATAYCTGCTGRAGYGCGTGCTATGGGTGGGTGCTGCTATGGTGACCAGTGAGCTGAGATAAGGCGGAGCTTTACTTAGCATAGACTTATAGATGACCTGGAGCCAGTGGGTCTGGCGACGAATATGTAGCGAGGGCCAGCCGACGAGAGCATACAGGTCGCAGTGGTGGATGGTATATGGGGCTTTGGTGACAAAACGGATGGCACTGTGATAGACTGCATCCAATTTGCTGAGTAGAGTGTTGGAGGCTATTTTGTAAATGACATCGCCGAAGTCGAGGATCGGTAGAATAGTCCGTTTTACGAGGGTATGTTTGGCAGCGTTAGTGAAGAAGGCTTTGTTGCGAAGTAGGAAGCCGATTCTAGATGTAATTTTGTATTGAAGATGCTTAATGTGAGTCTGGAAGGAGAGTTTATAGTCTAACCAGACACCTAGGTATTTGTAGTTGTCCACATATTCTAAGTCAGAACCGTCCAGAGTAATGATGCTAGTCAGCAATTGGTTGAAGAGCATGCACTTAGTTTTACCAGCATTTAAAAGCAGTTGGAGGCCACGGAAGGAGTGTTGTATGGCATTGCTCGTTTGGAGGYTTCCAAAGAAGGGCCAGATGTATGCAGAATGGTGTCGTCTGCATAGAGGTGGATCAAGGAATCACCCGCAGCAAGAGTGACATCATTGATATATACAGAGAAAAGAGTCGGTCCGAGAATTGAACCCTGTGGTACCCCCATAGAGACTGCCAGAGGTCCGGACAACAGGCCCTCCGATTTGACACACTGAACTCTATCTGAGAAGTAGTTGGAGAACCTGGCGAGGCCGTCATTTGAGAAACCAAGGCTGTTGAGTCTGCCAATAAGAATTACGGTGATTGACAGAGTTGAAAGCCTTTGCCAGGTTGATGAAGATGGCTGCACAGTACTGTCTTTTATCGACAGCAGTTATAATATCGTTTAGTATCTTGAGCGTGGCTGAGGTGCACCCGTGACCAGCTCGGAAACCGGAGTGCACAGTGGAAAGGGTACGGTGGGATTCGAAATGGTCAGTGATCTGTTTGTTAACTTGGCTTTCGAAGACTTTAGAAAGACAGGGCAGGATGGATATAGGTCTGTAACAGTTTGGGTCAAGAGTGTCACCCCCTTTGAAGAGGGGGATGACCGCGGCAGCTTTCCAATCTTTAGGAATCTCGGACGATACGAAAGAGAGGTTGAACAGACTAGTAATAGGGGTTGCGACAATGGTGGCAGATCATTTTAGGAAGAGAGGGTCCAGATTGTCTAGCCCAGCTGATTTGTACAGGTCTAGGTTTTGCAGCTCTTTCAGAACATCTGCTATCTGGATTTGGGTGAAGGAGAAGCAGGGGAGGCTTGGGCAAGTAGCTGCGGGGGGTGCAGAGCTGTTGGCCGGGGTTGGGGTAGCCAGGAGGAAAGCATGTCCAGCCGTAGAGAAATGCTTATTGAAATTCTCGATTATCGTGGACTTGGTGGTGACAGTGTTTCCTAGCCTCAGTGCAGTGGGCAGAAGGGAGGAGGTGCTCTTATTCTCCATGGACTTTACAGTGTCCCAAACCTTTTGGAGTTAGAGCTACAGGTTGCAAATTTCTGTTTGAAAAAGCTAGCCTTTGCTTTCCTAACTGAGTGTGTGTATTGGTTCCTGACTTCCCTGAAAAGTTGCATATCGTGGGGACTACTTATTTTCCACCATAATTTGCAAATAAATTCATAWAAAATCCTACAATGTGATTTTCTGGATTTTTTTTTCTAATTTTGTCTGTCATAGTTGAAGTGTACCTATGATGACAATTACAGGCCTCTCTCATCTTTTTAAGTGGGAGAACTTGCACAATTGGTGGCTGACTAAATACTTTTTGCCCCACTGTATTTGATGCTAGTGCAGCACGCCACAGGTTGTTTTTGTGCTGGTCAAGGGCAGTCAGGTCTGGAGTGAACCAAGTGCTATATCTGTTCTTAGTTCTACATTTTTTGAAAGGGGCATGCTTATTTAAGATGTTGAGGAAATTACTTTTAAAGAACAACCAGGCTTCCTCTACTGACAGGATGAGGTCAATATCCTTCCAGGATACCCGGGCTGGGTCGATTAGAAAGGCATGCTCGCAGAAGTGTTTTAGGGAGTGTTTGACAGTGATGAGGGGTGGTCGTTTGACCGCGGACCCATAACGGATGCATGCAATGAGGCAGTGTTCGCTGAGATCCTGGTAGAAAACAGCAGAGGTGTATTTGGAGGGCAAGTTGGTCAGGATAATATCTATGAGGTTGCCTATGTTTACGGATTTAGGGTTGTACCTGGTGGGTTCCTTGAAAATTTGTTTGAGATTGAGGGCATCTAGTTTAGATTGTAGGACGGCCGGGGTGTAAAGCATATCCCAGTTTAGGTCACCCAATAGAACGAACTCTGAAGATAGATGGGGGGCAATCAATTCACATATGGTGTGTCGTGGCAATTTCTTGTATTACCAAATGAGGAGAGTTACAAACTACACACCAGTCAGCGTTATACTTAAACCTCATCTTTAATTATATGAGCTTCACCATAGCCCTTTGACTCTCAGATCAATTCAGTGTCTATAATTAATTCTGAGAGTCCCTACAAAAGAATGCCAAGATCTTTTATAGCCAAGATACACCTCTCTCAACATACATGACGAACCACAGATCTTAGTAAAACTTCACGAAGGGCCTTTTACTTGAGAAAGGAGTATCCCATAGCCAGATAGCATTAGCTATAAATTATCGTTCAGTTTGGTCTCTAAGAGGAGGTTCTAATCTCGTTCCTGGTACTTCATAGTACAAAAACACCAACTCATCCAATGGCATATATCAATTGTCAACTCTAGATACTCCCATCTCAAGTACATCCCCTCTTCTCCCCACTCCTGGACAAGCTCACTGAGGGGAGTGACTTGCGGACAGACATTATGGAGCCAAGAGATAATTGGTTCCCCCTTAATCACGCCATCCCTTCACATGGTTTAACAGATACATTCACATATGAAGACAATGTTCCATTCTGACCTCTCACCTCTCTGATATTCTGCATATTACCAGAGACATGTAAAAGACAAGCCTGACCTCTCCCCTCTCTGGGCCCCAAGTGACTTTTCCCTAGATGAGAAGGGAAAAGTGCAAATGCCAACAGTATAGTCCAAAGGGAGACATTCTAATGACAAGTATCTCACATAAGCATATTATGTCAATAAAACATCTTATTTATCTATGTTACCCAACTAATTCTGATTCATCCCCCACAGGTGTCCAGGGCACAGCTGGGAGCTGAGGGGGGTCTATAACAGGCGGGAACAGTGAGAGACTTATTTCTGGAGAGATTCATTTTTTAAATTAGAAGCTCGAACTGTTTGGGCATAGACCTGGAAGTATGACAGAACTCTGCAGTAGATTGCAACTCATCCCCCTTTGGCAGTTCTATCTTGGTAATTTAAAGTATATTCAGGCCCAGTTTTGTTCTGAAAACAGAAATTATAATTAATTAATTCATCATTATAAAACACAAAAGTGCTAATGCAAAAACTACTAATTTATCCATTTAAGTTATCAACTTTTATTACTTCAACAGTTAAGCGCTCATTGTACCAACACATTGGAACTTTGAAAGCCATTGATGATGTGTGCACAACATTGGCATGCACCTCACTAAATAGTTATTGACAAACAATCCATATATAATAGAAATACTGTATGTCCATTTGTACATCAAAATTAATTGTTTAGAAGCATACTTGCGCTGCCAATCATTTAATTTCTTATTACAGTGATCTCCAACTAAACCAACACGAGGTGTCCCACTGGGCACAGACGTCAGTTCCATGTCTAGTTGTCAACTAACGTGAAATCAACAAAACATTTCGTAATGTCATTACATTTAGGTTAAAAGCTGGGTAAGAAAATTATGCAATTCCCTTATGTTAATTTGTGCAAATCCAATCAGTTTTCCACATTGATTCAATGTCCATAACATTGCCGCATTACAAACAGCATTGGTCATCTCTGCTCACACACGAGGTACAGTACACACTGGTTGAAAACACTACTTAAAAGAGTAGTGACTCAGTTGAGTGAGGAACTGAAGCGTTGCTCTGTACGACTGAGATGTAGTCATGCTGGTATTGTGTGACTGACTGCTCACAGGTAAGGCGATTTTACTTGCTTCACGGACACCACTCAAATAGGAACGTTTCTGTTGGTTTCCTGGAGAGAGAAAGACACAAAGAATGAAATGCATTGAAAATCTACTCTCACCGATATTATCTTTGCTGTGAAGACCTGGGCCTATATTCATGAAGTGTCTCAAGAGTAGGAGTACTGATCCAGGACGGTTTGTGCCTTTTAGAATAAGATTACATGGACTGGTGGAACCTGATCCTAGATGATCAATTCTACTCTGACACTTTGTGAATATGGGCCCTGTAGTGTGATACATTGGGGTAGAATGATAAAATGGATCTTACCTCCCCAGCAAAGAACACTTTTCCTTGGACATCTTCAGCGATGATGTCATAGGCCTCCCGTTGCCTCCAGTCTTCACAAAGCTGTATGACATCTGAGACCACATGTCTGCTYTACCACATCACAAAGTACTTCACTTGCTCTAGGAACTCCTGGCCAAGACAATGGAAAAGTCGTGAGGATAAGGTACAAGTTAATACAAAAAAAGTTACATATTGCAGCTTTAACCTTTATTTATCCAGGAAGTCCCATTGAGGTTAGGAGACCTCTTTTACAAGGGAGACCTTGAATATCTTGAAAATCTAATGTGTAGTAATGTAATGTGTAGTAATGTAATATGTGGAGCAATGTAATGTAGTAGTATAATCTGTGTAGTAATGTAATCTGTGTAGTAATGTAATCTGTATAGTAATGTAGTAATGTAATCTGTATAGTAATGTAATGTGTGTAGTCATGTCCTCTGTGTAGTAATGCCATCTGTGTAGTATTGTAACGTAATCTGTGTAGTAACATAATCTGTGTAGTAACGTAATCTGTTTAATAACGTAATCTGTGTAGTAACTAACGTAATCTGTGTAGTAATAAAATCTGTGTAGTAATGTAAACTGTGTATTAATGTCATCTGCGCGATATTCTCTTCCTAGTAGAGGGTTATTCCATTACCTGCTCCTTGAAGAGTTCACGCAGGACCTTCATGCACTGACCAGCAACATCTTCGTGACCAAAGTAGTCTGCACCTTAGATCTTCTCGTCCTAAAAGCGGTAAGGGAACGGCAAAGCAATTTGCGGATTAGGTGTGTCAAGACACCGTTTTTGGTGACAGGATAAACCAGTTTCTTTTAAATCACCCAGAAGATATTATAGCTCTAAACCCTTACATTTTCAATGAAGCCTGCTCCAAGACTGTGGATGGCTTTCAGCTTTCTCTCAGGAAGTGGAGGTGTAACGTCCTGACCAGAGTTATTATGTGTTTTGCTTGTTTAGTGTTGGTCAGGACGTGAGCTGGGTGGGAATTCTATGTTGTGTGTCTAGTTTGTCTGTTTCTATGTCCAGCCTAATATGGTTCTCAATCAGAGGCAGATGGTAATCGTTGTCCCTGATTGAGAATCATATATAGGAGGCTTGTTTTGTGTTGGGATTTGGTGGGTGTTTGTTTCCTGTCTCTGTGATTGTCTGCACCAGATAGGTCTGTCTCGGTTTTTGCACATTTGTTATTTTGTATTGTTGTTTGTAGTGTTTCACTTGTTCTTTATTAAACATGTTTAACACTAGCCGCGCTGCACTTTGGTCCTCTCCTTCACCCCTGGAAGAAAACCGTTACAGGAGGGTTGAATTTAATTATATTCTTCTGAAGAAAAGTCAGTGGGACTATCACCAGAACCTAAAAGAAAACTGCCACCCCTTTTATACAAACTGATAGGACGTTAGTTTCTCTCTAAAATGACTGTAAGGGAAAGGGGGATACCTAGTCAGTTGTGCAACTGAAATGTGTCTTCCATAGATTAAGATAATTAATCCTTACTTTCTGTGCTGTTCAAAGAGTCCCATTGAATGAGGTAATCCCTTGAGTAGTCAATAGCTTGAACCTACACTTTCTCCTTTAGTGTGCACTCGTTATCACATCTAAAAAGCATTGAATTGGTGAAAGCATGGGCTAGTGGGAGTTTCCACCACCATATTTCTCATACCAGTCATTTCCTTTCAAATCAGTGACAGGAAGTGAACAAGTGCACACTTTGGGAGGTAGGAGAGATAATTGGAACATAGCCATAGTACTTAACCCTTTCTCCTAGGCTGTTCAGTTATCTCCTCCTCCACAACTGAACAGCCAATGCATTTGTTGCTAGACAGAACCTTAGTTATATCTGTTCTTCCTCACTTCATCTAACCTGACCTCTACCCCAAAGTGCTCACTCCTCCCCAACTCAAGGCTGTCATGACGAGTTTCAGAAGAAAGTGCTTTGTTTCTGGCCATTTTGAGCCTGTAATCAAACCCACAAATGCTGATGCTCCAGATACTCAACTAGTCTAAAGAAGGCCAGTTGTATTGCTTCTTTAATCAGCACAACAGTTTTGTTTCTAATGATCAATTAGCCTTTTAAAATGGTAAACTTGGATTAGCTAATACAACATGCCATTGGAACACAGGAGTGATGGTTGCTGATAATGGGCCTCTGTACACCTATGTAGATATTCCATAAAAACCTGCCGTTTCCAGCTACAATAGTCATTTACAACATTAACCAATGTCTACACTGTATTTCTGCTCAATTTGATATTATTTTAATGCACTGAAAATGTGCGTTTCTTTCAAAAACAAGGACATTTCTAAGTGACCCCAAACTTTTGAACGGTAGTGTACATTTGTCCCTGACATAATACATCACTTTTGCAGCAGCATACTAGACATATTTATGGTCTCACCATTGTTGTGCTGTGCTCACTTGAACAGGAAGTTGGCACAGCAGTCTTTCTTCTGGGCAAACTTCTCAATTACTTTGTCATAAAAGTCTGGCATTCTCTGGATGAAGTCATGCTGGATTGACAGCATGGCCAATGCATTTAACCTTTTCTGGCCCATGGAGTTGCGTATGAAGGTTTTTATCCTTTTAAGGGTGGAAAAGTTTCTCTCTGACTCGGCGGTTGTCATCGGAGTGGTGATGATGATTTTGAAAAGAGAGGCCGTCTTAGACAAGGCTTCCTGCAGGTTGTTCTCGTAGAGTGATTTAAATTAAAGAAAGTGCTGTCTTTCCAGTGTGCAGCTCAGGATGCCGGTAGACAGTGAACAGCTCCCTTTTCAACTTCTCCTGGTTGCCCACAGGCCATAGCTTGGTACAGTAGCACACTGGAGATCTGCAGTCAGAAAGGAATCCTTCAGTAGCGGTTGGACACCACGTACATTACCACTCATCACCACTGCCCTGTCGTAGGTTTGTGTAGCCAGCTTCTCCTTCTCCTTGACAGTGGCGCTAGGACTTGTTTGATAGTGTTGGAGAGGCCAACACCAGTTTTGTGTTTCACCTCTACAAAAACCTCTCACACACTGTTGTCTGGTAATATGTAGCGCAGCACTATTACCATCTGTGATTTACAGGAGACATCAGTGGTCTCGTCTGCCTGTACAGATGGAAAAGGAGTCGCAGACACCTCAGCTATAGCTTCTATATACACTACAAACATACAATCCAAAAGTTCATTTTGGATCGTGCTTGATGTACCCTTAATGTGTTGGTCGTCATAATGCCTTTGTAGCCTGTAATCTCCTTCACGCATGGTCTCAAAAATACACCTGAAAACGCCTGGGTTCAAGGAGTCGGCCGACTCGTCATGGCCCCGCAGTGCTGTCTCACAATAGCCCTTATGCACATTCCATGATCGAACGTTCTAAACACACTTCCTATCGGTTTGGCAATTTCAGGTCAGTCTAGTTGTTATCGACGATATAACGTTACTACCACTATGTCGCAGTTTTTTACTAGGTGTCTTCAGGACTTGCCTCAAATTAATATTAATGATGTACATCGAATTGTTAAATCAGCCTCCGAGACTCCAGCTAGCAAGAATGAAAAGGGGTTCAAGATGTATATAGGAAGCTACATAGACAACTATGAAGGTGAGTACTAAGTCAATGACAGATATGACATTAGCTAGCTACAATCATTAGCTAGCTAATTTAACTCATAACTGTAGCTAGCTAGTTACTTCGTAAAATGATGTAACGTTGACAGAATCTACCTGAGAATGTGTGTATTTTCGGTAGCTTGGTTAAGTTATGCTTGCTAGCTATATTTGCTAGCTAAAAATAATTGTTATTCATGTCTTCTACACAGTATCTAACAAAGATACATTGACAGGGGAGATCACCGTGAGGGCTGCCTGTCACAGGTCCATGAGGAAGAGTGAAAAGCCGAACAGCACAGCATGAGAGTAGGGAAAGGTTATAGATAGCTACTAGGGACCTTCTTAAACATCTTCTGTGAGACACTGTCATCATGGTCAAAATGTGTTGGAGAGTGTCAACGTTTAATCTTATCAGTAGATAGATATTAATGATGGGTCCCAATCCCAATTTAGAATTTCCCACTTAACAGGTTATTTGGTAAAGATCTGTTGATGCAGTGTTTGGTAATTGTGTTACTGAGACACAATGTATTCCTGTATAGTTAAATGAGCCCCTAGTTAAGAAGACTAGACACTATTATGTTTATTGTTATTTATGGGCCGCATCATTCTTGTTTCTCACTTCAGTCTTTCATCACACTTATYTTCACAGATGGTGTTAAAGCACTCCATACCAGTGATAGTGGTCCAAAGCCACTGCTCCTGTGTTGCAGGAAGGGCTCTGTGCAATCATCTGGTGGCCCTTCTTTACCAGACAGCGCACTACTCTCAACTAAACATTCCTGCTGCACCACCAGTTCACAGCTGCACAGACACAGAACAGCGTTGGCACAAGCCAAGAACACTTGTGAGTCTATCAATATCCATAAAGAAATGGACCTGAAAAGTATTCAGCCTATGTAACAGTAAATTCTTGTTAATTAGGGTGTGAAGCCAGGTCCGGTTGATGGGATAGAGTTCCGTAAACCTACTAACTCGTGTGCTGATGAAATAAGGTAAATTGGAGGTTCCTAGAATGGAAACATTTTAGAAAACATCTTCTTGTGATTGTATCCAGATGATAAGCCTAAACAGTGGCGTCTTTACGATGTAATGACAAATGTTTGGGACAAAGACTGGGGGGAAATATATCATCTATAAATCTGTATATTTTAATTCATTTTATTTGAACTTTCGGGCTTGTGCTGTTTCTGGAAAAGTTACATGAGTCTTTGTCATAGTAATCTCTCCAACCTGATGTTAAGGTTTTAAAATGTTTTGCAGAAGTTCTCTCGACAAAGCACTCAATGGATACATGYCTGACRTGGACCTTCTCYSCGTMTCAGAAACGTATGCCAACTTTTCTCCACTTACTGCCCCTCTTGTGACAACAATGGAAATGTCAGCTGACGTGCCCCTGGTTGAATCCACCTTCGGGCCAGTGCAAGCCGGCAGTGTTCTGTCCTATCAGCTTCCACAGCCAAAGACCCGTGAAATTGTGAAGATTGCCGATGCCCCTTCTCCACCAATACTTCCATTAGATGGCTACAGGCTTCAGGCTTCCCAGTGTGCTTACGTCCTTAGCCATCAGGAGCAGTTCCACCTCAAGGCATTAGAGACAACCTATGAGATGTCACACAAAGTCCAGGTTGCTACAAGGGAGCAGAGCAGCAGCCCGGAATGGCATCAGCTCAGGAAAATTGAGAATAACATCCTCTCGTTTCCGAGAGGTTTGCCATGTTCGGGGAGAGACCTCAGCTGACCACCAAGCTGAGCGGATGTTCAAGGGATCTGGTATGCAGACCATGGAATGAAGAGGGGCTAGCCATGGAGCCAGTGGCTGTACAGGAGTACTGCACACTGAAGAATGTTACATTCTTTCCGTGTGGCTTCGTAGTTGCCCCCAGATGCTCCATGGTTAGGATCCTCTCCAGATGGCATCATATTGATCCCAGTGTAAGACCACACTTTGGACTCTTAGAGGTCAAGTGCCCAAATGTACCAAGTTATGTTGACTGCCCTTACCTGAAGATACAGAATGGAGAGCTGAAGTTGAAGAGATCTCATGCTTACTACTGGCAGGTGCAAGGTCAAATCCTTCTCACAGGTTGTAGCTGGTGTGACTTTGTCATCTGTGCACAGGAGGACATCCTATTTGAAAGGATATTATAAGATCTACAGGTTTCAAAAACTATAAGAGAGATGGTTGACCACTTTTATTTTTACCACTACTTGCAGAAGTGTCTATCTCGCACCTGAATGGATCCCCTGCATGGGTGCCAAGTTTAGTGGTTTTATGAAAAATAAGTATTGATGTTCTTGTGAAGAAATCTACAGTAGAATAGATTTGTTAAAAAATTGTATTTCAGCAAATGTTCAACATCTCTAACATTGTATTCAATCTTGCATTCTGGCTGTACTGTGTTTACTTGATTTCTTTCCCCCACCCCTGTTACTCATTGCCTAATTAAAGCCAATACAAGCTCCACACAAACTGATATTCACTACAACACAAATGATTGATACATGTCGTAGATAAACAAATTATTATTTTGCTGCTAGCAAATAAACACATGTACATTTACACTGGCTTGGCCCATGCTCTGGATCGGATCAGAGACGGCACAGTCCATAGGCAGCGCACCTTGTTCTTCACCCCCCTCAGTCGGAGCAGGAGGTTTCAGTCTTCTTTCCCAAACACCAGGTCTCTTTTGAATTTGCCAGTTCCACGCGAAGACAGTAGGAACAACACCTCTTTTTAGGTATTGTCGCCCCCCAATTTTTCCCTCAACAAAGTCACTTTCGATGAAATGTGTACTACACACCTTTGTGTGTTTGGTGACAGTAAAGTTGGCACGACGTACTGCCTCTAACCACCTTTTTCTGAGCTCTACATCGACTGGGAAACGATGGAAGGTCACAATACCATTACATTTGGAAGAAACTGAACACAAAGGCACTGAACAATGTTCATTAGCACCTCCTTCGGGGGGCTGTAATTTAAACGTAGTCATTGTGAACTATTTCAGTCAGAAATGCATCGACGATAGCTAGTAAGCTAATGATAAAAACAATAGCAGAACTTGCTCTGGAGGTCATCAACCCGGTCGGAAGTAAATTAGAACGTTGGAGGCGGAATAATGCATAGAGCCTATTGCCACACAATTTAATGCATGCTATAATTCTGGCAAGCACGTACCTATTCTCCTCCGTTTGTTGGTTGTGAAGGTCGGTGGCTCGTCTATATGTCTAGCTGAGCCACAACGTTTGATTTCCCCAGTAATCCCAGTTTAACAGCATTGTGTATATGTGATGCACAATGCTCATGTTTTGAGACCCTTTCAAACACATGTATTAAATCCTTAAATCCATACTTGGACAACACACAGGTTAGAGCGTTGGGCCAGTAACCGAAAGGTTGTTAGATCGAATCTCCGAGCTGACAAGGTAAAAATCTGTCGTTCTGCCCTTGAGCAAAGCAGTTAACCCACTGTTCACTAGGGGCTGTGGATGTGGATTTAAGGCAGCCCCCTGCACTTCTCTGATTCAGAAGACACATTTCAGCTGAAGGCATTCAGTTGTACAACTGACTAGGTATCCACTTTCTCTCTCCACTGAATAGCAGGAAGGGGATGCAAAATAGTGATTGCTCTGAGATGCTTGCAGTTAGCCACTGCGTCCTTCCAAACCACTCATTGTTGTATTTGCAATTTCTGACTTGTTGTGTAATGTTTATGGCAAATGAGCACCGAGACATTTTATCTATAATTTATCTTCAAATGACAAGAATTGAAAAGGATTTGCCAGTAGTTTGTCGACTTGATTCATGATGACTGCTAGCTTGCTAGCTAAGATTATGAAAGTATGATGTTGACATGATCAGTCCAATCAAAGCTACTGTAGATTTAAAATTACGTAATTTTATCTGTGGCCAATGACCTTGAGCTTTCTTGGATGGGCACTTCTAATGTAACTCTATGGCAGGACCGAAGGGGCTGGAATTTTCGAGCTCTCCCCGTAGATTTTGCTGCGACGTAGTGTCCCCATGAGTGACAGAACACTGAGCCAATAACAGCGCAACTAGAGAACATTACCAACCCCTATTTCCGCTGGCTACCCCACCACCACTGATCTAGGATGAAACACCTGCATTTTGGAGCTTCCTTACTCAAGAAAGCAAAAAAGAGACCATGTTTGTATGTAGCTTTATTAACTTTTTTACATTGTTTGCAAACTGATATGTGACATGTATTAATGCCAAAATAACTATTAATAATAGTAATAATAGTAATAGTAGTAATAATAATAGTAATAATTATTATTTTGCTAAACAGGTGGGGCTCTGCCTTGTCTAAAAATCCAAACATGGTGGTGGAAAATTGTGTTTTATTAAGAAACAGTACTTTTACATATACAATCTATGGACAGTACACATATTTTTCAATTTTTTTTCTGACGGTTACCATTAAAGCTTGTTAAGGAGGTAAATGATGCCCTTGCAACCTGAATTGAGGATGCTTTATGTACGAGCCGGTCCACGGCGGACACGAGTGTATTCCCACAGATAGAACGATGAGAAAGATATTTCACCAGATGTATAAATGTGAAGCATCTGCTTGGCATCTCCACCAAATATGGTAGTGAGAGGAATCCCACTGGCTGTGGTGCCAGACCGATAAACAAGAGGCACAACGCGGAGTGGGAGGCCGGGAGTGGCCTGTGGGGAAAATGGCGACTCTGCTTGAATCCGAAAGTGCGGCAAGTGAAGTGTGTGATAATTAATGGAAAATAAGTTGTAGTAGAAGACAAGGACCGGTCCAATAATGCATTTCTTATTGGGCTGCGTTTTTTGGACAAGGAGATTCATTTGGGAAATCCATTTGTAATATCGAGGACTGTGAAGAAAGCAATGGGAAAGGTGGATTCAATCAAGGTGACTAGAAGCGGCCTTGTTTTGGTTAATTGTGTTGATGAAGAGCGGAAGAGGAGTGTACCTTAAGTGTACCTTAAATTCTAAATAAATCACGAACAGTGTCACCAGCAAAGCAACCCCACACCATCACACCTCCTCCTCCATGCTTCACGGTGGTAACTACACATGCAGAGATCATCCGTTCACCTACTCTCCGTCTCACAAAGACAAGGCAGTGGGAACCAAAAACCTCACATTTGGACTCATCAGACCAAAGGACAGATTTCCACCGGTCTAATGTCCATTGGTCGTGTTTCTTGGACCAAGCACGTCTCTTCTTATTGGCGTCCTTTAGTAGCAATTTGACCACGAAGGCCTGATTCACGCAGTCTCTTCTGAACAGTTGATGTTGAGATGTGTCTGTTACTTGAACTCTGTGAAGCATTTATTTGGGCTGCAATTTCTGAGGCTGGTACCTCTAATGAACTTATCCTCTGTAACTCTGGGTCTTTCTTTCCTTTGGCGGTCCTCATGAGAGCCAGTTTCATTATAGTGCTTGATGGTTTTTGTGACTGCACTTGAAGAAACGTTCAAAGTTCTTGAAATTTTCCGCATTGACTGACCTTCATGTCTTAAAGTAATGATGGACTGTCATTAAGCTTTGCTTATTTGAGCTGTTCTTGCCATTATATGGACTCAGCCTTTTACCAAATAGGGCTATCTTCTGTATACCACCCCTACCTTGTCACAACACAACTGATCAGCTCAAACGCATTAAGAAGGAAAGAAATTCCACAAATTAACTTTGAACAAGGCACACCTGTTAATTGAAATGCATTCCAGGTGACTACCTCATGAAGCTGGTTGAGAGAATGCCAAGAGTGTGCAAAGCTGTCATCAGGGCAAAGGGTGGCTACTTTGAAACATTTTTGATTACTACATGATTCCATATGTGTTATTTCATAGTTTTGATGTCTTCACTATTATTCTACAATGTAGAAAATAGTAAAAATAAATAAAACCCTTGAATGAGTAGGTGTGTCCAAACTTTTGACTGGTACTGTAGATGATGAGTATCTTAGTCAGAAAATCCCAGCAGTGGTCAGTGCACATCGCCTGACCTGTATGGTAAATGGAAGGAAGGAGAAAAGCCTGATGATGTTATTGTTGTTTGAGAAGACTCTACCTGAATATATAAAACTTGGATATGTGAGGTATGCGGTGAGAGAATTTGTGTCCAAAACATTACAGTGCGGAAATTGTAAAGGGTACGGTCACGTATCAAATGTTTGCAGACAGGAGAAGTATAATATTGAAGAATCTGTGAATGGAAAATGTTGAAACTGTGGTGGGGATCATACTCCAGACTTCCTTGTGTGCCCTGTTAGGGTGAAGGAGGTTGAGGTGTCAAAGATCAGGGCTGCGCAGAGGATCTCCTATGTGGAGGAGGTGAAGAGAGTCGAAGGGGAAAGAGGCAACACTGTTGAAGATATGGCGGTGAACGCATTGCAATCAGTTGCTAGTGTTTTAAGTCAATCGGGTGATCTGGATACACTCATTGTGAAGAAAGTGGATTTTTGTGGCATTTATAGCCACAGTGGTTAATTGTACAGCACAAGTGTCTAAGAAGTCAAATAAGCTGGATATCATTATATGTGCAACTGAGAAGTTGTTGGGGCTCCAAGACTTCACGGCAGAAACACTACAAGGACTTTTGTCGCTAGGAAATGTCCCGCCCACACAGGAGGCTTCTGAACCTGTGTTGGGACCTGATTCCGATTTTTTTTTTTACAGAAAAGCAGGTTCATTTTGTTTGGTTATTATTTAGAATTTTTTTGGTAGTTAGTGTGATCTTTTATTTTTACCCAAATGTTTTATGTTTGCGGACCGATCCTTATTACCCATCCGCACAGTTGGTGGCAGACTGAACATTTGATTGTTACGCCACTATACCATAGAAGTAGAAGAAGAAGATGAAGAAGCTGCTCACTGGCTGGCAGTGGAAGAAGATGGAACGAGATGGATTTTGGCCGAGATTCTCCACATTTTCTCATCGATTAAACATTTGATCTCAATATAATCTGTTATGAACAGAGTGGACTAAGTTTTTTAGACTTTACCCTTTGTAAAATAAAAATAAAAACGCGTTGTTTAGAACGAGTGCAAAAATAAAAACGCGTTGTTTAGAACGAGTGCAAAGACGAATTGAGTTATTCAGGGTTTATTAATTTGTTTGAGACGATTGTAAGAATTAATTGTAATCAATCTGCCTTTGTTGTCGTTATTCTGTCAAGGAAATAATGGCGAATGCTGTCACCAAAAACCCACTTCCGATGTGTCAGAACGGGGAAAGTAGGCGTTTCAAGATGTGGTATTTTCTGTTTGTGGTAGTAGGGAGATAACCATAGTAACGGATACAGGCGCACATAGGTAGGTCTGAGGCCAACACAGAAGTAGGTGTTTTTGTGAGAGGCATCGACTATAGTTATTTTCTTCCATGTATTTGTAATGTTTGTTATGTCAACTAACTGAACATTTTCAGTTGTACACGCGGAACTCTCTAAAGCAGGTATTTTTTTTGCACAAACGCGTTTGCAATGCTTGCATCGGAGGCTGCAATGACTAAAAGTTATTTGACAACTTCAACTGGATCGAAAGCCAAAGTGCATCGAAGAAAACCTGCGATCCCAGTTATCAAACATATAGCAAAAGACAATGATCAAGAGAAACAGGAAGTAAGTTATTTATATTTTTCTACTTTGACATGTTTTAAACTACTTTGTCATGCATTTCAAATAAAGGTTAACTTTGTCTTATGAATCTGGATTCATGTGAATTTATCAAATGCATTCATGTGTTTTTTCAGGTTCTCACCAAACCTATTGAACTCAGTCGTGTGATACATTTTCTTGAGGATCCTTTAGCAGTAAGTGATAAATATTTGTCAACAAAATCATTAAACTATTACTAGGTTAGTAACAAAATCATAAACTAAGTTATTCATTCAATGGAAATGCCAAATGTTAATCAAACATTTTTATCTCTGCTTCAGGCTACTTTGAAAGAGAGACAGATTTTTGCTTTGAAGAAAGTAGTGAAGAGATGTCAAAAAGGCTTTGTATCCTTCTTACCTGACTTTTTCTTGATTTCATTGGGCTGATTGATTATTTTCTTGTTCAGAACTAATTGTGCCAGGGTGTAAACTCTTCTGACTCATATCCCCTAATGATGTTTTGGAAATAGATAAGCCTATGTTGTTAGGCAGTGTCATGTCCTCCGAGTACCAAATGTAGACACATTGAATTCCCTAGGTCCCAATTACCAGCTAATTATTTTTGGGTTCAGCATTTTTATTGCCCAGAAATAATTATAGTTATGAGATATTGTAGGTCTCCATGGGGTATTTTTAGACACCATTATTTCCATAGTTAGGCTACTTCTTCACGTGCTTATTTGTCCTTAAAATAAATTTTTCAAGCTTTTGAAAGAGCTGGCTGATGTTTTTAAGATTTTATATATCTGTGCTGAGAAGTCCAAAGATCACCCTGAATATACTTCAGTGCTATGTGACTTACTGAAGATTTGTAGGTAAGTTGTTGCTTGTTCAATCAGTTGTTCTTGCTTATTCAAACCAAATACAAGCTTACAGACTATAACTTGTATTACTTAGGCTTCCTTTTCTAAAGGAAAAGACCTCTGATGAAGTGACCTACGCACAGACTGTCAAAGAATCACTCTCTCAGATGGGTACGTAACGCATGCAGTACTGCTGTGGTCATACAAGCATCTGGTCATCCAAAAGTGATACCAATTTATTTAATGTTTGCAGGGTTCCTGATGAGGGTGCCAAACGCTGAAGTGAGGAACCAAATCTGCCACTCTATTATATCCGTGTACAGCTCTGTGACATCAAAACACAGTGTGGATGGTATGGACAGTCTTTCAAAGCCTGCAGCTGCCTCAAAGCCAGCTGTTCCCTCTCACAGATTCTCTAAACATTCATTGAGTGAGCCATTTTAAATGATATTGATGTTGTGTTTGTTGTAAGACATTCACCTGTCTGAAATGGTGTACCACTTCACAGAAATATGCTTATTATCTTCTGTTGTAATATCCTATTTTCTATAGGACTCTACCCTACCAGCCTAGGCTACAGGGTGCAGCTGTTGGAGCAGAGTGGGCTGGCTGAGACTCTGGTCCTGTCCATGGCCCTCCTGGAGAACCAGCCTGCAGTCAAGCTCCAGGTCCTACAGACTCTTCAGATGCTCTCCAGCTCCTCTGGTAAATAACAATTCAAACATGAATTGCTATAAAGGACTGGTGAATTAGTTTCTGTATGAATTAGTTTCTGTATGTTTCCCAACTGGCATAGTCTCGGAAATCCCAGACCTAGAGAAAGTCAGAATATTGGCAGTGTGGGACCCTAATTCCCTTTATAGTGCACTACTTTGGATTAGAGCTCTTCATCCTTCATCAGAGAAAGTAGCTCTTGAGATAATGTAGCTCTTTAAAGAAGGACCAATCATAGCAGTAACTTACAGTTTATCTCTGCCAATGTCAAGGAGTCTGTCTCTATTTATTCCACCTCCTACAGTCACGTGTATGTTTTGTACACAGATGTGAACTGTAGCCTAATATTAAAGGCACAGGGGGCAGAGCAGATCTGTTTCCATATGAATGAGCCAGACCCATCAGGGCAAGTCCTGTTCCGCTCCTCGGAGATCCTATGGAACTTGCTGGAGAGAGGTTGCAAAGAGGAGGTTACAGCTCAACTCAGCAACATGGACTGTATTATGTATGTGACTTTTACCTACATTTTTTAAGAGCTCATTCACATTCTGCATGAGTGAGTGCAATAAACAGTACTCACATTGAAGAAGTGTTTACAACCATTACAAATTAACTGTGTAATATGTGAAGGGAAATTAAGTACTAATGATTATTATTGTCTCAAACATAGGGCTCTGAAAGAGGCATTTTTGCACCAGCTGCTGAATGGCTTTCGACATTATGACTTCCAACTCAGGAATGATCTACTGGTGATCACAACTCTCATAGCTGAAAACCCCAAATCTCCACTCATTGTAAGCAAATTGTATTACTAAATCAAAGCAGGAAGTAAATCACAGGAATGTCATCAATTGTCAATAATCATACCACACTTCAAGCATCACATGTTATTGATATTTGTTTGTCTCCTCATCAGTGGTTGTCCTCATTTACAGGAGAGTTTATTTGCCAAGCAGCTCATTCTTTTTGTTACTTTTCCAGAACGTAAGCCTCTTTTTTCCTCATATATATAAATGATGATGTGTTTGTAAGTAGTGATAATTATTAATGCATTATAAAGTAAATCTGTTACATGTTATCTTCCAAATGGAGTTGAATGGTCATGAACTATTTTGATATTATTTTTCTTTGTATCCAAGTCAAGAGTCACAACCCGTTGGTGCGCAACCTCAAGCTATCCTATAACAATGAAGATTTTGAGATGAAAAGGTTGCTACTAAATCTGGTTGTTGTCATGTCAAAAGACTTATCTGCTCTGCAGGTGAATGAGTATTTTACTTCCGTAATGTGAACGATTGATTAGCTGCATTATTTAACGTTAGTGTGCCATTGATAGTCTGAAAAACATTCCAGAGTACATACAAATTATTAATACTTTCTGACGCGTTATAAACTGTAACTTCATACATGATGTTTGTGTCTACCAGCTGTTCAAAGAGGGCCATGTTGTCCTGGCCCTGCTCCACCTAGTGAAGCCCACTGCTGCTCCTCCTGAAGGCCAGTCAGGGCCACGCAACTGGACCCCTGTCCAGCAGGAGGAGCTGCAGCTGCAGGCTCTGGCCACTCTGGCCACCGTGGCTCCACTGATGCTGGATGACTACATGACCTGCCAGGGAAACACCTGCCTTCTGCTGCTGCTGGAGTGGTGCACTGAGCGAGGTGAGGAGAGGGGACACACTGGGAACTTACCACGAACTTGGACAGGAGTTGAACAGAAGTAGTGGTGTGTAGACAACTTTAGTTGCAGATGGACTTCTCCAAAGCAATGTTCTTAATTTCATATATTGGCTTGTATGGTGGGAGTAATTCAGAGACTGGTACCTCACACATTTGTTTGGCCACTTATGATGACTTAGCTATGAATTTAATGGAACTTGAAATTGGTGTCTTGGTTTGATCTGCAACTATTGTTTGTATCACATCATTGTTTATGCCCAACAGATGCCTACTTTGGACAGGGCCATAGTTTCCATGGCACTGGAGGGAGGGGCAGTAAGAAGGCTCAGATGCGTTACTGTGTGAGGCTGCTGAGATCCATGGCGTCCCTAGGCAACGAAGCAATCAACCAGGACCTCTTTGATCAAGGAGCCATCAGCCAGCTGCTTGGTAATGACAGGCGGTACCTCTCCTTTTGGAATATTACAGCTATTATGGATATTTAGATTTTGATTCCAAATGCAAGCTTCACAAAGTATCTGTGTTTTTCCATAATGTTGAGCACAACTTTCCCAGTGATCATTATGCAGATGGAGGGGAGTCCTGAGGAGGAGGACGTTATTACCTTGGAGATCAAGGCTGACATTCAGCTGATCCTGTCAGCACTCTGCGAGAACAATCCACACAGAAAGGTAAAACTAAGATCAAGAACCTTGATTACAGCGGGGACTGTGAAGAGACACACAGAAAGGTACACACACACGCATACGTGCACAAGCGCTAGCACACGCACTCTACACACACATACATTGTAATATTGTTGTATGGTGGTATTATACATTTTGTATTATAGATATGTAGTGGTGTAATATTGTTATATGATATACTGTTTGATCTTTTGTTTTATATGTAATGTAAGTGCCTTAGTGTGTTTGGACACCAGGAAGAATACCTGCTGCCTTGGCAGCAGGTAAAGGAGAACCCTAATATATACAAATACAACATCTTCAAAGAGGATATTGGAGAATGATGTGTTACCCTCATAACAGCAGTTAAAAAGCCTCAATGCGCTATGATGTTTTCGCTTTCATTGAATTTAAATGGAGACTAAAATGGGTATAACTCCACGCTACTATATGCCTCAGGAATTGTTTGGATCGGAGGGAGTTGAGATGACGGTGCATTTCCTCAAGATGAGCACTGAGAAGTTCTACAGTGGCCTGGGACACAACAAACTCATCCTCTCCACCGTGGATTGCGTCTGGTTAGTTCACTTACAAATACATCAGTTTACTTCTTCCATCTGCGACTCTTGTACTGTATGTTCTCATTTGTGGGCTATTGTTTTACTGTAGGTCCTGTATCGTTGGATGCTACACCACAGAAGATGTGTTTTTGGAAAAAGAAGGCATTTTCCTTCTGCTTGACTTGCTTCATGTAAGTACACTATTTGGTGTGGCATCCTTAGGTGTAGCTCAAGCAGGACTTTTTCTGCTGCACCATGTTGAATTTCTGAACCCATCTTACCTGCAGTCGAGCCCTAGGAACATGCAGAATGTGGTCCTTGGAACCCTGCTGGAGCTGTGTGACAACCCCAAGACGATGTCTCACATCCTGGCCTGGCGAGGGCAGAAGAGCCTGACCACCCCGGGGCTACTCTTACAGCTCTGGAGGCAGGAAGAGGCAGAGCTGGGGGTGAGCAGAGACCTCTATGGAAGGATCTCAGGTGGGTCCATGGTATCACTCAAATTAAGTGGGATTACTGCTGTTAACAATCACACAATGACAGTGAAATGCTATGCAGTGAGGTCAATACTATTTGACTAATACAGTAAATGTTGCCTCTGTTTCTGTCTGTTTCATAATGGAGTTACAGTAACATCCTACTACTAAAACTATAACTTTTTTTCTATTTTATGGCTAGATCCCAAGAAGCCTATTCTGTGTTATTACCAAGAGGAGGAGGATTCCCAGGTATCACTGCCTGCTAACAGGCCTAGTGCTGCAGTGATGGATGTGTCTGAGAACCTTCGCTTCAAGATCTACTCTGTCTTCTGTAAACTTGGTAAAGGACAATTGACTACTATTTTCAAGGGACGGATTAAATCAAATCAAACTTTATTTGTCACATGTTGCCGAATACAACATGTGTAGACCTTACCGTGAAATACTTACTTAAAAGCCCTTAACCAACAGTGCAGTTCAAGAAGAGTTAAGAAAATATTTGCCAAATAAACGAAAGTAAAAAATAATAAAAAGTAACACAATAAAATAACAATAATGAGGCTATATACAGGGGGTACCGAGTCAGTATGCGGGGGTACAGGTTAGTCGAGGTAATTTGTACATGTAGGTAGGGGTGAAGTAACTGTGCATAGATAATAAATAGTGAGTAGCAGCAGTGTACAAAACAAATGGAGGGGGGGGGTGTCAATGTAAATAGTCCGGTGGCCATTTGATTAATTGTTCAGCAGTCTAATGGCTTGGGGGTAGATGCTGTTAAGGAGCCTTTTGGTCTTAGACTTGGCACTCCAGTACCACTTGCCGTGCGGTAGCAGAAAAAATAGTCTATGACTTGGGGGACTGGAGACTCTGACAATTTTTTGGGCTTTTCTCTGACACCGCCTAGTATATAGGTCCTGGATGGCAGGAAGCTTGGCACCAGTGATGTACTGGGCCGTACGCACTACCCTCTGTAGCACCTTACGGGCCGATGCCGAGCAGTTGCCATACCAACACCCTGAAATGTCGAAATTATCACAAATGTATGCTTTACAGTAATGTGTGTTTGTGAGTTGTTTCCTTGGGTAAAATAATGCTTCTGATTCCAGGTTTTGAAGCCCTGCCTGGATTGTCAACGGAAGATTATATCACCCTAAGCATTGTCACCAGATATCTGGACTTTAAGGTGAACATTTGTGTCCTCTCTTAGCCTATCCTAGAATGTACATTTATAACAGGTCAGTCACACACAAATAAGCTTGATATGATATCCGTATCAGTCAGAACAGTGTCAAACTGACAAAGACAAGAAGAAGGGGAAAAAAACATGTCAAATCATGACGAAAAAACGTTTTTTTTTAACGGTAAGCTATCTCAATAGGTTGGCGAGGTGTGGGATGAGATCTCCAAAGAGTTGAGCCTGGAGGGAGTGAGACCAGTCACCCCTGACGAAGAGGCCCTGGATACCATTGCTAAGATGACAGAGGACACAGCCAGGAGAGTCATCACACAGCAGAGCAGCATGCTGGAGCAACGGGACAAGGAGGACGTCAGTGAGGAGAAACGCATGTATACAGAGGTGTGTGCGTGTGTGTGCGCGTGTGTGTGCGTGTGTGTGTGCGTGTGTGCACCCGTGACATTATAACAGCTGGGGTCAAATGGCCCCAATGTGTGTAAGGGCTCTAAAATAATTAAGGTCTGACTAAGTTATTCTGTTTATTTCTTAATTTCACAGATAAGTTCCAACTGGAAACAGCAGGAGCTTACAGCCCAGTCTTGGGAGCATTTTGTGGCAAAGACATCAAACTACAAGATTTTAAAGGTTATCCTATGTCCGCCTCTAGCAATTAATCTTTCTTTGAAAGTGCTATTTGTAGAGAAGACTTTGTGATTGATTACTTTATCAAGTTCTATTTCAGGAGACAAAAGAGCATCAGGAGAGATCTATTGACTCATCCAGACCTAAACCAAAGCATAAGGAAGCTATATTCCATCCTACACAGATTCATGGCTTACAAATTACAGTAAGTCATTGTGATGCAGATATTGTACTGTACTATATTGATAATTATAAACTGGGTGCTTCAAGCCCTGAATGCTGATTGGCTAAAAGCTGTGGTATATCAAGGGTATACCACTGGTATGACAAAACGTTTTTATTTTTACTGCTCTAATTACATTGGTAACCCGTTTATAATAGCAATAAAGCACCTCGGGGGTTTGTGGTATATTGCCAATATACCACGGCCTACGACACTCCGCATTGCATCTTGCCTTAAGAACAGCCCTTAGCCGTGCTATATTGGACATATACCATGCACCCCTGTTTCCATGCTTGTTCTGTTGCTCTGATTTCCCCACTGCCTTAAAACAATTATGTGTGTGTGTGTGTGTGTGTGTGTGTGTGTGTGTGTGTGTGTGTGTGTGTGTGTGTGTGTGTGTGTGTGTTTCAGAAATTCTGTGGGCGGGTGATGACTGTAGAGAGCACTCCAGCCCACCTGACAGGAGGGCCCCTGGCCAATACAGAGCTGGCCCTGGAGAGGGTGCCCATCCAGGGTGGAGCCCTGAGGAAACTCCCCACTGCCACTGAGGACACAGAGTATTTCAACACAGTTTCAGTCAAATAAATACCCCACCTCCTCTTATAGCTTTGCTCAGTGTTTGTTCACTATTTACTACAGGTCTCCATGTACAATTTCGTGTGTTAGCTTGAGAGTGAACATACAGACAGGAATTCATCAATCCAGCATGAACAATCAAAATTAGACTACTAGTATCTACTAGGAACAGATATTATTGGATGGATTAAACAGATTTGAAATGATTAAAATTGTGCTGTAACTGAATTTTGTCATTGTGCCGATTTTTTTTTGTGTGTGTGGAATTTATCAATATTTAAATATTGATGTAGCAATCGACAGAATTCACAATCATTTGTGAGGACATCGCCTCATTTTGACCTTCAGTGCACAAGGTGTTTCATTTGTGATGTCAGAGATACATTTTATGATGAAGATTCTACTTGGTGCTCACATGTTGATGGTCGTGATGGTATAAACTATTGTGTGATGCGATTAGCAGTTTACATCAAGACCAGTATGTTACCAGCATCTGCTTTTGGCAATAATGTTTCAATTTACTGATGTGCAGACTGACGGATGAATTCATTTAGGAGGCCACAATCAGCTTTCTGTAGTCTACCCCCCCCCCCCGAATTGACTGCCTTTTGTGGCCAAACTGAACATGACTACACATGTTTGTATTCTGCAGACTATAGACAAAGACCCATACTAAACAAGGCAACTAGTGTGTCAAGATGGGGAAGATGAAGCTTTCCTGCTTTCCTTTGGTTTGAAAATATTGTTTCCATAAAGGAAATGTCTTTGGTTGTGCTGTGGTCAGGCCACTAGTTCTGGATGTGTTGGATGAAGATAAAAAAAATTCCCCTCATAGAAAGTCTTCGCCATCATACTCCCATCCAACAAAGCCTAGATTTATGTTTTTATTACTTCTGAACAAAATCACTTTTTTGGGTTGTCATATGCTTACAATAATGTTTTGATTCTTGCTTGAACAGTCGCAAAGATTATATTTGGATGTGATCTTTGCAAAATAACTATTTTGGATGCAGCAGTTGTTAGCTAGAATCCTAACGCTCATTGATATAGGCTGTAGCAAAAGCCAAAGAGCCATTTTACTGGTTGAAGTGTTTTTTTAATATAATGCAGTTGATTTGCGATGATGACACAAACATTATATTAAGCATGACATTTATACAAGCCTTAAAATCCAATTATAATTCAAAGTAGTGTGAAATGCACTCATAAGCAACATGTAAATAGAGCCTTTTTTTGCTGGAGTTCTATAAGAACTCCCCCTTGTCCTGCCACCAACTTGCGCGCATCACCATCTTGCAGCAATGTTTGCAGACACAGAAAGAGGTCTAACGGGGCGCTGTGTTGAAGCCATCGCACTCCCACCGTTGTAAAAAGTATTTTGGAAGCTATATAAATGCATTTACTAATACTTAAATACATGTAATTTTGTCCTTGAAACATTTAATTTAAATACTGTCGAATTCCATTCATTCCTATGGAGGACTGCTCCAACTGGGGAGTACCAATATGTCCCGACCGGTGACTTCAAAGCGTCTCAATGGCAATTAAATAGCATCAGCAATCCAGGGTTTATATACATCATTGGTTGTAACTGACGATTACAACCCACTGAGCCAAAAATTGTTGAATCAATGTTGTTTCCATATAATTTAACCCCCCCAAAAATCTATGTGATGATGTTGAATCAACTTGGAAAAACTGATTGAAAAACATCCAATTTTTTACCTAAATCCAATGACATGGTAAAATGTTTTGTTGATTTCACATTGAATTCACGTTAGTTGACAACTCAACCAAATGTAAATCAAAATTAAACGATAAACTGACGTCTGTGCCCGGTGGAAATGGTCATGCCATAAAAGAGAAAGCCTATTTAAAAATGTTATAGAGACATCATAAAAACGGAAAGTCTTACATGCTGACCAGACCGAACGTGCGTCCGCGTGTGCCATCGCGCAAGTTGATTTTGTCCACCCACACCAGACACGATCAGGACACCAGGTTTGAATATCAAAACAAACTCTGAACCAATTATATTAATTTGGGGACAGGTCGAAAAACATTAAACATTTATGGCAATTTAGCTAGCTAGCTTGCTGTTGCTAGCTAATTTGTCCTGGGATATAAACATTGGGTTGTTATTTTACCTGAAATGCACAAGGTCCTCTACTCCGACAATTAATCCACAGATAAAACAGTAAACCGAGTTTGTTTCTAATCTCTCCTCCTTCAGGCTTCTTCTTCTTTGGACTTTATATGGCGGTTGGCAACCAACTTTAAGGTGCATTACCACAACCAACTGGACTGGAGTGTGGACCTCAGTTCATCTTTCAATCACTCACATGGGCATATGCTCCTAAAAACCAATGAGGAGATGGGAGAGGCAGGACTTACAACGCTTCGAGCATCACAAATATGACAAAGTTCTATTTTAGCGCATGGCTATGCATGCTCGTTGATGCTCGCGAGCAGTGTGGGTGCAATGATTGAATAAACATGTATGTGTACATTTATTTTGCAACGCTCTCACACGCGACCGAGTGGTGTGGTCAGTATGTAACATCAGAACCAAGCCTTCAGACAATCATTTGAACATATACAAGGCAAGAAGTCTTCCAGAAATGTCAGATATGTTCTCATAATTAGAAGTCATTATAATGACTTCCTGCTGGGATCATTGAATGCTTCTTGCAGTGGATGCTATTGGATAGGGTCCTGTTTTGGTGAGTCCGAGGTGTTACATAACACCACTGCAGCGTGTTAACACATGTTTCTTCAAGCGTGGACCATGCTGCACAGAAGCACACTCCCCTCTCCTCATCCTCCCATTTTTGGAATGGATGACAAAACCGTATCTGACAGGCTGAGGCTTTTATGCAGTAGGGCGAGAGAGTGTGTCTATGTGTGTGTGTGTCTGTCTGTGCGAGACTGTGTCTGTGTGTTCAGCTTGAGTCTATTGAGCCCATTGGATGGGACTGGGGTTTACAAAGACCAGGGGCACATAGGAGCTTCCTCAGTATCACAGGCTTTCACTTTCTTCTAGTGTTTCGGATGGTGTCTGGGCATTCTGATGCTGCTGCAGGGCTTGGTAAAGGTGAGGATTCACCGGGATTCCTTTTGATCCTGTCCTGAATCATTTCTCTCTCTCTCTCTCTGCCCAAGGCTCTCCAACTCCATGCCGTGAGATTATATTCTACATTTTTCCTAAAATTCTGGGAACTTCTGAAGTTATTTCTCAATTGTGGTATTGGTCTCATGTCATGGTTATCACTGGTTTTGTTATTTTGCTGTCATCATGACTTGAAGTTTGCTTGACTCTGGGCCTATAAAAGCTCCAATGGATCATGTCTTTCTCAAATGTTGAATTTGAGTTTGAAATGTAGGACTCATTGGTTTCTCTGTGATGTAAGACTGAGGGCACCATTCAGTGGAAAATTAGATAAAAGAGGCTATGTTGGCAGCTATTGTGTACTTTTGGGCTGCATTTTTTTGTGATTTGCTGGTTAACTCCTGTACTAATTTGCAACATGAATGCAGTCCTTGTTGCAGAACAAATTGCATGGACATGAGATTCTAAAAGTGCATTCGACAGAAGTTTATGCTGGGTATTGTTGCCAAGGAGTTTAGTTCCCTTTTAGCAAAATGTGGTGGTAGGATCCCATGTCTATAGAAATAAATAAAGAGTCGCACACTCTACAGTTGAAGTCAGAAGTTTACTGAAGCCAAATACATTTAAACTCGGTTTTTCACAATTCCTGACATTTAATCCTAGTAAACATTCGCTGTTTTAGGTGAATTAGGGTCACCACTTTATTTTAATAATGTGAAATGTCAGAATAATAGTAGAGAATGATTTGTTTCAGCTTTTATTTCTTTCATCACATTCCCAGTGGGTCAGAAGTTTACGTACTCTCAATTCATTTTTGCTATCATTGCCTTTAAATTGTTTAACTTGGGTCAAACGTTTCGGGTAGCCTTCCACAAGCTTCCCACAATAAGGTGGGGAATTTTGGCCCACTCCTCCTGACAGAGCTGGTGTAACTGAGTAAGGTTTGTATGCCTCCTTGCTCGCACACGCTTTTTCAGTTCTGCCCACAAATTTTCAACAGGATTGAGGTCAGGGCTTTGTGATGGCCACTCCAATACCTTCACTTTGTTGTCCTTAAGCCATTTTGCCACAGCTTTGGAAGTATGCTTGGGGTCATTGTCCATTTGGAAGACCCATTTGCAACCAAGATTTAACTTCCTGACTGATGTCTTGAGATGTTGCTTCAATATATCCACATAATTTTCCTGCCTCATGATGCCATCTATTTTGTGAAGTGCACCAGTCCCTCCTGCAGCAAAGCACCCCCACAACATGATGCTGCCACCCCCGTGCTTCAAACATAGCAATGGTCATTATGGCCAAACAGTTCTATTGTTTCATCAGACCAGAGGACATTTCTCCAAAATATACATTCTTTGTCCCCATGTGCAGTTGCAAACCGTAGTCTGGCTTTTTTATAGCGGTTTTGGAGCAGTGGCTTCTTCCTTGCTGAGCGGCCTTCAGGTTATGTCGATATAGGACTCGTTTTACTGTGGATATAGATACTTTTGTAGCTGTTTCCTCCAGCATCTTCACAAGGTCCTTTGCTGTTGTTCTGGGATTGATTTGCACTTTTCCCACCAAAGTACGTTCATCTCTAGGAGACAGAACGCGTCTTCTTCCTGAGCGGTATGATGGCTGCGTGGTCCCATGGTGTTTATACTTGCGTACTATTGTTTGTAGATATGAATGTGGTACCTTCAGGCGTTTGGAAATTGCTCCCAGGGATGAACCAGATATGTGGAGGTCTACAATTGTTTTTCTGAGGTCTTGGCTGATTTCTTTTGATTTTCCCATGATGTCAAGCGAAGAGGCAATGAGTTTGAAGGTAGGCCTTGAAATACATCCACGGGTACACCAACAATTGACTCAAATGATGTCAATTAGCCTATCAGAAGCTTCTAAAGCCATGACACCATTTTCTGGAATTTTCCAAGCTGTTTAAAGGCACAGTCAACTTAGTGTATGTAAACTTCTGACCCACCGGAATTGTGATACAGTGAATTATACGTGAAATCTGTCTGTAAACAATTGTTGGAAAAATTACTTGTGTCATGCACAAAGTAGATTTCCTAACGACTTGCCAAAACTATAGTTTGTTAACAAGAAATTTGTGGAATGGTTGAAAAACGAGTTTTAATGACTCCAATCTAAGTGTGTGTAAACTTCCGACTTCAACTGTATATACATAAACTCCCAGTAATTTATTGGGTAAAACACCAAAGTTTCGGTAACACTGTGCCTGCCTTATTCAGTGTAATGTCATGAACGCTTGAACCAGGTTATGTAGACAAACAGTGCAATTAGTGCAACCAATGACAGTGTTGAGGGGTGTGTCATAATTATTAGATTGATTAGAATGAATTGAATGAAACTTTTAAATGACAATAGTTTACAGCATTTAGAATATATTAGGCTACTGTTATCATCTGGAAACATAATTAAATATTGTAAATAATATTAGCATCAGCATAGATTATTGTTTAATTTAATTTCACAAATATATTTAATTGTTTCCAATTTCTTTACATTTTTGAGACATGTAATCTTTTGGTTCAACCATAATGCATAATGCATAATCAACAGGGGAAACATATTGGGTGTAAGCTGTAGAAAGAATATATTACTTTATGAACAAGTCTTATAAATGAATATATTATCAGCGTACACCCAATATGTTCCGTCCGCCCAATATGTTTCCCACTCAGACCACTCCCAGACAGACCTAGCAAAATTCTTGCTTGAGAAATTGCCATTTGCAAAGAAGCTATTTTTGTTTATTTTTGACCATTTTAATTGAAAACAATCACAGTAAGATACTTAATTGTAACCCAGAAATTATTTGATATTGAGTTAAAAACGTCTGCATTGGACCTTTAACATTGTATGGGAGCAACTTACCCTACAGAATCCACAACAAATAGCCCCCAATTAGGGGTTTCTTTGTTTCTCCTGGCCTGCAAGTTTACTGAACAAAAAGTTTTACACAACATGTAAAGTGTTGGTCCCATGTTTCATGAGCTGAAATAAAAGATCCCAGAAATGTTCCATACGTACAAAAAGCTTATTTCTCTCAAATTTTGTGCACAAATTTGTTTACATCCCTATTAGTGAGCATTTCTCCTTTGGCAAAATTATCCATCCACCTGACAGGCATATCAAGAAGCTGATTAAACAGCATGATCATTACACAGGTGCACCTTGTGCTGGGGACAATAAAAGGTCACTCTAAAATATGCAGTTTTGTCACACAACACGATGCCACAGATGTCTCAAGTTTTGAAGGAGCGTGCAATTGGCATGCTGACTGCAGGAATGTCCATCAGAGCTGTTGCCAGATAATTTTATGTTCATTTCTCTACCATAAGCCGCCTCTAAAGTCATTTTAGAGAATTTGCTGGTACGTCCAACTGGCCTCACATCAGACCACGTGTAACCACGCCAGCCCAGGACCTCCACATCTGGCTTCTTCACCTGCAAGATCGTCTGATACCAGCCACCCGAACGGCTGATGAAGCTGAGGAATATTTCTGTCTGTAATAAAGCCCTTTTCTGGGGAAAAACTCAGTCTGACTGGCTGGGCCTGGCTCCCAAGTGGATGGGCCTATGCCCTTTCAGGCCCACCCATGGCTGGCGCTGCTGCCCAGTCATGTGAAATCCATAGTCATGTGAAATCCATTTATATTTTTGTTCAGTGTAGGTATGAATGTACTGTCCTTTGATAAATGTCTCAGAATATCATTCTGGTCCTTATTCGTCTGCATGTTAACAGTGGAACATATTTTTGATTAGCTTGTTTACCTCCAAGGCTGAGTCAGGTGACTTTGTTTTTGTGCTGTTGGATCAATATGGGAAGAGGGCTTGCTTATTGAGTCTTGTATTTAAAACTACATTTTCATTGTGTTGTCTATGTTTTTGCCTCAGTATCTATTGAGTACTCTGGTGATTATATTTATATTTTATGTTTTCTCTGCTGGCAGATGCTGGACTAGTCTGAGAACTCACAGTTGAAGACATGTTCATTAGACTGGGACGCCTGACCCCTGGATACTTCCGTCTCCTCCAGGTGTGTGTCCTTGTCTATCTAGGGATGATTTTAAACCTTCGTTTGCAGTTTATTTCCTGCACACACTGTTTGTTTTTAGAGTTGATTTGGAAAGTTGATGAGTTGATATATTAGCATAGGGATCCATTGTACTGTAGGCTAGTTGTGATGGATAACAACACAGTGAAAAGTGGACATTAACATTTCATAGTGAACTACAGATGCAGACCTTAAGTGATTATATAATACAACACTTATGACTGCTTTTCTCACTGAAAGAACCAGCTCATATCGTTTGAAGCTTTTGCTGAATTGTACTTTCTGAAATAAAGGATCATTTTGACGTTAGTGTATTATCTTGCATGCCTGCCTCACAGATGTGAATAAAACAATACCAAAGACTTATTCCTATCATTCCTATGCTCTGTTACCGTGGTGTGGACCTGTTCCTATGAGAGCTGTAAATATGAGAGACATGCAACCTATGGGACACTGTTTCCTGCCTACTGGCTTTATTATCAGTGCCATTGCTAATGTGTGTGGAAAGAGCACTGTGTGCCCTTAACGCAAATCCCTAATTTCCTTGTTCAAATATTCATAGTGAGTGCCAGCGTAAAGGAAACTTGAAAAGTAGGCAACAATAGAACAGGATTGTTTCACAGTTCAAAAACAGTAGGGGCTGTGTGAACTGATGCCAATATAAATTGACCAAACGTTGTGTGTGTCGGTGTGTGTGTGTGTATGTTTGTGTGTGTGTGTATGTGTGCGCGCTCGTTTCTTCCCCCTGGCAGAGACAGGTCTCAGGTGAAGTCCAGATACAGCCGCAGAAAGGGTTCATCAACCAGATCGCCATGACGATGGCCATGGTGGGCATCAGTGTGTCCTTCTACAGCGCCCGGCGGATGGCGAAGAAGTTCCATCTGAAAGAGAATGCTCCCTGAACAGTTGGACAGTGTGGCCCCTCAACTGGACCAGAGCGATGGGGGAGAGAGATGAAGAGAATCAGAGTAGGCTGCAGTGCTGCACTCCATCACCTTGCATTGCAGCGGTTGGCACCTTCACTAGAATTCAGGCCCACTCAAAGCTGCCATGCCAAGATGGTTCTGTGGGCTGAGTGTTTGTTGTTGTTGTTCGAGAGAATGTCTGTGTTTGATGGAAGAGGATGGGTATCAGGAGCGTTTTGTCTTGAGAGTGAGACCATGCAGTCTTTAATAAACAACTGCTGGGTTTGAAATACGTTTATCTTTGTATTGTGATGATGGGAAAATGTAAGTGTACTGTGGGGAAATGCAAATGTGAATTACCAGTACTAATGCCTAATAGATTAAAATGACCTAACAACATTTTTACCTAAAGACATTTTGGAAGATATGAGGCGATCTACACATATCTGCTTATTTGAAAGATTTCACCATGTAGGCCTAGCATACTTACTTAGGCTCCATACTAGAATGTCTTTTGAACATAGCATGAATGCACATCACAAATGCGGGATCCCAGTAAGCGTTTAGTGTTTGCTTTAGCGCTTTATCAGTTGAACATGGATGCCATGATAATACTCTAGCTCTGTGGTTCTGACAGAATCGGTGGTCTCCTCAACGTATGCCACTTCCAAACTGACTCTTAATGACATTTATATGTATATTTTATTAACATTTTAAATACCAAATAAAACTCACTATTAACTCAAAGAAGGATCAATGATTTACTTGGCTGTAAAGTACATATACGAAAAATAATTTTATGTAATATAATCATCATAGTCACTGATTTCTTTCTGGGTTTTTTTCTGTTGATAAATGTGTGTATATGTCAGTGGTATGTGACCTATCAAGACTTGAGTATTTTTCATTCAACTCTTTGAAACAGTTATGCAACACCAAAGTGTTGTTGTGAAAATCTTTCTAATTCTATGGGGTTATCCATGTGGAAGGTACAGTACATTAGGTTAGGGAGTGATATGGTCACACAGCTACACTGACTGTATTGGGTGATTCATGTGAAAATAAGCTAAAGGAGGAAAATGTGGTTTTGACACTACATGAATGAGATATCCCATTCAGGGCTGGAAAATTCCAGAAACGTTCAATACATTCCCTGGATTTCCCAAAATCCTGGTTAGGAGGTTTCAGGATGTCCTGCTAATTCCATTCTGATTTTATAGCCCTCCAACCACAATTTCAGGAAAACAAGGGAATTTATTGAACGTTCCCGGAATTTTGCAACCCTAATCCCATTACAGTGATGGGGTTTGCTGCACATCCTAAAATGTGCCCCAATACTAGGTTACAGGTTACTCATGATCTTTATTGCAAAAAAATCTGTGTAAATCTGTGTCTATTGTCCCGTGATTCTCTGGCATCAAATCAAATCAAATGTTATTGGTCACATACACATACTTAGCATATGTTATTGCGTGGGTAGCGAAATGCTTGTGTTCCTAGCTCCAACAGTGCRGTAATATCTAAAAATTCACAATAATACACACAAATCTAAAAAATAAAATAACGGAATTAAGAAATATATAAATATTAGGACAAGCAATGTCACAGTGGCATTGACTAAAATACAGTTGAATAGAATACAGTAAATACATATGAAATGAGTAAAGCAGTATTATTAAAAGTTATTATCGATCATAGTCTGCTGCTGGAAAAACGTATGTGTTATAGCTTTACACCCTCTGCTATAATCTGGATAAATAGTTACTTGTCCAACAGAACACAAAGGGTGTTCTTTAATGGAAGCCTCTCAAACATAATCCAGGTAGAATCAGAAATTCCCCAGGGTAGCTGTTTAGGTCCCTTAATTTTTTCTATCTTTACTACCGACATGCTACTGGCTTTGAGTGAAGTGTGTCTATGAATGCAGACAGGGTTGGGTAGGTTACTTTCTAAATGTAATCCGGTACAGTTACTAGTTACCTGTCAAAAATTGTAATCAGCAACATCATTTTTGGATTACCCAAACTCAGTAATGTAATCTGATTACATTCCGCTACTTTTAGATTACTTTCCCATAAAGAGGTATTAGAAGAAGACAAAAATGTATGTTACCAATTGAACAACATCTATTGCATGATAAATCAACGTTAAAGTTTACATAGCTGGCCATATGGATGTCAAATTTTACTTCATGGGTTGGTTATGTAGGCTTCTTCTAATCTAACCCATCGCTACAACATATAATAATACTATTAAAATATATATTTACATTAAAACCAGTCTATCAGAATTCCAGTCATTCCAATAAATGTTCTACCCCTTGATCTTCAAGAATAGGACTTGGAAATATGGGAAGTATAGATTAGCCAAATTGTTTTACCTGAGCATTAATTAATGCCGTATGCTGCATTTACTACAGGCCTATTTTGGACCATTTTGTTGGTGACACTTTGATATCTTGATAATATGCAGCTGTTTAAAGCACAAATCACAGAAGAAACATTAACAAAACCGTCACCCCGCCTCTGTTTTGGTAAAAAGCTGAGGGATGGGCTTGGAGAAATGTAACCACTCTCAGATTAATAGACAGAACTATGGATGCAAGGACTGACCATCCATGATATGAAAATCATTGTTTTAACCATGTTATGAGGCTATAGAGTGTTTGTTTACATTTACCATGTTTACAAACATTTGAGAAAAACAAGCTTATATTTCGGGTTCTCCTGGAGTGTGACAGTTGAACTAAGCTCGTTAGGCATTTATAAGTTAGATTCTTCAAGAATCAATGTATATATATATATATATATATATATATATATATATAATTTATAAGTCCAAAAATGGATGTAGCAACTACAGATTGCACCTTTAAGTCAATCAAAAGTGTGCAAGTTTGAGCAAGTGTCCATTAGGCCTATCGATTTTTTTTATCAGCATGATTTAGATTGAGCAATAAAACTTCACTTTTATTCCATAGACTTGGATCTGCACTATGTAGCTGTTGCAAGAGCGCATTTTTCACTGGCTGTCCACTGATTTCAAAAGCAATGATTGATAAGCAGCTTAAACTTCTTGAATTAAACCATTATTGGGTTCAAATACACATTTAGATTTCTGAACAGCCATCCACAACAACTACATTCAGTAAGGCGCAAATAGCTAAATGAGAGAGCAGCAGTGTCACATCAAGGCGCTATGTAGATACAAATAATAAGTGATATATCCCTATCGGGGCAGCACGTAGCCTAGTGGTTAGAGCGTTTGGTCAGTCACCGAAAGGTTGCTGGATCGAATCCCCAAACTAACAAGGTAAAAATCTGTTGTTCTACCCTTGAACAAGGCAGTTAACCAACTGTTCCCTGGTAGGCAGTCATTGTAAATAAGAATTTGTTCTTAATTGACTTGCCTGGTTCCGTTTAAAATAAATTAAACAATTGCCGTTGACTACACCATTGCTCTTAACCAACCATGCTATTTTGATTGTTTTTTCACGTCTTTCATAACTTGTTTTGAACATAATGTTGCTGCTACCATCTCATATGACCGAAAAGAGCTTCTGGACATCAGAACTGCGATTGCTCACCTCAAACTGAACGAAGAGTTCTTCTTCAATGAGTCGGATGGGAGGGATATAATACAGACACCCGACCAGGCCCAGATCCCCGTTATTCGCTGGAAAAGGAAACGCAGATTTCGTGGAAAGAGATCAGGGTGCCTTGTGAGGATCAGGCGACGAGTGGCTAATCTGCCCATGCCTTCTGTCCTGCTAGCTAACGTTCAATCGCTGGAAAATAAATGGGACGAACTGAAAACGGGATATTAAAAACTGTAATATCTTATGTTTCACCGAGTCGTGGTTGAACAACGACATTAAGAACATACAGCTGGAGGGTTATACACTATCGGCAGGCCAGAACAGCAGCCTCTGGTAAGACACGGGGCGGAGGCCTATGCATTTATGTAAACAACAGCTCGCCTGAGGTAGAGTATCTCATGATAAGCTGAAGACAACACTATCTACCTAGAGAGTTTATCAGAATTTTTCGTAGCTGTCTACATACCACCACAGACCAATGCTGGCACTAAAACCGCACTCAATGAGCTGTATACCGCCATAAGAAAACAGCAAAATGCTCATCCAGAGGCGGCGCTCCTAGTGGCCTGGGACTTTAATGCAGGGAAACTTAAATCAGCTTTACCTAATTTGTATCAACATTGTTGTGTCTTTGGCATCATTAAAGTGAAGACTGTTATTTTATCAAATCAATTCTCAGTAATTATTATTACATGATTAAACGAATCATGTAAATGTAATTAACTAGGAAGTCGGGGCACCAAGGAAAATCTTCAGATTACAAAGTTATAATTTTCCTAATATAACTCTTCAGATATTTTAATATCTGATCAATTAGTCTTCAAATTAATGAATTATTCTTTACCTCACGTTAGTCTCATTCCAAACGTCGGAAATTGTTGGTTATCTGCACAAACCCAGCCTTCACTATGAATCATCCATACATCAATTGTCTTAATAATTTATTTACTAACTAAATAATCACAGAAATGCATAACAAAAAAACAGCAGATATGGTTACAAGGAAATGATAGGGGATGTGCCCTAGTGGGCTAAACCGATATGGCGGCTTGGTACACAAAGGGACTGAGAAGGGCGCGAAAGACAAAAGACACTACACAGTTGATAATTACATTGATAGAAATACTAATCCTTTGCACATGAACACTCACTCATTCGGGAATAATTGCAATCAATATATATATTTACGCTCAGTGTGTCGTCATGATCTCTGTTGGAATCATCAGTCTTTCTGTTTATAAGTTCATCTGAACTTCTCTTTGCGTCCCTGGAGTCTTTCGTGGTTAGAATGAATACTTCAGAGTCCCATTCAGAAATGTTCTTGTAGAATAGATATTTCAGCGGTTGTGGGTCTTCGCATTCCAGGTCGACATAAATTCTAGCTGCAGACTAGTAATTAGTATCGAAAATGTGCTCTTATTCTGTCGGTATCGATAGTCTCAGAGTTTAACCATTTCCACCAGTGTAGCCAATGGTCCACGTGGTTTGGTTAGGAATTCAACAATCGTTACAACCTTAGCTCCCTCAGATGACCGAGGAATGCATGGTCTCTACTCAAACCTTAGCCCTCTCGGTAATCGAGGTACGAATGGTCTGAAGTGGGCTTCTCCAGGTGGGGGTTATATTCGGAACAGCAGAAAAGGCTGTCCCATGACGCCAGATCAATGTCTGTGCTCATGGGGCGGGCCAAGGGCTTAGTTAAACTTTAAAGGGAATTAGATTCTCTTTCATTAAACAGTTTAAAATCATATTACATAATTTCACAAATAATTTCATCTTTACTCATTCATTTTATACAATAATTAGATGCAAATCTCATAACGGAGACTCTTGTATAAACAGAGTTATGGTAATGTGGCTGTATTGTCTCACACGAGGTCACAAACATTAAACAAAATGGACAGGTCATAGCTGGATTCTCCACCGACCGTTTACACATTCTCCAAAACATGGATATTGTTCAGTTCTCAAGTTCTGTGAGGTAGAAGAAGTTCCTTTGTTCTACTGTGAACCCTCTCTCTATACCGCATGGCCGGGGGGGAAGAGAGTCTCCTCATGGAATTTACGACCTGAGATAACAAAGCCTGGGTGTAAGAGGGAGAGAGGGGGAAGGCACTCACTATACCCAAAGAGGGCCACGTCATGACAACATGTTAAATGTGAAACCAGAGGGAAAATAATTCTAGACCACCTTTACTCCACACACAGAGACACGTACAAAGCTCTCCCTCGCCCTCCATTTGGCAAATCTGACCATAATTCTATCCTCCTGATTCCTGCTTACAAGCAAAAATTTAAGCAGGAAGCTCCAGTGACTCGGTCTATAAAAACATGGTCAGATGAAGCAGATGCTAAACTACAGGACTGTTTTGCTAGCACAGACTGGAATATGTTCCGAGATTCTTCCGATGGCATTGAGGAGTACATCACATCAGTCACTCGCTTAATCAATAAGTGCATCGAGGACATCGTCCCAACAGTGACTGTACATACATACCCCAACCAGAAGCCATGGATTACAGGCAACATTCGCACTGAGCTAAAGGGTAGAGCTGCCGCTTTCAAGGAGCGGGACTCTAACCCGGAAGCTTATAAGAAATCCTGCTATGCCCTCCGACGAAACATCAAACAGGCAAAGCGTCAATACAGGACTAAGATCGAATCGTACTACACCGGCTCCGATGCTTGTTGGATGTCGCAGGGACTGTAAACTATTACAGACTACAAAGGGAAGCACAGCCGAAAGCTGCCCAGTGACACGAGCCTACCAGACGAGCTAAATAACTTCTATGCTTGCTTTGAGGCAAGTAACATTGAAACATGCATGAGAGCATCAGCTGTTCTGGACGACTGTGTGATCACGCTCTCCGCAGCCGATGTTAGTAAGACCTTTAAACAGGGCAACATTCACAAGGCCGCAGGACCAGACGGATTACCAGGACGTGTACTCCGAGCATGCACTGACCAACTGGAAAGTGTCTTCACTGACATTTTCAACCTCTCCCTGTCTGAGTCTGGACTTCCTGACGGGCCGCCCCCAGGTGGTAAGGGTAGGTAACAACACATCCGCCASGTTGATCCTCAACACGGGGGCTCCTCAGGGGTGCATGCTCAGTCCCCTCCTGTACTCCCTGTTCACTCATGACTGCACGGCCAGGCACGACTCCAACAGCATCATTAAGTTTGCTGATGACACAACAGTGGTAGGCCTGATCACCGACAACGATGAGACAGCCTATAGGGAGGAGGTCAGAGACCTGACCGTGTGGTGCAAGGACAACCTCTCCCTCAATGTGATCAAGACAAAGGTGATGATTGTGGGCTACAGGAAAAGGAGGACCGAGCACGAATCCATTCTCATCGACAGAACCTCAGGAAGAGTAGTTGCTGCCTTGGTAGCAGCAAATGGGGATCCCTAATAAATACAAATACAAATACAAATACAAATACAAATACAAAAGTGACTAGTGTTCCATTATGAAAGTGACCAGTGATTCCATGTCTATGTACAGTATGTAGGGCAGCAGCCTCTAAGGTACAGGATTGAGTAACCGTGTGCTAGTAATGGCTATTTAACAGTCTGACGGCCTTGAGATAGAAGCTGTTTTTCAGTCTCTTGGTCCCAGCTTTGATGCACCTGTACTGACCTCGCCTTCTGGATGGTAGCGGGGTGAACAGGCCGTGGCTTGAGTGGTTGATGTCCTTGATGATATTTTTGGCCTTTCTGTGACATCGGGTGCTGTAGGTGTCCTGGAGGGCAGGCAGCGTGCCCCTGATGATGCATTGGGCAGACCACACCACCCTCGGGAGAGCCCAGTGGTTGCAGGTGGTGCAGTTGCCGTACCAGGCGGTGATACAGCCCGACAGGATGCTCTCAATTGTGCATCTGTAAAAATTTCTGAGGGTCTTAGTGGCCAAGCCAAATTTCTTCAGCCTCCTCCTCTTCTTCCCGGAGAGTTCTTTATTCCTGTCTGCGGGATGTACTGAGAACTCAGCTGGCTGTATGGATGTAGACAGTATATACGGAGAGAGCCATGATTCCGTGAAACAGAGTATGTTACAATCTACTTTATTGTCCAGAGACTGAACATTAGCGAATAATATACTCAGAAGCGGAGGATGGTGTGCCTGCCTCCTGAGTCAGACTAGAAGTCCACTCCGAATACCTCTTCTCCACCGGCGGCATCTTGGAGCAGCCTCTGGAATAAGTTAAACTGCTCTTGGGGGTGCGAACAAAGGATCCAATTCGGAAAAGTTGTATTTCTGGTCCTAATGCTGGTGAGTTACCGCCGCTCTGATATCCAAAAGTTATTTCCGGCTGTATGTAATAACACAAAAAACGTTCTGGGCTAATAATGTAAGAATTAACACACACAAAAAACGAAATCCTTCAAAGTTGCTTAGTAGCTAGAAGCATCTGGAGCTTGCTTAGAAGCTTAGCATCTGCCTGAAGCTCAGTCAGTTAGTCAGTCAGTGAGCCAGAGTCTACTGTGAGAACACATACTGGAAATATCAGTGTGATTCTGTGGGAACCGACCATGTTTGAGGAAGAATACCTTGCCTAGTTAAACAGTAATCCTAATGGTATGAACTGTTGTCTTTACTGTCGTTGGGTTGGAGCAGGGCAGACAATCAAACAGATAAGGATGACGTGGGGTGACAGCAGGAGACGGGATAAACAGACAGGAGCCAGGACTGGGGGGGGGGGGGGGGGCGGGGTGGAAGGGCAAAGCTTTCCTACGCGGCTCACATTGGGTGCCCGCTGTAGATGATGGGATCTCCCACACAGAGCCTCTGTTTCCTGGTGTCTTCCTCTTTGCCTTTCATTGGGTTCATCCAGCCTTTAATGTGGTTGGTATAGTAGTCTGTCTGTTTGGTATGGCCGTGGCCGCCCAGTTGTTATCAGGGTTGGGTAGGTTACTTTGTTTATGTAATACGTTACAGTTACTAGTTACCTGTCCAAAAATGTAATCAGTAACATAACTTTTGGATTACCCAAACTCAGTAACATAACCTGATTACTTTAATTTACTTTTGGATTGCTTTCCCGTTAAGAGGCATTAGAAGAAGACAAAATGGATCCATCAAATGCATTTGGTTTGTCATCTTAGACGTCTCTGACTTGTGGTCGGACTCGCTCAGGTGGAACAAACTTAAACTGCGCCTTTCTTCCAATGCTGAATTGAATGTCATTGAGAAAACATGTATTATTTTCTGCAAACATCCTTTCTGAATTTAAAAGTAATCCAAGAAGTATTCATCAAATTTTTCAAAAGTATCTGTAATCTGATTACAATATTTTTGCTGGTAACATAACTGCTTCCTTGGCGTCCACATCACCAACAAACTAACATGGTCCAAGCACAAGTCATGAAGAGGGCACGACAAAACCTATTCCCCCTCAGGAGACTGAAAAGATTTTACATGGGTCCTCAGATCCTCAAAAGGTTTTACAACTGCACCATTGAGAGCATCCTGACGGGTTGCATCAGTGCCTGGTATGGCAACTGCTCGGCCTCCAACCGCAAGGCACTACAGAGGGTAGTGGGTACGGCCCAGTACATCACCGGGGCCAAGCTTCCTGACAACCCTGACCTCTATACCAGGTGGTGTCAGAGGAAGGCTCTAAAAATTGAACATGCCTTTTTACTTCCGGCGCCGAAAAGAGATGGCCGCCTCGCTTCGCGTTCCTTGGAAAATATGCAGTTTTTTGTTTTTTTATGTGTTATTTCTTACATCGGTACCCCAGGTAATCTTAGGTTTCATTACATACAGTCGGGAGGAACTACTGAATATACGATTAACGTCAACTCATCATCGTTCCTACCAGGAATATGACTTTCCCGAAACGGATCCAGTTTTTTGCCTTCCACCCAATACAATGGATCTGGGCCAACTTTTCGAGAAGGCGCAGCAGCGCCTCTTCAACCTCAGGAGGCTGAAGAAATTCGGCTTGTCACCAAAAGCACTCACAAACTTCTACAGATGCACAATCGAGAGCATCCTGTCGGGCTGTATCACCGCCTGGTACGGCAACTGCTCCGCCCACAACCGTAAGGCTCTCCAGAGGGTAGTGAGGTCTGCAGAACGCATCACCAGGGGCAAACTACCTGCCCTCCAGGACACCTACACCACCCGATGTCACAGGAAGGCCATAAAGATCATCAAGGACAACAACCACCCAAGCCACTGCCTGTTCACCCCGCTATCATCCAGAAGGCGAGGTCAGTACAGGTGCATCAAAGCAGGGACCGAGAGACTGAAAAACAGCTTCTATCTCAAGGCATCAGACTGTTAAACAGCCACCACTAACATTTAGCGGCCGCTGCCAACATACTGACTCAACTCCAGCCACTTTAAAAATGGGAATTGATGGAAATTATGTAATACATTACCACTAGCCACTTTAAACTATGCCACTTTATGTTTACATACCCTACAGTACTCATCTCATATGTATATACCGTACTCTATACCATCTACTGCATCTGCCATGCCGTTCTGTACCACCACTCATTCATATATCTTTATGTACATATTCTTTATCCCTTACACTTGTGTGTGTGTGTAAGGTAGTAGTTGTGGAATTGTTAGGTTAGATTACTTGTTGGTTATTACTGCATTGTCGGAACTAGAAGCACAAGCATTTCGCTACACTCGCATTAACATCTGCTAACCATGTGTATGTGACTAATAAATTTGATTTGATTTGATTTGAAAATTGTCAAAGGCTCCAGCCACCCTAGTCATAGACTGTTTCTCTGTTACTGCACGGCAAGCGGTACCGGAGCGCCAAGTCTAGGTCCAAGATGCTTCTAAACAGCTTCTACCCCCAAGCCATAAGACTCCTGAACAGCTAATCAAATGGCTACCCAGACTATTTGCATTGCCCCCAACCCCTACACTGCTTCTATTCTCTGTTATTATCTACGCATAGCCACTTAAATAACTCTACCTACATGTACATAATTACCTCAATTACCTCGACACCGGTGCCCCTGCACATTGACACATTGACTCTGTACCGGTACCCCCTGTATATAGCCCCGCTATTGTTATTTACAGCTGCTCTTTAACTATTCATTATTTTCTTACTTTTTTGTATTTTCTTAAAACAGCATTGTTGGTTAAGAGCTTGAAAGTAAGCATTTCTCTGTAAGGTCTACAGACCTGTTGTATTTGGTGCATGTGACAAATAACATTTGATTTGATTTGAAATGAAATGAAAAACAAAAGTGTTGTGTACTGGGAATGGTGGTGAACACCGCTCGAACCTGCTGGTGGTACAGGAGGATGGTATTTACAGTATACTAGAGCCATTATGCAGCGATAGAAGTTCAAGTAATGCTACTGTAGTGATTGAGGGAGAGGAGTGGGACCAGGGCTGCTTGCCCTGGACCAGTTTAGTTTAAACACACTTGCCAATAGCTATATCACCAGTATATTTGTGTAGACCTATCCTATTCTTTCTGTGCCATAAAGGTCCAGACCTCTTGGTAGATGTCAAGCAAGCATACAGGGATGCTACAGCGGGTTACTACTGTATGTGTCTCTGACATACATCCAGTGTCTCATTCCTGCCTTTGAACAATAAATAGCTAGCTGGGTTAGCACACTAATTAGCTAACATGGTAGCTGGTATGAACAAGATAGCAAAGTGAGTTTCAGTAACGATGATGCCATGCATTTCTATCACAAGTTGCTGGGCTGACAGTTTACATGAAATTACAAATTACTTGTCAGAAAAGGGCGACATCTTTACTATGGCAGGGTGGGTATAATTTGTGGAACGTTCCAACAGGAATCTGTTCCAAAAACGTTGTAAATAACAAGGTTGCCAACAAACAACACATACAAAGTTGTATAGCGGCAGAATAAGATAGGGAGTGGGCTATTTAATTACGTTTTTCACTCACCACGTTTATTCTGAAAAATGTCTGTCCTCACTCTGGTGGAGTGAGTATGGACAAACATTAAGAATAAGCTATGTGTTGAGTTGATGCCTATTCGGCAGCTAGTTAGCTAGGTGAATTGATCATGCTACTTTGAATGCGTTGTTCGTTGGCAACCTTCAGTGGTGGAAAAAGTACTCAATTGTCGTACTTGATCAAAAGTAAAGATACCTTAATAGAAAATGACTCAAGTAAAAGTCACCCAGTGAAAAACTACTTGAGTAAAAGTCGAAAAGTATTTGGTTTTAAATGTACAGTCGTGGCCAAAAGTTTTGAGAATGACACAAATATTAATTTTCACAAAGTCTGCTGCCTCAGTTTGTATGATGGCAATTTGCATATACTCCAGAATGTTATGAAGAGTGATCAGATGAATTGCAATTAACTGCAAAGTCCCTCTTTGCCATGCAAATTAACTGAATCCCCCCAAAAACATTTCCACTGCATTTCAGCCCTGCACAAAAGACCAGCTGACATCATGTCAGTGATTCTCTCGTTAACACAGGTGTGAGTGTTGACAAGGACAAGGCTGCAGATCACTCTGTCATGCTGATTGAGTTCGAATAACAGACTGGAAGCTTTCAAAAGGAGGGTGGTGCTTGGAATCATTGTTCTTCCTCTGTCAACCATGGTTACCTGCATGGAAACACATGCCGTCATCATTGCTTTGCCACAAAAGGGCTTCGCAGGCAAGGATATTGCTGCCAGTAAGATTGCACCTAAATCAACCATTTATCGGATCATCAAGAACTTCAAGGAGAGCGGTTCAATTTGTGTGAAGAAGGCTTCAGGGCGCCCAAGAAAGTCCAGCAAGCGCCAGGATGGTCTCCTAAAGTTGATTCAGCTGCGGGATCGGGGCACCACCAGTACAGAGCTTGCTCAGGAATGGCAGCAGGCAGGTGTGAGTGCATCTGCACGCACAGTGAGGTGAAGACTTTTGGAGGATGGCCTGGTGTCAAGAAGGGCACGCAAGAAGCCACTTCTCTCCAGGAAAAACATAAAGGACAGACTGATATACTGCAAAAGGTACAGGATTGGAATGCTGAGGATTGGGGTAAAGTCATTTTCTCAGATGAATCCCCTTTCCGATTGTTTGGGCATCTGGAAAAAAGCTTGTCCGGAGAAGACACAGGTGAGCGCTTACCATCAGTCCTGTGTCATGCCAACAGTAAAAGCATCCTGAGACCATTCATGTGTGGGGTTGCTTCTCAGCCAACGGAGTGGGCTTCACTCACAATTTGCCTAAGAACACAGCCATGAATAAAGAATGGTACCAATACATCCTCCGAGAGCAACTTCTTCCCAACCACCCAGGAACAGTTTGGTGACGAAACATGCCTTTTCCAGCATGATGGAGCACCTTGCCATAAGGCAAAAGTGATAACTAAGTGGCTCGAGGAACCAAAACATCGATATTTTGGGTTCATGGCCAGGAAACTCCCCAGACCTTAATCCCATTGAGACTTGTGGTCAATCCTCAAGAGGCGGGTGGACAAACAAAAACCCACAAATTCTGACAAACTCCAAGACATTGATTTATGCAAGAATGGGCTGCCATCAGTCAGGATGTGGCACAGAAGTTAATTGACAGCATGCCAGGGCGGATTGCAGAGGTCTTGAAAAAGAAGGGTCAACACTGCAAATATTGACTCTTTGCATCAACTTCATGTAATTGTCAATAAAAGCCTTTGACACTTATGAAATGCTTGTAATTATACTTCAGTATTCCATAGTAACATCTGACAAAAATATCTAATATCTAATATCTGAAGCAGCAAACTTTGTGAAAATATTTGTGTCATTCTCAAAACTTTTGGCCACGACTGTACAATAATGAAATCACCAGGTCCCAACATACATGGCAAGTCAAGAAAAGTAATTGCCACACTGCAAACTGAAGTTAAATAAGAAAATCTTCAAAACACATTTACGAAGAAAGCATACACATTGCTTTGAAACAGTGTCCAAAGGAAAGATTTTTGGCATGTGAGTGCATTGATGTGAGAAATGGTGTGTTTGCAGTTGAAAATACATTTTCTGGTCCAACAACACTCATACATGTTGTGAAAAATTCTTGGGCTAATTCAGTTCCAACTATGTTCAAAACTGCTATGCATGCTGAAGTATGAAAAGCTGTTGAATTGTACTTTTTCTTTACTTTCACATGCACTGTGTTCACAGAAACATTGCTCGGATCTTGTCCCCTGGACCTTGGAGGACTTTTGGTGTGGATGATGTTCAAGTTAGATATTCCTTGAAATTATTCGACTGAACTGTACCATTTGATTGTCATTCCTTTATGGAAGATTGTACCTTGTTCACACCACAGGGCCTACCAAAGCAAGGCTTCTCAAACAACTGTGGGGTGTTTGTTTTGATGGTAAGATGCTGGCTATTCAGTATATTAAATTAGTCCTTTTATTCTGTTATAACATATGAAAAGTTATTACTATTTCTGTGCTTGCAGCATGCAAAGCACATACTGTTATTGCTCATTTTCTTGTTTATTATTCTTGACACTTTTTGGGACCTATTTCCTACAGTTTTTACACTACATGCACAATTCATACATCAAACTCCTGCAGAGCTGGATGCTGATGTGACATGCTGTGACTTCTTGGGGGGGATGTCTTCTACATCCTGAAATAATATTCCTGGAGGGGGGTGGTATTATTATTATTATGATTTACTATTATCATTATTATTGTTGTTATCATAACTATCAAACTTAACAACCTACTCTTTCTTAACTTACAGTACGCTCTGTACATTGCAATGGAAGCACAGTGTGATTTCACTGAGGTATGTATAAATTATGAAATTATCATCACTATATAATATAATGTTATAATGGATATAATGTTTTTGGGATACTCATCCGATTGACTGATTTTCTTTTTCAAAGGAAAACAGGCAGCAAATTAGGCGACAGTGGTGCCTAGTTCTCCTGCAGAATTTTCCAATACCCTAAGTCTTGAACATTATAAAACCTTTTCATTTGCATCCTTAAAATCGCTTGTTTCACTGTAGCCAGACTGACCTGAATATATGTTCATATTGGATGTGTGTCGTTCACTCACTAAGGTCTGAAGAAGAGAGGTTGAAAGATTGAAAAAGGCAGCATAAACAAAACACACTACAGGTAGGAGGTTCATATGATGAGTGGTATAGTCTTAAACCAATGTTTAAAGACATAACCCCCCCTCTCCAATATATTTCAGGATGATGTAGAAGATTTTTTTTACATGTATTTATTCCCTTATTTTAGGCACAAAACTATTTCCATATATACTTCCAATCATTTTTTAAACTAGAACCCGGGACCTTCAGATGAGTCTTGTGAGGCTTGTGGGCATCCTAGGGCAAAACGGAGAACATCGGGTTTGTGAGAGTCTCAGCTTTCCACAGAGGGGTCATATTAGTGTGTAGCACAAACTGTTCAGACGCTACAGACAGAAATTGGCAGAAGAGGCTGTACCAGCTTCAGACAAGTCTGTGAACGTCCTACAGTGGGCATAATAGTTTGTTGGCCAAACCGTTCGGATGCTATAGACATTTTCGTGAGAAGACCGAATTTCAGGATTCCTCATGGTCTGACAAACACCGCTCTAGCTCTGCCAGGGCGAGATCGACGGATGTGGTGGATTGAGATGCAGCCCATGCAAAAAACACATACAGTTGAAGTCGGAAGTTTACATACACTTAGGTTGGAGTCATTAAAACTCGTTTTTCAACCACTCCACAAATTTCTTGTTAACTATAGTTTTGGCAAGTCAGTTATGACTTCTACTTTGTGCATGACACAAGTCATTTTTCCAACAATTGTTTACAGACAGATTATTTCACTTATAATTCACTGTATCACAATTCCAGTGGGTCAGTAGTTTACATACACTCAGTTGACTGTGCCATTAAGCAGCTTGGGAAATTCCAGAAAATTATGTCATGGCTTTAGAAGATTCTGATAGGCTAATTGACATCATTTGAGTCAATTGGAGGTGTACCTGTGGATTTTTTTTCAAGGCCTCCCTTCAAAGTCAGTGCCTCTTTGCTTGACATCATGGGAAAATCAAACGAAATCAGCCAAGACCTCATAAAAAAWTTTGTAGACCTCCACAAGTCTGGTTCATCCTTGGGAGCAATTTCCAAACGCCTGAACGTACCACGTTCATCTGTACAAACAATAGTACGTAAGTATAAACACCATGAAACCACGCAGCCGTCATACTGCTCAGGAAGGAGATGCGTTCTGTGTCCTAAAGATGAACCTATTTTAGTGTGAAATGTGCAAATCAATCCCAGAACAGCAAAGGACCTTGTGAAGATGCTGGAGGAAACCGGTACAAAATTATCAATATCCACAGTAAAATGAGTCCTATATCGACATAACCTGAAGGCTGCTCAGCAAGGAAGAAGCCACTGCTCCAAAACCGCCATAAAAAAAGCCAGACTACGGTTTGCAACTGCACATGGGGACAAAGATTGTACTTTTTGGAGAAATGTCCTCTGGTCTGATGAAACAAAAATAGAACTGTTTGTCCATAATGAACATCGTTATGTTTGGAGGAAAAACGGGGAGGCTTGCAAGCCGAAGAACACCATCCCAACTGTGAAGCACGGGGTGGCATCATCATGTTGTGGGGGTGCTTTGCTGCAGGAGGGACTGGTGACTTTCAAACCAAATAGATGGCATCATGAGGAAATACAATTTTGTGGATATATTGAAGCAACATCTCAAGACATCAGTCAGGAAGTTAAAGCTTGGTCGCAAATGGGTCTTCCAAATGGACAATGACCCAAGCATACTTCCAAAGTTGTGGCAAAATGCTTAAGGACAACAAAAGTCAAGGTATTGGAGTGGCCATCACAAAGCCCTGACCTAAATCCTGTGTGAAAATTTTGTGGGCAGAACTGAAAAAGTGTGTGCGAGCAAGGAGGCCTACAAACCTGACTCAGTTACACCAGCTCTGTCAGGAGGAATGGGCCAAAATTCACCCAACTTATTGTGGGAGCTTGTGGAAGGCTACCCGAAACATTTGACCCAAGTCAAGCAATTTAAGGCAATGCTACCAAATAGTAATTGAGTGTATGTAAATTCTGACACACTGGGAATTGTGAAGAGAAATAAAAGCTGAATATATATAATTCTCTACTATTATTTCTTACATTTCACATTCTTAAAATAAAGTGGTGATCCTAACTGACCTAAGACAGGGACTTTTTACTCGGATTAAATGTCAGGAATTGTGAAAAACTGAGTTTAAATGTATTTGGCTAAGGTGTATGTAAACTTCCGACTTCAACTGTATCTCTAGCCGAAACAGACGGATTTTGATAGGATTTTTTTCTTATGTTAATTAGATTTCTGTGGTGCATGACCATTGTAGGCCAAGGGTTTCTGTCAAATAAATTATGAATATTTAAATATTTTATTTGGATGGACAAGGTGTGGTAGGGCAGGCCAGGCCCCCTAAGGCCCGCCCATAACGCCGGACTTGCATTGCCATGGTTATGAAGTGTACTGCACAAATGGAATGTAAATCACAGAAAATAGATGTTCTGGTGGAAGCTCCAGAGAAGTACTTGGGGTTACAAGATTTTACTGCAGAAGAGTAGCAATTTTTTCCATCTTTTTGTATCACAAATTGTAATGGACTCACACTCCACTCCAGCTGGTGGCGGTAATGCACATTTTTGGTTGCCAACCACAGAAGTAGAAAAGAACTGAATTGGGCTGGTTGTATGAACCATTGAGGTGTGATTGCAGCCAATGTAACCCAAATAGAGGACATAAGGCACAAACGGGAGTTGATATTCCGCCTGATACATAACAGCTGCGCCTTTCACATTAGTGAACACTTCAACGCTTGACTACACTGCGCAAACATTTAAAGAGGAATACAATCATCATCAACGCCGGCGTTAACTCTCATTCATCAGGGAGTTTTTTACTGGTGTTTCTTTACATTTACCCGTGATATTATATGCATGATGTCCGTACATTCACTGCGTAAAAGTGCAAGCTCCAGCTGCAGTAACATGGCACCAGCATCACTTCCCGTTACATCTTCATTTCTGCCTGCATCTCCGACGCATTGATGGAGGATGACGATTTGGAGTAGCTAGCGGGATAAATCATTAACATATTTGAAATGCCGGCATTCTCGTGTGCCTTTCCTGGCTGTCGCAGGGATCTCCTGGTAATAGTTTTAGTTGTGTTCGTGGGCATTGGATTACCTATTGAAGCCTCCGCCCCTGCATATCAATCGCATGGGACTGAAGGCTCATATTTAACTAATGTAACAAATACTAAAAAGGCATTTCCTGTACTTGCCGTAAATTACAAACACGTACGAAAGCCTTTTGAGATCGCGCTATGGATCCTCCTCGCCTTATTGATGAAACTTGGTGAGTATCTGCCTTTGCTTTTGTCACGATGTTAACGTGATACATTGGGAATGCCCCCTGCTGCATTAATTGATATGGATTAATATGCCACAGTGTAAACCCCTCAACGTCACATTGCGTCTTGCATCATGACACTGCAGCTGTCTGCTCAGGGTGTATCATCATTTGATTGAACGCTTCAGACCCGTTCAGACAGGGACATTATTGAAATACTCTACAACTCGTCAATTCAGACAGGAATGTAATGTTATAAACATACTACAGTTCCTGCCAAGAAGTTTGGACACGGGAGTTAGTAGACTTGCCCACCCTGTTCCTAATCGCTAAATTGGTGGCAGAAGTGGGATGATACCATAAACGTACGATGGGCAGAACGTTCTCTGGTTCTTTATGGCACAGGATTGGGCTTGGAAGCCATACTATTACCAATAAGTAAAAGTTGCTGCAGCCATACCCATTGTTCCAGTCCCACTTTTGATCATGAGACACTGCATCTTACCATGGACTTTATAAGCAATTGTCCCTCTCACCAGTCACCACTAGAAATAGATGCAGAAGTTCCATAAAATTAGTGTAATGGAAGACTTGAGGATTAAACACTGCACGACTTGGCAAACATTTGAGTTGGAAATTCTGAGAGTGATGAGAGCAGTTGTTATCATGACCTGACAGAGTTAGAGGGATGTAGGGGGTCGCTAGGGGTGTAGCTAGTTCTGCATGTATTTCCTGTGACTGTACTTTCACTTTTAAAATAGGCTATTGTTTATCTCAGAAAAAGACACACACACTACACAAATATTTCATATTGTATTTCGTATACACATAACCCTGTGTCCCAAATGGCACCATATTCTCTATATAGGGAATAGGGTGCCATTTGGAACACACCCTATTAAGGGATCTTCCATGTACATGTTGTCAATTCGGAGTCAGCTTGCCGAGATAGTGATTGGCCGTGGGGCTTTCCCCTCCCTGTCTATCATTGGCCCAGCCCAATAAGTGAAGCTGATTTGGACTTATCTGCTGCAGCAGCAGCTCTCTTCTCAAGGCCAGCCTGCTCTTCTGTACTCTGTGATAACAGAAAGAGGAAAGGAGCTGGTGGGGGCTGATGCATAGAGTGGCACATACAGCAGTATACCAATTTCAAACAGTGTCCTAGTCCTGAAATATTTATACGGTAGTCATTGAGACTGTCTTGTCTCCCAATAGCCTTATGCTTCAGTTATTGTTATAATGAATGGCGTGTCTCTTGGTGGATACATACCGTTGATGTGTTTCAAGTTTTAATGTCACGCGCACAAGTACAGTGAAATGCCTTTCTTGCAAGAACTTCTTGTGAGTTATGTAGGGTTTTTGTGCTTCACGCCCTTGGCCCATCCCAGATGTAGTAAATTATAACATTCCAGGACTCAGACATACATTAGGCGGAGACCCTTGAGGTACTGGAGTGGTACTAGGGTTCTCCTGTTTGTATCCACTTGCCCTAAGAAATGTGTATCTGGGTTTAAGTTATCTGCAGTTGCAGCACCAGCATGGTTGACCTATGACTAGCAACTTGTGCAGAAGCATCCTGTGTGTTGCCTGAAATAGCGGTCTAAAAAAAGGCCTTTTTAATTTTTTATGAGAGCTTAGAATGTCAAACAGTGATGCACAACTAACTGATTAGAGCATTTCATTCATCCAATAATTAAGTGGTTATATGTTTACAAGGGCACAACTTTAGTTTTAGAAGTGGGGGGGACGTAAATGTATTATTTTTATATAATTTTATCCAGTCAGGTAAACACTCCAAACAGCCTACCCACCCGCTAGGGGGTGCACTTTCAGAATGTGGTGGGGGTGGGGGGGGGGGGGGGGGGGGGTTTAAGTTGCACCCCTGTATGTGTATACTGTAAACTTAAAATAACTACAGTGGGGCAAAAAAGTATTTAGTCAGCCACCAATTGTACAAGTTCTCCCACTTAAAAAGATGAGAGAGGCCTGTAATTTTCATCATAGGTACACTTCAACTATGACAGACAAAATGAGAGAAAAAAATTCTGAAAATCACATTGTAGGATTTTTAATGAATTTATTTGCAAATTATGGTGGAAAATAAGTATTTGGTCACCTACAAACAAGCAAGATTTCTGGCTCTCACGGACCTGTAACTTCTTCTTTAAGAGGCTCCTCTGTCCTCCACTCGTTACCTGTATTAATGGCACCTGTTTGAACTTGTTATCAGTATAAAAGACACCTGTCCACAACCTCAAACAGTCACACTCCAAACTCCACTTTGGCCAAGACCAAAGAGCTGTCAAAGGACACCAGAAACAAAATTGTAGACCTGCACCAGGCTGGGAAGACTGAATCTGCAATAGGTAAGCAGCTTGGTTTGAAGAAATCAACTGTGGGAGCAATTATTAGGAAATGGAAGACATACAAGACCACTGATAATCTCCCTCGATCTGGGGCTCCACGCAAGATCTCACCCCATGGGGTCAAAAGGATCACAAGAACGGTGAGCAAAAATCCCAGAACCACACGGGGGGACCTAGTGAATGACCTGCAGAGAGCTGGGACCAAAGTAACAAAGCCTACCATCAGTAACACACTACGCCGCCAGGGACTCAAATCCTGCAGTGCCAGACGTGGCCCCCTGCTAAAGCCAGTACATGTCCAGGCCCATCTGAAGTTTGCTAGAGAGCATTTGGATGATCCAGAAGAAGATTGGGAGAATGTCATATGATCAGATGAAACCAAAATAGAACTTTTTGGTAAAAACTCAACTCGTCGTGTTTGGAGGACAAAGAATGCTGAGTTGCATCCAAAGAACACCATACCTACTGTGAAGCATGGGGGTGGAAACATCATGCTTTGGGGCTGTTTTTCTGCAAAGGGACCAGGACGACTGATCCGTGTAAAGGAAAGAATGAATGGGGCCAAGTATCGTGAGATTTTGAGTGAAAACCTCCTTCCATCAGCAAGGGCATTGATGAAATGTGGCTGGGTCTTTCAGCATGACAATGATCCCAAACACACCGCCCGGGCAACGAAGGAGTGGCATCGTAAGAAGCATTTCAAGGTCCTGGAGTGGCCTAGCCAGTCTCCAGATCTCAACCCCATAGAAAATCTTTGGAGGGAGTTGAAAGTCCGTGTTGCCCAGCAACAGCCCCAAAACATCACTGCTCTAGAGGAGATCTGCATGGAGGAATGGGCCAAAATACCAGCAACAGTGTGTGAAAACCTTGTGAAGACTTACAGAAAACGTTTGACCTCTGTCATTGCCAACAAAGTATTGAGAAACTTTTGTTATTGACCAAATACTTATTTTCCACCATAATTTGCAAATAAATTCATTAAAAATCCTACAATGATATTTTCTGGATTTTTTTTTTTCTCATTTTGTCTGTCATAGTTGAAGTGTACCTATGATGAAAATTACAGGCCTCATCTTTTTAATTGGGAGAACTTGCACAATTGGTGGCTGACTAAATACTTTTTTGCCCCACTGTATATCCACTTCTACAGGCACAGTTTGTTTTATACAATGTATTGCACATCTGAAGACAATTGCAACAGAGGCTATATCAACATAGGGAGGAAATTGCACACATTCTTGCCTGGATACAGCAATGTCATAGTAATAAACCCACTGCCTTCTACTGACCTAGACCCGTATTCATAAAGAAAAAACTAAAAGATCTAGGATCAGCTTTGCCTTTTAGATCATAATGAATAGGATTACATAAACAGGGGGGACCTGATCCTAGATAAGCACTCCTACTCTGACACTTTATGAATACGGTCCTTGGTGTACGGCAGACATATGTCTCTATAATAACATTAACTACCTCGTCTCCCCATTTAGGTTTCCATCTGATCCCGCGTCTGTCTGGCGTGGTCCCAGAGAGCTGCCTGCTGATCGTGGTGGGGCTGCTAGTGGGGGGGCTCATCAAGGTGATCGGAGAAGAGCCCCCAGTACTGGACTCCCAGCTCTTCTTCCTGTGCCTCCTCCCTCCCATCATCCTTGATGCTGGCTACTTTCTGCCGATCCGGCCCTTCACAGAGAATGTGGGCACCATCTTGGTGTTTGCGGTGATAGGTAACTAAGCACTGACTGCTAAGCACTTTATCCCTCCAGTGCAATTTGTATACAGATGTATTTGCTACTTTCATATTATCATATTTATATCATATAGTTAAACTGCCACAAACACATTTCCTAGCCTAGTCCAGATCTGTTTGTGCTATAATTTCAAACTCCTTGTTATGCCATGGTTAGTGAACTACTACTACTACCCTTGTGAAAATTGTAATTTGTATAAAATAATTTAGCCTTTGCTGGTATTGATACCATGTAATGTCGCCTTAGTGAAATAAACCATTGTCCGTGTCCGAAATCTAGCTTGCCTACTACTTACTTAAACTGCATACTGTGTATACTAATCGTACTACATACTGTTTAGAACGTACTGTTTAAAAACGAATGCAGTCAGCAATAAATATCAACATACTAAGCTCCTCCTACTGAGAATGCCTCATCTAATGCGCAATTGCGTTGATTCCCGCCATTTGTTAATTTTGGTACGGCGTGTCCCCTCAGCTGATTATCAGCTGTTGTCAAACACACGTGGGTCTCGAAAGAACATTCTCTTCCTCAATATTGTGCAGCGAACTCTACGAGATAAAAAGCCTAAATGAGCTGGCATTTAAAGTATACTAAATGTTCAAAATTTCACATACTATAAAAGTATGTTTTTCCTTCATACCCAAAATGCCTACTATTTAGAACGCAAGTACAGGTATTAGGACACGGCCATTCTCTTTCTATCTCTTTCTAGGTACCCTGTGGAACACCTTCTTTATGGGGGGCTTGCTGTACGCCTTGTGTCAGATCGAGAGCGTCGGTCTGGGCGGAGTTGACCTGCTGGCCTGCCTGCTCTTCGGCTCCATCGTGTCGGCCGTGGACCCTGTGGCCGTGCTGGCTGTGTTTGAGGAGATCCATGTCAACGAGTTGGTTCACATCCTGGTGTTTGGGGAGTCCCTTCTCAATGATGCTGTCACAGTGGTGAGTGTTAAGGGCTTTCCAACCGAGGTGCATGAATTGAGTAGCAAACTGTGCTTCCAAGAGGAAATTCAGCAACTATTTATGGGCAGCGGATCGATAAAACCAGCGTGCTTCGGCCCTTCGCCTTCATCAGGGTCATTTGTCACAGTGGGGACAAATCAAATTAGAGGCCAAATTTTATTTGGGGTGATCCTGTTAGTTCACTCAGTTGCTGCATTTCTCTTTCTGTGTACAATGTTGGCTTGTTTCCATCAACTCAATTTAACATGACGGGAGCTGTTTTGTTACTTTATTCCAATGCCAGCTGTGTAAATGTAGTGTTCATTTCCAGACCCGTGGCTAACGCCACCAGCCACCCCGCTTAACAGGCAGCCAGTGTTCTCACAGCTGAGGAGAATGAGCATAATCCATTTTCTATTAACCATGATGGAGCACTTTCCTCTCTGCTAGCGGCTAACTGTAAGGTACACTATATATACAAAAGTATATGGACACCCCTTCAAATTTTGGGATTCTGCTATTTCAGCCACACCCGTTGTTGTCAGGTGTATAAAATCGAGCACACCGCCATGCAATCTCCATAGACAAACATTGGCAGTAGAATGATCTTACTGGTGAGCTCAGTGACTTTCAACGTGGCACCGTCATAGGATGCTACCTTTCCAACAAGTCAGTTTGTCAAATTTCTGCCCTGCTAGAGCTGCCCCGATCAATTGTAAGTGCTGTTATTGTGAAGTGAAAACGTCTAGGAGCAACAACGGCTCAGCTGCAAAGTGGTAGCCCACACAAGCTCACAGAACGGGACTGGCGAGTGCTGAAGCGCGTAGCGCATACAAATCATCTGTCCTTGGTTGCAACACTCATTACGAGTTCCAAACTGCCTCTAGAAACAATGTCAGCACATGAACTGTTCGTCGAGAGCTTCATGAAATGGGTTTCCATGGCCGAGCAGCTGCACACAAGCCTAAGATCACCATGTGCAATGCCTAGCATCGGCTAGAGGGGTGTAAAGCTCGACGCCATTCGATTCTGGAGCAGTGGAAACACGTTCTCTGGAGTGATGAATCACACTTCACCATCTGGCAGTCCGACGAACAAATCTGGGTTTGGTGGATGCCAGGAGAACGCTATCTGCCCAAATGCATAGTACTAACTGTAAAGTGCTTCCAACTTTGTGTCAACAGTTTGGGGAAGGCCCTTTCCTGTTTCAGCATGACAATGCCCCATGCACAAAGCGAGGTCCATACAGAAAATGGTTTGTTGAGATTGTTGTGGAAGAACTGGCCTGCACAGAGCCCTGACCTCAACCCCATTGGACATCTTTGGGATGAATTAGAACACCAACTGCGAGCCAGGCCTAATCGCCCAACATCAGTGCCCGACCTCACTAATGCTCTTGTAGCTGAATGGAAGCAAGTCCTCGCAGAAATGTTCCAACTTCTAGTGGAAAGCCTTCCCAGAAGAGTGGAGGCTGTTATAGCAGCAAAGGGGGGACCAACTCCATATTAATGCCCATGGTTTTGGAATGAGATGTTCAACGATCTATACTTTTGGTCATATAGTGTAGATGGCATTTGACTGTGGCTCACTCACTGGCTCACTGTATGCGTAAACATCTATTAATAGCAGTTTAGGTGCTTTTGGCAGGTATAGATATTACTCAGCCAAATGGCTCTGGCTATGCCAACCCGGACCACTGATTCAGCTATCACCCAAACAGAGGATGTTGGTTTAATGGAGCAGTAAAGCAATGGGAGGGTATTTACTGCCTGGCGGTGATAATGGCCTCAGTGTTCCAAAAGACTGAAGAGCTGAGAGGGGCTGATGCCAGCTAGGGTGCATCCCAAATGGCACCCTATTCCCTATATAGTGCAACCACTACTGGTCAAAAGTAGTTCACTATATACTACGAATAGGGCACCATTTGGGACTCGGCCCTAGTATCTGGAGCTTGTCTGATGGATACCATTTAGATAGTCCACATGTTGTTTACATATCATGTTACCATTCAACCAATAGGTAAAGTGAAGCAAATGGATAATGTGTCTCAGCATATAACACGGGTGTAGGGATATACTGGTGTAGTGGTTAGAGGATCCTTGGCTTGAAATCAAGTCTGATCAAGGCTAACGTGACGCAGAATCAAATCGACAACTATAACTAAATCTAGTTGATTGAATATTGCTATTTCCTGGACATATAGGTGGTGTCCCAAATGGCACCCTATCCAGTGTCCCAAATGGCACGCTATCCCCTATGTAGGGTGCCATTTGGGACTCGCACACAGATCTCTGCGAATTTCCACTGACCCCTCCTTCGTCCCTCCATGCAGGTTCTGTACAACCTGTTTGAGGAGTTCTCCAAAGTGGGGACGGTCACCGTATTGGATGTGTTCCTAGGCGTGGTGTGTTTCTTCGTGGTGTCCCTAGGAGGGGTCCTGGTGGGGGCCATCTACGGCTTCTTGGCAGCCTTCACCTCTCGTTTCACCTCTCACACCCGCGTCATCGAACCCCTTTTCGTCTTCCTTTACAGCTACATGGCCTACCTCTCCTCCGAGATGTTCCATCTCTCTGGTATCATGGCGTAAGTAGCTATTTGACAGAGAACAGATGTGTATTGATAAGGAGATGGGACACCATTCGGTTGGCTTCAGTATGTTACATGGAGCATTATGGTTAGTGTAGTACATCATGCTACAAGTTGAACTGACAAATGAACATGAAGTTACAATGAAAATGGTCTTGTACTACCTTCCGTAGTTTGATAGTATGTGGGGTTGTGATGCGGCCCTATGTGGAGGCCAACATATCCCACAAGTCCTACACCACCATCAAGTACTTCCTGAAGATGTGGAGCAGCGTGAGCGAGACGCTCATCTTCATTTTCCTGGGCGTGTCCACGGTGGCAGGGCCGCATGCCTGGAACTGGACCTTCGTCATCACCACCGTCATCCTCTGTCTGGTGTCACGAGTACTGGGTCAGTATTATGCTAAATGCTAATTCTTTAAAGATTTCCATAAAAGTTACAGTAAAACAGATGCAATAAAAATGTGGAATAAAATGTTCAAAATGTAAATACATTAACGTTAAAGTATAACTTTTTTTCATCTGTTTCATTTATACTTGGGGAAAAATGTATTTATTTTATCTGTCTGTGTATTACAGGTGTGATTGGCCTTACATTCATCATAAACAAATTCCGTATTGTCAAGTTGACCAAAAAGGACCAGTTCATTGTGGCCTACGGTGGCCTGCGAGGGGCCATAGCTTTCTCCCTGGGATACCTGCTGTCAAATAGACACCAAATGAGGAACTTGTTCCTGACAGCAATCATCACTGTCATTTTCTTTACTGTGTTTGTGCAGGTGAGGCAGACAATCTGAATGATGCTCTAAAGCAGTGCTTCCCAACACCTCCAGTAACCCCAACAGTACACTTTTTTTGTGAAAGTCACCCAGTAAAATACTACTTGAGTGAAAGTCTAAAAGTATTTGGGTCTAAATGTACTTAAGTATGAAAGGTAAATGTAATTTCTAAAATATACTTAAGTATCAAAGGTATAAGTGTAAATAATATACAATTCCTTATATTAAGCAAACCAGACGGCACAACAAAAATAGAAATTGTGAAGTACAGATATCCCCAAAAATGACTTAAATAGTACTTTTCTTTAAGTACTTTACACCACTGCTGTTGGAGGTACTGGAGTTGGGAAACACTGCCCTAAAGCGTAGGTGTCAAACTCATTCCATGTGGAGTCGAGTGTCTGGAGGTTTTTGATCATCCATTGTTCTTGATTGAGCAATTAAGGTTACTGATTAGTTAGGAACTTCCCACACCTGGGTGTTGAAATTCAAGGAAATAACATTTACATTTACATTTAAGTCATTTAGCAGACGCTCTTATCCAGAGCGACTTACAAATTGGTGCATTCACCTTATGATATCCAGTGGAACAACCACTTTACAATAGTGCGTCTAACTCTTTTAAGGGGGGGGGGTTAGAAGGATTACTTTATCCTATCCTAGGTATTCCTTAAAGAGGTGGGGTTTCAGGTGTCTCCGGAAGGTGGTGATTGACTCCGCTGACCTGGCGTCGTATGGAGTTTGTTCCACCATTGGGGTGCCAGAGCAGCGAACAGTTTTGACTGGGCTGAGCGGAACTGTACTTCCTCACGAGGTAGGAGGCGAGCAGGCCAGAGGTGGATGAACGCCAGTGCCCTTGTTTGGGTGTAGGGCCTGATCAGAGCCTGAAGGTACGGAGGTGCCGTTCCCCTCACAGCTCCGTAGCAAGCACCATGGTCTTGTAGCGGATGCGAGCTTCAACTGGAAGCCAGTGAGAGAGAGCGGGGGAGCGGGGGTGACGTGAGAGAACTTGGAAGGTTGAACACCAGACGGGCTGCGGCGTTCTGGATGAGTTGTAGGGGTTTAATGGCACAGGCAGGGAGCCCAGCCAACAGCGAGTTGCAGTAATCCAGACGGGAGATGACAAGTGCCTGGATTAGGACCTGCGCCGCTTCCTGTGTGAGGCAGGGTCGTACTCTGCGAATGTTGTAGAGCATGAACCTACAGGACCGGGTCACCGCCTTGATGTTAGTTGAGAACGACAGGTGTGTATCCAGGATCACGCCAAGGTTCTTAGCACTCTGGGAGGGGACACAATGGAGTTGTCAACCGTGATGGCGAGATCATGGAACGGGCAGTCCTTCCCCGGGAGGAAGAGCAGCTCCGTCTTGCCGAGGTTCAGCTTGAGGTGGTGATCCGTCATCCACACTGATATGTCTGCCAGACATGCAGAGATGCGATTCGGCACTGGTTATCAGAGGGGGGAAAGGAGAAGATTAATTGTGTGTCGTCTGCATAGCAATGATAGGAGAGACCATGTGGAGGATATGACAGAGCCAAGTGACTTGTGTTATAGCGAGAATAGGGAGAGGGCTAGAACAGAGCCCTGGGGGACACCAGTGGTGAGAGCACGTGGTGCGGAGACAGATTCTCGCCACGCCACCTGGTAGGAGCGACCTGTCAGGTAGGACGCAATCCAAGCGTCGCCGCGCCGGAGATGCCCAACTCGGAGAGGGTGGAGAGGAGGATCTGATGGTTCACAGTATCAAAGGCAGCCGATAGGTCTAGAAGGATGAGAGGAGAGAGATTAGCTTTAGCAGTGCGGAGCGCCTCCGTGACACAGAGAAGAGCAGTCTCAGTTGAATGACTAGTCTTGAAACCTGACTGATTTGATCAAGAAGGTCATTCTGAGAGAGATAGCAGGAGAGCTGGCCAAGGACGGCACGTTCAAGAATTTGAGAGAAAAGAAAGAAGGGATACTGGTCTGTAGTTGTTGACATCGGAGGATCGAGTGTAGGTTTTTTCAGAAGGGGTTGCAACTCTCGCTCTTTGAAGACGGAAGGGACGTAGCCAGCGGTCAAGGATGAGTTGATGAGCGATGTGAGGTAAGGAGAAGGTCTCCGGAAATGGTCTGGAGAAGAGAGGAGGGATAGGGTCAAGCGGGCAGGTTGTTGGGCGGCCGGCCGTCACAAGACGCGAGATTTCATCTGGAGAGAGAGGGAGAAAAGAGGTCAAAAAGCACAGGGTAGGGCAGTGTGAGCAGAACCAGCGGTGTCGTTTGACTTAGCAAACGAGGATCGGATGTCGTCGACCTTCTTTTCAAAATGGTTGACAAAGTCATCCGCAGAGAGGGAGGAGGGGGGAGGAGGGGGAGGAGGATTCAGGAGGGAGGAGAAGGTGGCAAAGAGCTTCCTAGGGTTAGAGGCAGATGCTTGGAATTTAGTGGTAGAAAGTGGCTTTAGCAGCAGAGACAGAAGAGGAGAATGTAGAGAGGAGGGAGTGAAAGGATGCCAGGTCCGCAGGGAGGCGAGTTTTCCTCCATTTCCGCTCGGCTGCCCGGAGCCCTGTTCTAACAAACAGAAATCAACAGATGTTTGCCCCTCCATGGAATGAGTTTTGACACCCCTGCTCTAAAGTTCAAACATTCCTTGACTCTGCTCCAAAATGTTACTGTAAATCTCTGAAAAAGTGAAACGGAACACTTTGACCTGCTTGTATAGACAAGGTTCACTTTACAACTAACTACTGCTTTTCTGGGTGTTTTCAGGGTATGACAATCAGGCCCTTGGTTGAGCTACTTGCTGTGAAGAAGAAGAAGGAGAGCAAACCTTCCATCAACGAGGAGATTCACACAGAGGTAATCTCGGAAACCCAGAACCAAAATGTTGCGTAACAGCATCACCTATTTATGTTACGTACAGTTGAAGTCGGAAGTTTACATACACCTTAGCCAAATACATTTAAACTCAGTTTTAAAAAATTCCTGACATTTAATTCTTGTAAAAATTCCCTGTCTTAGGTCAGTTAGGATCACCACTTTATTTTAGAATGTGAAATGTCAGAATAACAGTAGAGAGAATTATTTATTTCAGCTTTTATTTCTTTCATCACATTCCCAGTGGGTCAGAAGTTTACATACACTCAATTCGTTTTTGGTAGCATTGCCTTTAAATTGTTTAACTTGGGTCAAATGTTTTGTGTAGCCTTCCACAAGCTTCCCACAATAAGTTGGGTGAATTTTGGGCCATTCCTCCTGACAGAGCTGGTGTAACTGAGTCAGGTTTGTAGGCCTCCTTGTTCAAACACACTATTTCAGTTCTGCCCACAAATTTTCTACAGGGTTGAGGTCAGGACTTTGTGATGGCCACTCCAATACCTTCACTTTGTTGTCCTTAATCCATTTTTCCACAACTTTGGAAGTATGCTTGGGGTCATTGTCCATTTGGAAGACCCATTTGCGACCAAGCTTTAACTTCCTGACTGATGTCTTGAGATGTTGCTTCAATATATCCACATAATTTTCCTGCCTCATGATGCCATCTATTTTGTGAAGTGCACCAGTCCCTCCTGCAGCAAAGCACCCCCACAACATGATGCTGCCACACGTGCTTCACGGTTGGGATGGAGTTCTTCGGCTTGCAAGCCTCCCCCTTTGTCCTCCAAACATAACGATGTTCATTATGGCCAAACAGTTCTATTTTTGTTTCATCAGACCAGAGGACATTTCTCCAAAAAGTACGATCTTTGTCCGCATGTGCAGTTGCAAACTGTAGTCTGGCTTTTTTATGGCGGTTTTGGAGCAGTGGCTTCTTCCTTGCTGAGCAGCCTTTCAGCTTATGTCGATATAGGACTCGTTTCACTGTGGATATAGATACTTTTGTACCGGTTTCCTCCTGCATTTTCACAAGGTCCTTTGCTGTTGTTCTGGGATTATTTGCACTTTTCACACCAAAGTACGTTCATCTCTAGGAGACAGAACGCGTCTCCTTCCTGTGAGGTATGACAGCTGCGTGGTCCCATGGTGTTTATACTTGCGTACTATTGTTTGTACAGATGAACGTGGTACCTTCAGGCGTTTGGAAATTGCTCCCAAGGATGAACCAGATTTGTGGAGGTCTACAATTATTTTCTGAGGTCTTGGCTGATTTTTTTTGATTTTCCCACGATGTCAAGCAAAGAGGCACTGACTTTGAAGGTAGGCCTTGAAATACATCCACAGGTACACCTTCAATTGACTCAGGCTAATTAACATAATTTATCAGAAGTTTCTAAAGCCATGACATCATTTTCTGGAATTTTTCAAGCTGTTTGAAGTCAGTCAACTTAGTGTATGTAAACTTCTGACCCACTGGAATTGTGATACAGTGTGATACAGTCTTAACAATTTTTGGAAAAATTACTTGTCATGCACAAAGTAGATGTCCTATCCAACTTGCCAAAACTGTAGTTTGTTAACAAGAAATTTGTGGAGTGGTTGAAAACGAGTTTTAATGACTCCAACCTAAGTGGATGTACACTTCCGACTTCAACTGTACGTCTGTCCACAAGATATTACACACGGGTGACAAGCAGTATTATTATACTGTAGTATGGGTCCTTACATAGTACACTAAAGGTACTGCATGGTTAATCAGAGACTTTGTAAACACTCTTCATTTTCTCTCTTAGTTCCTGAACCATCTCCTCACAGGCGTTGAGGGTGTCTGTGGCCATTATGGGCATTATCACTGGAAGGAGAAGTATGGATCCCATGCCATTGTGAAATAAACATATTAAAAGGATTGATATCGTTTTGGAGCTGGAATAAAGCAGCCATTTTATTCTTCACACATCATGAACTCTCTTCCTCTTTATCTCCATATTTCTATCTATCTCTCTCTCTCCATCCATCTCCTATTCTTTCTGTTTTTCCCTCTTTCCATTCCTCTACTCTCCTCATATCAGGCTTAACCGCTTCAACAAGACCTACGTGAAGAGGTGGCTTATAGCGGGCGAGAACTTTAAGGAGCCTGAGTTGATCGCCTTCTACCGCAAGATGGAGCTGAAGCAGGCTATTATGATGGTGGAGAGTGGCCAGCTGCCCTCAGCTCTGCCCTCCACCATCTCCATGCAGTAAGTATTGCCTCCTATTTCTGTTTAAGATATACTTATTTTTTTCCCATGGAGTGCAACCTGTCCTTAGTACTTATCATCCGTGCAGTAAGAGTAAGGGCCCATTACTGTCCACATCCAGTCCTCTCCACCAGAGGCCACTGTTGGCTTAAGCTTAAATCATAGTCCACAGACGCTAGGACACGATAGTCCGGCGTCCCATTGTGACATAGCTACGCAGCTTTCAGACCATCATCTGCAGTGGACACACAGCCTGAATGCGCACCTCCCCACAATTCCCAACCAACGTGTCTCTGGTACACATCCTATATTCATTTGTGTTGACAGTTGAAGAAATAGCTTGAGCTGCACTGAGAATTTGAAAAGTATTGAAGCCAACAGTCCAATGTTCTAGAGCACTGCTGTGTGTACATGTACACATGTGGTACTCTGTTAGACCCTTAACCTAGTCCCAGATCTGTCAAGCGGTGTGACAATGACCAGGAGTTGGCAAGACCGTACAAACCGACCTGGAACTAGGCTATACTAACAAGTGGCCTGTCTGTTCCTGACTGGTGTGATGGCAATTTTGGTTATATCTTTAATCTGTGTCTCCCAAGGAACATCCAGCCCAGAGCGATTCCACGGGTCTCTAAGAAACGGGAGGAAGAGATCAGAAGGATCCTGAGGTCCAACCTGCAGAACAACAAGCAAAAAGTAAGTTACAATGAATGAATTTGGTTGAAATTGAATGTCTGAAGGGAAATTAGGTTTTCCACCTGAGGAAGACAGAAAAACAGAATATGCACACAGGCATACCCGCCATGCCTCTTACACTGAGTTAAAAATGTTTTGAGTAAAGTATGATGTCTCTTTATGTGCAGACAGAGCTCTGTTACAGTTTCTCTTAGATATTATCCCCGGGCACCAAGCAACACCATTTTCACATCCAGTTCCTTGTTTCCCCAGATGCGCAGCAGATCCTACAGCAGACACACTCTGTTTGACGCCGATGAGGAAGACAACGTGAGCGAGGTGCGCCTACGGAAGACGAAGATGGAGATGGAGAGGAGGGTCAGTGTGATGGAGAGGAGGGTAAGTGTGATGGAGAGGGAGGGTCAGTGTGATGGAGAGGGAGGGTCAGTGTTTGGAAAAGACCCCAGTCCAGTGTTCTTTCTTGACCACGGCTATGTCTCCAACCTTTCAGAGATTTTGCCTCATTGCAATAATGAAGCATATTTGTGACGTTGTAACAATATTGTTTCTGCAGATGAGCCACTACCTCACTGTTCCAGCTAACCGGGAGTCACCTAGGCCTGGGGTCAGGCGAGTCAGGTTTGAATCAGGTCTGTCAGTCTAACACACCTGGGTCGTATTCATCAGGGTACACCGCAGCACAATATTGTAGAATGAAAACAAGCATTTCTTATTGGACTGAGTTCAGATAGTACCTCCCTGTTTCGGACCATTTTCTTCTGTTTTGTGCCTTGTTGCTTCTGTCCGTCACTGAAACGGTTATAATTCCTAAAAAATGTGCCCCTGTATATATCCATATTATGTTGTCATATTCAATATGAACATAAATATGCAGTAAAAAGAGTTCAGATTTGTCACGTAAGTGTTGATAACAGACCTGGGATAACTAGTTGTAACTATGCTGTGTGGAAAGTAACTATTTTTTGAGGGAAACAAATAGTTACTTCAAATATACAGATCCCCAAAAATGACTACTTTTTAAAATGTACTTTAATACAGATCTGAGAAAGCAACTACTTTTTTGAAACTATAGAGCACACACAATCTCACAAGATGGCAATTTTGGGATATTTGTTTCCTTTGACACTGAATAGCCATATTTTGTTACTGTTAGCATTCTCAGTAACACTTAACATAAAACTGTTCTTGTGTATTAAAACTGTAATTACTTTTGTAGCAACATGTATTACCATGTTACATAATACTTTGGCAATTGCATTTTATTTGCATAGCAATGAGCTGAGTTTAACTACTGTACACAAGGAATAGTGTTTTACTTATTCCACTTATGTAATAACTTCATTATTGTGCAATTTCCAAAGTTCTATGTATCAACAATGTTGCTATTGTAATAATCAAAGTTACTACACATGTATAAGAAGTTGATGTCAAGTGTTACTCTACCTTATGTCTCACTCATTATGAACATATATTTGTTTGTCATTTTGGAGCTGAAAAATTGGTCTACTGTAATGTTGAGATGATTCGATGTCCCTCGTATTTAACTTTAGGCAATATTAAGATTCATATTTAAGAGCCCTCCAAACCATGTTTTATTGATCATATATTTAGACTATTTCAACTAACTGTTGTAGTTTTTTGGTTCTTAATCAAATATTTGGAAGCCACCTAATAAAGATTTTTAAATAGTGTGCGTATATTCAAATACCTTTTTATTATTTGGTTTTCTGAGATGTATTCAAAATACTTTCAAATGTTATTTGTTTTTCTGAAACCTGTATTTGAATATCAAAGAAACTAGTTGCCTTTTAGTTAAAACTATATTCGACTACCTTGAGTATTTGAAAAGTAGGTATTTTAAAATAAACTACAAAATACAACTATTTTCTGCCCAGCTCTGGTTGATAATACTTTCTTTCTTCAAGACAACCAGGTTTTCAGTGCTGACAGTGTCCCTACTGTCCACTTTGAGCAGCCTTCCCCTCCCAGCACACCTGACGCTGTCAGCCTAGAGGAGGAGGTACCCAAGAGGCCTAGCCTGAAAGCAGACATAGAAGGACCCAGGGGTAATGCGTCAGACAACCACCAGGGCGAGCTGGACTACCAGAGACTGGCACGCTGTCTAAGCGACCCCGGTCCCAATAAAGACAAGGAGGAGGACGATCCCTTCATGTCCTGTTAAAGAACATCTTTTAAACTATAGCGCTTCAAATGACGAGAATAATAGGATTCCACTRTTTCAGAAGCTCCTTAATTATCCTCTGGCACTTAATTGTATGAGATGGAGATTTGTCTATGGCAACAAGTATCTCATTTATTGAAGGACATTTCTAATTTATCTATGTGCCGTTATTGTTGTATTTCTCATGTTTGGGTCCTTGTTCTTTGGTATTTTTGATGTAAGATAATGTGAATAATTTGCCAAAGGTTCACATACCAATTTTTCTTGAACCATTTTTCAATATCATGAAATCATGTGTCAAGATTTGTTTGGTTTTCAGAGATTTTTTAAATGTTTTTGTTATGTAAAATCACAGCTTCCTTTTAGAGAGAGGAATGTAGGTGTTTGTCAGCACTTCTGTCTTAATATGTTTTTCACATGATAGTGCTTCTCATTCACTTTGTTTGGCATGAATAATAAATATGTTTTCTCAGGGACTGCATCACAGGGTAGCTGGCCAACTACCCTTAGCAGCCAGAAAACACACTCCTGGTAACTGTATATATACAAATGCAATTTCCAGTATGTCTTTTGACTGGATAAAAGCCTTTTCATTGGAAGCAAGTAGCAAAATAGATTCCATATCACACAAAGTAATCGCACTCATGCCTTGTCTCCACTGTATTTGGGTCTGAAGCTGTCAAAATCAATTTAGACTTCTAAGTGATTGTTTAAAAAAAGGTTGCCAAGTTGAATAATTTTTATAAAGACAATGCAGGCCTATTTGAAATGGGTTGAATTGTTAGCAGTTTGTACTGAGAGGTAAAACAAGCTTTACAGATAATATGCATCAGAAATTAAGATGACTTCATGACTGAGTTTAACAATAAAGTGCTTATAAAATAAAAATATTTTGTTGGACATTTTAATAGTGAGATTTGTGGTAAAATAATTAAGATTTACTGCCATCAGGGGTCAGTATGTAGCCGAAGCCTGAAATTGATGAGAGATGAGGGGGTGAGAGAGAAAGGGCCAGTTGCCAGGACCACAAATACAAATTCCATCTAGACACCGTTGCCCTAGAGCACACAAAAAAACTATACCTTGGCCTAAACATCAGCGTCAGAAGTAACTTCCACAAAGCTGTGAACATGTGCCATCAAAAAGAACATACATGACATATCAATTAGGATCTGGCTAAAAATACTTGGATCAGTTATAGAACTCATTGCCCTTCATGATTTGGCAGTCTGGGGTCTCACCAACCAAGAATTCACAAAATGGGACAAACACCAAATTGAGACTAAAATATCCTGTGTGTACAACGTAAAACACCAAATAAATGCATGCAGAGCAGGCCGAAACCCGCAAATTATTAAATTCCAGAAAAGAGCTGTTAAATTCTACAACCACCTAAAAGGAAGCGATTCCCAAACCTTCCATAACAAAGCCATCACCTACAGAGATGAACCTGGAGAAGAGCCCCCTAAGCAAGCTGGTCCTGGGGCTCCGTTCACAAACACACCCCACAGAGCCCCAGGACAGCAACACAATTAGACCCAAACAAATGAGAAAACAAAAAGATAATTACTTGACACATTGGAAATAATTTACCAAAAAACAGAGCAAACTAGAATGCTATTTGGCCCTAAACAGAGAGTACACAGTGGCAGAATACCTGACCACTGTGACTGACCCAAAATTAAGGAAAGCTTTGCCTATGTACAGATTCAGTGAGCATACTAGACACATATTTCCCCCATAAAAAGATTACACATACCCACAAAGAATTTGAAAACAAACCCAATTTTGATAAACTCCCATATCTATTGGGTGAAATACCACAGTGTGCCATCACAGCAGCAAGATATGTGACCTGTTGCCACAAGAAAAGGGCAACCAGTGAAGAACAAACACCATTGTAAATACAACCCATGTTTATTGATTTTCCCTTTTGTACTTTAACTATTTGCACATATGACATTTGAAATGTCTTTATTCTTTTGGAACTTTTGTGAGTGTAATGTTTCATTGTTTATTGTTTATTTCACTTTTGTTTATTATCTACTTCACTTGCTTTGGCAATGTTAACATATGTTTCCCATGCCAATAAAGAGATGGGGCATTAGACAAGGTTGCACTTTGAAGTGAAATTAAGAGTGTGTTAGTGAGAGAAAGACGGTGAGTAAGTAACATTTTATTGGCGGGCCCCACCCTCCCACCTTGCTAGCAAAACATTTGTGCAGCCCTCTTGACAGCAGAGAGAAGTTTAAGAGTTCATTTCCTGTAATTCTACATATTTTTCCAAAGGCATTAGAGAAAATGTTGTAGTTTTAAAGCAAGTTTGCTGCAATTCAACACTTTTTGCCATGGGGCAGAGAAGATTTTGCAATTGTATTACTATACTGAACAAAAATATAAATGCACCATGCAAAATTCATTGATTTTACTGAGTTACAGTTCATATGAGGAAATCAGTCAATTGAAATAAATTCATTAGGCCCTAATCTATTGATTTCCCATGATTGGGAATACAGATATGCATCTGTTGGTCACAGATACCTTAAAAAATGGGTCTCACAATGGGACCTCAGGATCTCGTCACGGTATTTTTGTGCATTGAAATTGCCATTGCTAAAATTCAATTGTGTTCGTTGTCCGTAGCTTATGCCTGCCATTACCATATCCCCACTGTCACCATGGGGGCACTCTGTTCACAAAGTTGACGTCAGCAAACTGCTCACCCACATGACGCCATACATGTGGTCTGCGGTTGTGAGGCCGGTTGGACGTACTGCCAAATTCTCCAAAACTATGTTGGAGGCGGCTTATGGTAGAGAAATGAACATAACATTTTCTGGCAACAGCTCTGGTGGACATTCCTGCAGTCAGCATGCCAATTGCATGCTTCCTCAAAACTTGAAACATATGTGGCGTTGTGTGACAAAACTGCACATTTTAGAGTGACCTTTTATTGTCCCCAGCACAAGCTGCACCTGTGTAATGATCATGCTGTTTAATCAGGTCCTTGATATGCCACACCTGTCAGCTGGATGGATTATCTTGGCAAAGGAGAAATGCTCACTAAAAGAAATATAAACAAATTTGTGCACAAAATGTGAGAGAAATAAGCTTTTTATGGAACATTTATGGGATCTTTTATTTCAACTCATGAAACATGGGACCAACACTTCACATGTTGTGTTTATATTGTTGTTCACTGTAACTTCATGCAATTCTACTCGTTTTGCCATGGGGTGGAGAGAAAGACTCATAGCTGTCATCACTGCTAAAGGTGCTTCTACAAAGTATTGACTCAGGGGTGTGAATACTTATGTAAATTAGATATTTCTGTATTTCATTTTCAATACATTTGCAAAAATGTCGAAAAACATGTTTTCACTTTGTCATTATGGGGTATTGTGTGTAGATGGGTGAAAAAAATCTAGATATTTGATTTCAGGCTGTAACAACAAAATGTGGAATAAGTCAAGGGGTATGAATACTTTCTGAAGGCACTGTATGCCCCCAATACAATTATGCAGTCTAATACAACTACAGTGGGATTTGAACTGTTTTTATACTGTTTCTCAAATTAATTGTGTGTATTTTTAAGTTATATAACATTCCATTGTTGTTTAGCATTCTCTAGTCCAAATATGGGGCCCAGCTGGGCTCCCCGCTTGTGCCATCAAATCCCTGCAACTTATCCAGAACGGTGCAGCCACCCTGGTCTTCAACCTTCCCAAGTTCTCCCATGTCAGCCCACTCCCCTGCACACTCCACTGGCTTCCAGTCAAAGCTTGCTTCCACTACAAGACCTTGGTGCTTGCCTATGGAGCAGCAAGAGGAACTGCCGCTCCCTACCTCCCTGCTCAAAACCCTACACCCCAACCCAAACACTCTGTTCTGCCACGTCTGGTTTCTTGGCCTTCCCACCCCTTCTGAAGTGCAGCTCCCGCTCAGCCCAGTCCAATCTCTTCTCTGTTCTGGCACCCCAATGATGGAACCAATTTCCTCCTGAAGCTAGAACAGCAGAGTCCCTGCCCATCTTCTCAAAGCACGTGAAACCCTACCTCTTCAAAGAGTATCTTAAATACACCCACTCCCCCACCCATCTATCTAGCTCAGACTTTGCTGATAGCTACTTTATTGAGAAGTTTACTTACTATGCCTGTGATATGTGCTTGTCCCACCTAGTTATCCTAAGATTAATGCACTAACTGTAAGTCGCTCTGGATAAGAGCGTCTGCTAAATGACTAAAATGTAAAATGATTACACTATTTGTATCCGTTCATCAGGTTCAATTGGGGACTTTTATTTTGAAGCCGAACCGCAAATTCCACTATTGTGGCTAATCCTTATTGTGGCTAGCTTCACACAGGTACTGTACAGTGTATCACAATTCTGAACACGCTTGAGTGAACGAGACCTGATTAAGAATGGCTCGTGCGTTCATAAAATCGCTATGACGGACGAGTCGATGTTATCGCTATACTCTGGGAAGATTTAACGTTGGAATTCTACTCAAACTAAATAAGTTCAATTATTTTCTTTATGTTGTAACGGCCACGAGGGAAAATGTAAGGAGACAACAGTTGACTTTATCGACAATGTAGCTGTTGTGTTGGTAAACTGAGACGAGATGATTTTCAAAACGCTCGCAGGTAAAACTTCATTCGTGGGGCTTCGTTTACCGCAGACATTTGTATTCTTACTGTTTCTCGGAAGTCTGGGATTTGGAGCTTTGTTCTTTTTGCCTGAAACATCTCGTTTGAAACGTATTTTTCAACATAATTCGGACAACTCGGCAGTTATCACCGACTCTATGAATGGACGAAGTGCACAGCCCAGCTCACCCATTGGATATGGGCTCATTGGAGCCGCTCGGTTCGATATTGGAGTGCTACGTATACAATCACAACTCTCATCTTCAAATGGAAAACAGACAAATAATAACAAGGAAAGTAGTCAAGGAACAGTTTCAGTGGAACATACGTCTGAAGGTGACGCTGCCAACAACAAGGTGCATACAGGGGGCGTGGTGGTATCGAGTGGGGCGCTCTCACCTGTGAGAGTGAAGTTGAGGAATTGTATGCTGAAACCGCCATATGGCGCAAATTATGGAAAACCTAGTGACCCTGAATCTCTGCAGCGTCGGGAGAAAGTCAAAGAGGTAAGAGGCGGTGATAGGCCTATGCATTGTCATATGGTATCATAATAGGATAGGATAACGCTTTGGTACAGACAGGCTTATGTGGAGAAGGCAGGAGGACAATAATAGCTTGAACAATCAATGTCTTAGAGCAAATAACTGTTAATGGCAACAACATGCTTGAGGCTGTAGGTCTACTCAATGATTCACACTTTTAAATTAAATGGGATCTATTGTGAATTTTATACTAAATAGCCTGGATTCTAGCACAGCCCCCAGACTGAAAACGATAAGGTGTCTCCGCACTGTTGCCCATGAGAGAATGCAGTTGGCATCTTTTGAAAAGCCAGACAAATTCATCAGCAGGCTGCAAATCTCCAGGTCAATAATGGTGCTGCATGGTAAGTGTGTGGGTTGACAGAGGTGGGGTGCAGGGGTCATAAAGCCTACTGTACAGATCTCTTGAGGTAATGCTGTTTGATTGGCAGGGCTGCTCCAGTTGTCCAGACACCGGGTCTCTGTCCCAAATGGTAACCTATTCCCTACATATTTCACTATTTTTGACCATAGCCCTATGAGTAGTAGTGCACTATATAGGGGATAGGATGCCATTTAGGACGCACAGTGCACCTCATTATTCTGGGGCACAGGCTCCTGACTGTCGAACATGATGATTCTCCTGACTCCCAACAGTCACATCCGCTGTTCACCTTAGCCTTTACCTGACACTACTTATTACAAACGTCTCCAAAGCCACACACACACACACACACACACACACACACACACACACACACACACACACACACACACACACACACACACACAGCAACTAGGGGGGTGAATAATCCCACACACAACGTACACTAGCTTCTTTCATTCAAACAGAGAATAGAGATATATTATTTACCCGGCAAGCTATTTGCAAAGCCCATGACTGTAGAGCAACAGTAGACTGAGTGATCTATGTTGCTATTCAGCCATGATTCTCCTGAATGAAACAGAAGCTTTTATTCTTTTGATATGTTTTTCATAAATAGTGCTACTTACAGTCAAACAGAAGCTTTCTTTCATAGAAATTGAGGCCCAAAACTTCAGAAAGCTATTACAGTGTCATATCAGTTAAGAATTGTATTGCCAGAGATTGGTCTAACTTGGGTTCTTGTTCATTTCTTCGCAAGGAGAATGTGACTTATCTTTGGCCTCATTTGGATATTCATTGTGCGGAAGTATAAAATGACATTGACACGGCTGCAACAAAGCCAAGCAAGCTTAAATGTCAAACTAAAACCCCTTCAATTGTTATACAAGATCTTTCTTTCTTCCTAATGTTCTGATCAATGGATGCTCCGTGTCATTTCAAAACCTCTGGAGGGGAAATAAGGCCATCTGATACTTTATAGAAGGCAGATGATTCAGAGGTGCCAAAGATCCCATCCAGAATAGGTCATCTTGATTACAAAGGTCAACCCCAAGGCTTTACCGGTGAAAGATCATGAATAGCCCTATCTGTCTTCCTTACTGGTTCTGCTGTTTTGATGAATAAAGCAACACATAATCTCCAAAGTTCATCTCTCCCTGCTCTCTCCACCTGTCTCACACATTGTCCTCCTATCACCACAAAAGCCAGAGCCAGTGTCAACAGAACTACAGCCTTTTCTTTTCTTTTGTTCTCTTTTTCTTTCCCTAACACAGTTACCGACAGTTACCTCAAGATAACTGCTAATCTATGCCAAGAGGTAATAAGAAACAAACTGATATACAGTTACTGCTTATTGCGACTCACTGTTGGTAGATTGTTGACAAGGACTGCAGGCAGAGGAGTTGTTTAATGGAGTAGGTTATTAGCTCTTGAGATATAAACAGACCCCATGGTGAGAGAAGTTAGTTTGGCAAAATTAGATGCATATTACGATAATATAATGTGTAAGCCATTATATGCATTAGCCTAAGCCATGTGAATAAGTAGGGTGAGGAGATGAATGGATGTTGGTTGTTACTAATGTCACTGGTGGTTCCAGAGGGAGCCCTCGGATCACAGAAATGTGATGCTTGAATGACCTCATCCTATTTCAATGATATCATTTCATGGAGATTATGAAATGACTGCAATGAGCTGTTCAATTTTGATATTGAAGCTAATTAAAGGTTTTCATCTGTTTGTTTATCACTAAAACTAGTATACTTATTTCACTGAGATTCTACCACATGTATTTTTATTTCAGATGATGAAGTTTGCTTGGGACAACTATAAGCTCTACGCATGGGGGGAGAATGAGCTGCGACCACTCTCCAGGAATGGCAATGATGGGAGGACATTTGGTGAGTAAATGGCCCCCTGAACGTACTATATGGCATACCAGTACCCTGCTTCTGAACATACTCTATCTACATGGAAGTTTACAAACTAATGTCTGCAGTTAATGTCTCTGCAGTGCAGTCCATAGCAGTTAATGTTTCTAGTCTGCAGTGCAGTCCATTATGTGTTAGTGTGTTGGTGTCACAGGTGGGTTAAGAGGTGCCTCTATCGTGGACTCTCTGGATACCCTCTACATTATGGGGCTTGGTGAAGAGTACCAGGAGGCCAAGGAGTGGGTGGAGAACAACCTGAACCTCAATGTAGTAAGTGGGTCCTTTTCCCCTTATTACAAATAATTTATGTTGTCAGTGGGGCTATACATAGGCCACTTTAAATCTAATCCAGCTGTTTAAATCTAATCCAGAACAGCGTGCAGACAGGTTGGAGTTGGATAGGGACGTCACTCTGAGAATGCTGGACCTGCATATCAATCATGGTTCAGGCAGGGAGATTATGCCCGCTGAGAAGAAAATTAAAAACATCCTTAAATAACCCTGGAGCCAAACCTCCGACAGCTCGTCAGACACAATAGAAAGTATCCCTCGTCTGTAATGAAAAGCAATCTTTCTTTCTTTCTTTCTTTACCCCACAGGGTGGAGAGGCGTCTCTGTTTGAAGTGAATATCCGTTACGTGGGTGGCCTGCTGTCTGCCTACTACCTAACAGGAGAGGAGGTGAGATCCATCCATCATAGTTTATTCATCACATTTCTACATTGCTTAACAGTGGTATTACTCAGGTATAATGTCTCCCACCGTTATGAGGCCTAAAGATATCTGTCTCCCGGAAAACAGCTCTACATCCTCTTGCCTGATAATGCGGCCGTTCAAATAAATGACCTAGAATCAAAGAGAACCGCCATCACATCCTTGGTTGATGTGTGCAGTTGTCAAAACTTATATATCCTATAATGCATCGATCACGGACAGATTAGAGAATTACATCAATACCACACACACCACTGAAATTATGTAGGTTGATTGAGTTCTGGAATTTATCCAGAATCAAGGCATTATTTTTCGGAACTAAGCAGGCTCTGTCGTAGAATGATTCCATTGCAGTTGATTCATTGTGGGGATGGTCAGTTATCACAGCTGGGAACAGGATCAAGAACCAGACTATGAAGTAATTAAGAATATCGTTTTAGGGCTCAGTTGTGCCTTCTCTAATTAAACAGTGTCTTAAAATCTGGGGCTGTATGTATCAAGTGTCTCAGAGTAGGAGTGCTGATTTAGGATCAGTTTAGCCTTTTAGATCACAATGATTACGATAACATGGACAGGAGGAACCTGATCTTAGATCAGCACTCCTGCTCTGAGATATTTAACACATACAGCCCCAGGTATGACAGCTGGGAGGACATTCAGCACCATGGACAGCTCCTAACAGCCTGTTTTTCTCCTTGTATGGTGATCAATTACACTGGGTGAGATTACAGTATATTTTCAGATTACCATGGCAACATGACTACCAGTATTACCTTCCTCTGCCAGAGCACTTTTCTTCACAAGGTTGTGCTCTCAGTTCTTGATGTGATTACAGTCTGTGCAATTTCAAGGACACTTGTTCAAGCCTTAAATAATTGTAAAGAGAGATCTGGATTATTATCTTGATACAGTCTTTTCAGAAATGAAAGAAAACATAACATACTCATCACAGTACCAGTTTCATTAAATCCTGCAGAGAGTTTTCTCAGACTTTTATATTGAGGGTTAATCAAGACTGCTTGTTTGTGGTTGCTGGCTGCTTTGTTCTCAAACAGAGGCAGTAATTGGTTTTAAAAGAATGCTGCATTTCAGATAGACAGAACACTGCTACAGGCACACTGTGTCCCAAGCTCTTCTTTGACTCCAGCTTTGGCTTTACTTTGGTGAAATTCTTTCTTTTAGCTGCATGTCATATTTTGTAAGTTTGTCAAGCTGTGTCTGTGGATTTATACATGTTGTGTATCATTAGATAATACTAATGTGGTCCACCTGGATATTAGCGCTGGGATGATACCAGTATTGAGATATTTGTTAGTATTGTGGTATGGAAACAAAACACGAAGAGGGATTTAATGTTGAAAACAAACATCATTATGTTGTCATCCAGAGTCACTTGTATTTATTTCTAAGCTATAGAACACAATATTTTACATAAAGCAGGTTTTAAAGGACCAAAGAGTTTGGTCTGCTTTGTGTTTTTATTTTTGCTATGGAAAAAATTGTGTAATACTGGTATTGTCGCAGCCCTATTGGATACAACAAGGAGAGTCATTAGGCACCTTTCCTTTGGGGACATGCAGGACAGGAAACAATAAATGGGACACCAACTTTGCCACAGCTGTTATTAACACTCCCTGAAAAGTGATACACTGACAATGTGGTTTCAGCATAGAAGAGCTTGAACTAGATGCAGTCTACAAAAGGTGAACTACAATGAAGACTACAACACTCCTCCCCTTTCCTTGTCCCTTGCCAAACCCCACCCGTAACCAAACTGACACTGAGAAGAGGGATAGAAGAGGCCATGAAGCCCTGAGCTGTCCCATAAAGTCACACATCTACTACTTTAGATGAACTCAACTGAACCGAACTCAACGGAGCTGTCTCAACGGAACTGAACTGACTTAACTGAACTGACTTAACTGAACTGACTTAACTGAACTGATTTAACTGAACTGATTTAACTGGACTGAACTGAACCGCTCTCTTGTCTCTCCAGGTGTTTAAAAGGAAAGTGGTGGAGCTGGGGAGAAATCTGTTACCTGCCTTCAACACTCCCACAGGCATACCACATGGAGTTGTCAACCTGGCCGGGTGGGTAGCATTTCCTAGTTGGGTATACAATACCTCTTCTGCTGGAGCAGGGTAGACTTCACTGAAGCAATATACATAAACTGACACATTGTAGCTATGCTGTTGTAGGTAGTGTAATTCTTGGACTGTAAATAGATTGCAGGACTATATATTGTGATCTAATTAGTTGCAGTGTGTCATCATGCGTTACACTTGATGAACTCTGGATTTATCTCATCCCGGTAATACTATTAAAACCACAGTGGAAAATACATTTGGATCGGAGAGAGAAAGGGAATCCATCCTGTTCATTTTTACTCAAAATGCATTTTCACTGCAGAAGTGAGAGTCATTCTATTCAGTTTTGCCTGATGGCTCAGCTCTCCCCCCTAGTCCCTAGGGAAAGTAAGTGTGAAGTGAGTGAGAAGTGTGAAGCAATCTGCCATGGCCATTAGAGGGAGGGTAAGCTAAGCTGGTGCTCCTGGCAGCCTGTCAGCTTCCCTCTCCCCAGCTTTCAGTCAAAGGCGTATCTGGGATCGATGTGTCAGGTGTCTGGGAATGACAGAGGCTCAAAGTGGAGGAAGATCAACATCCCCCTCCTCCAGATCTAAATATAGAATATTATGGAAGTGCATGAGGAACAGGTCTGGGTAGAAGAGAAAGACTAACAGGTCAGGATCTGCTTCTAATCTATAGCAGAATAGACTCTTGTCGTCATGATTATTCTCCAGGTTCTTTTATCAGAAAGACAAAATAATATTTCAGACATGAACCATGCTGTCTGCTGACAACTGGACAAAAATAAGGATATCCAAGACACAACTATAGATTGTCTCAGCCTATAATGGTAATTCTATCCAATCAACGCTTTTCTGTCACAACAAGTACTTATCCGCCTAGCCAATCAAGGCTTGTCACAGTTAAAAATTATTATTCTGTGTGATCAAAGCTGGTTAGAGCTTACTGCATATAATTCTGTCTGACTACAGCTATCTCCAATAACACTGAAATAATAAGCCTGTGAAATTACTCATTTTAGGGCAACACTGATATTTCCGCCATGTGCATTAGAGAGCATGATAGCCAACACCTTTGCAGAAGAGCAGAGAAAATTATACATTACTACATAAATATTACGTAGCCAATTTGAGTTGGATGTAAGTTATTCAGCTAACCATGGTGCGAATTACGGGGGAGTCGGGGGCTCAGCTCCCCTGAATGAGACGTTAACTCCCCTAAATGCAACAAAAGTCCAACTTTGGGGAGGGTCTCGAAATAATGTCAATTTGACACGCTTCCTATTTGTTTAGAATGCAGTGGTAAATATGTTTTACATTGGAATATTTTATTTTCATATTTACCAATGAAACGAATACCCCCCACCTATCTGTCATGGTTTAAAAAATGTATTTCTATGTGGCGGTGCTGTCCATCCAGTAGTGCTGAATTTCAGCCTCAGCTGACCTCCTTTATGTGTAGATGTTCCTTTGTACTTCCTCATTTTCGACATTTGTTTGCCATGCGACTTTGTTAAAAATAGCCTTTATTCCAATGCATTTGATTTATCCGTTGATTTATCATTGTTTGCTTTYGTCGGTCAGCTGTTTGGAGCGCTCGTTGTTTTGTTTTTCAGATGCGCGAGGGTACTGGTGATCTCTGCGTCAGAAGTAACAGACCATTTTATTTAGCTTCATTATGTTCTATTAATATTTGTTTTCTTTCCTCGATCAGATGATGATGATGGTCAACAATATCACTAGACAACTAGCCCACAGCTAGACACCAATGCACATCCAATCCATCCAACAATTATACGTTAATGACAGTAGGCCTATAGTTGACTCTTTCGGTTAGAAGCATTCGATTTTGCAATGGCATAGGCTTACATTATTTTGGATTTGTGTGCTCATGAGAACTGTTTCCACAGCGAAACATCATGAAATGTTACGTAGGCATAGTTACACTTACAGTTAATTTTCAGAGATCTCCAAGATCAATGATTCGTACAGGTTCAATGTTCTAATTCAATTGTTAAATGCTTAACAATGATAAATAACACTGTCATAAATGTAATTTTTGTAAGGAAAGAAAGGTAGTGTTTTATGTCACATGATCTGTGAAGTCTCCCAAGCATTAACTCATGAATTATGGACAACTCATGAACTATGGTGTAAAACATGTTTAGATTCAAGTAACTTATTATTTTGAATGTAGTCTATTCTGTGTGTGATGTCTTTAAAATTGCCTTGGCTGAGAGGGTAGGCTATCGGAATTGGTGTAGTCCTAGTGAAGAGTAAACGCAAGTAAATGCCTTTTACCCACCTTTAAAAAAATTATAATAATAATGCATTGAAATTATAGGGAGAGTTACTTTTTTTTTTACCGCGACCAGCAATCAGAGTTTACCCACCAATTTTTTTTTTACTGCTACATCACTGGCTACCAGTAGGCCTACATATATTTGAGGTTCATGGTAAAACACATTGTAGCCTAGTCTAGTAAGTTGACAGTGTGTGTTAGGGTGAGCATCTCGTTTTTCCCAGGACAGTTTCAGCCCCATTTCAGGTGTCCCAACTACAAAAATATATAAATTTGTCAGCAAGACACATCAATTAATGTAGGCCTAATCAATGGCAATCACTGAATGACATTAGACACACTTTTTGGTGTTTTGTAACAGATGTCTATTTCCATTCATCAAATGCCATGCAGTTTGAATGCTGGAATTATTTTGGAGTGGACGAACATGTCTACCTTTTGAAGTGATTTGTTTGACAATCAGATGAAAGTATCATGACTGGTTGTGTTCATGCCACATTAAAAGGAAATTCATTTTTACCGTTTAAATGACCTCTTTATTATTAGGCCTATATATAATTTAAAAAATACAGAGACCCTTGGATGTCAGGGTGTAATTCAGCTAACCGAACAGTATTAGCAACTTAACCCTCACATTTCAACAAATGTAGAATTTGCAAATTGGGAGGATCATTGTGTTCATAAAATTCTGAATGTGCCCAATGCATAATGTATGTGTTATTGCTGGTACAACTTCTACAGTACAGTAGGCAGGTTTCAAATGTTACATTGCTCTTGCCTGGCTACCCAGACTCCTTGCACCGGCCAAACGCTACGCCGCACCCACGGACTTCTTCGGAATGGTTCTGGATCTGAGTACCTCCCCGACGCTTCACCGAAAGTGAACAGAAACAGAATGGGTTGGGCTAGAGCCAGAAAACACGTGGGCAGTTTGAATAATCGTAATTGGCTTTGATACTCTGATTGGTTAGAGATGATCCAATCGCTCCTCGTCACCACAAATGATTTCAATGATGGTTGTCTCAGACTAAAGTATGTAGCAAACGACAAAGCAGCGGAAGAATTTAGTGTGAGTTGTCAGGCTAGTATCTCTGTCTCATGTCTGTTCCTGTTTTAGTGATTCCAGGAGGTCGTCCGGAGGGGATCTAGGGAGGAGCAGTGTTCTAGCAGAGTTTGGAACACTGCATCTGGAGTTTGTTCATCTGTCAGAACTCACCAATGATCCCATTTATACCGAGAAGGTGAGTGCTGTAACTCCACAAGCTTCACATATAATGCTTTTGTTTTCAAGTCTTTAAAATCAGATATAATGTGAAAATAACAGGTGCTTAGAAAGAATACCCCATATTAAGCTCAACTGTTAAATAAATTTACTTGTTTTGTGTTTCTCTCGCCCTCTTACTTCTCTACACCCTCAGGTTATGAATATTAGGAAACACCTGAACCAGCTGGACAAGCCACGTGGCCTCTACCCAAACGCTCTCAACCCAGTCAGTGGGCATTGGGAACAGCGTAAATCACCATCTGACTATTGAGTGATTGCAGTCCTTCATTAAAATAAGAGGGATTACATTTTTCTTTGATGTTATTGTCCTGTCTGAGAACAGCCACTTGTGTTATATGGCATGGCAGATCATGCGTTATTGCTTATCTTTTTCAGATTATGTCTCCATTGGGGCCCTTGGTGACAGCTTCTACGAGTATCTAATAAAATCCTACCTGATGTCAGACAGGACAGATGAAGTTGCTAAAAGAATGTACTATGCTGCACTGGAGGTACACATACCAGTCTGGCCAGTCTATGGTTGCATGCTTTGCCATATAATGTTATAACAGCAGAAAAGCAATAGGTGGAGCATGAGAACAAGAACAGTACCATAGAACAGAGCAGGAAAAGGGAAGAGATCGCGAAAAGAGGCAAAGACATTTGATGAAAAAWATATATATTTTTAAAATTAATATCAATTTACCAACATTTCTGAAAATGGATATATCGCGTTTTGGAATGAAACTCTTCACATGTTGTTTACTAATGATACCCATCTACTGTACACTGCTTTAGGCCATAGAGAATAACCTAGTCCAGAGGTCTCCTGGGGGGCTGATCTACGTGGCTGAGTGGAGAGGGGGTATCCTGGACCACAGGATGGGTCACCTGGCCTGCTTCTCTGGAGGGATGATCGGGATCGGGGCTGAACACGGCAGTCCAGAGACCAGGCAGCACCAACTGGACCTGGCTGCTAACATCACCCATACCTGCCACGAGTCCTACAGACGTACACGTAGGAACACATCTATATAGTATATACTCAACCCAGTTCAAAGCCCAATCAGATGCCTTACAGGGTGTTGTAATTGACATGCTTTCATGGCATATTCACAATTCATTAGTTAAAGTCTGAACAGTTTTTACTATAGGGCCCCACAAAGAGGATGGATTCAAAATGAATTGCCATTAGTTAGTGCTTTTTTAATCAAGGTTTTTTTATTTGGCTTTTCAGTATTTTACAGGCGAAGGGCGAAAACAAACAACAAATCCTCTACCACTCTCAATCTTATGCTCCAACAAAGCCCCACCCCCAACCAGATAGGGCATTACATCATTAGTTATTGCTTGACAGGTTTAATAGTTAGTCACCTGTAAAGGTGTTAACAGTAAGAATCCACTAAAAGGATGGACTAATGATGAATTACCATTAGTTAATACTTAACAAACTAAATAGCATGATCAATAACAAAACAATAACAATGTCACATCTCTTACATAACATTAACTAGCATTACACATTTTATTCAATTTCATTGCCTTAATGAAGTTCATATGGGAACTTAAGTACGAAGTTAGGGGTGTGAGAAAATGTTTGAGGGACATTCATATTGCCATTGTATGTGAAAAGTTGTCATTCTGATCTCTCTGAAGGCCTGTGTAGGTGTCACCCTGATCTCTCTGAAGGCTTGTGTGGGTGTCACCCTGATCTCTCTGAAGCCCTGTGTAGATGTCACCCTGTATGTCGTAATACTCATCAGTGTCTGCAAAGATGTTGTCAAGGGTTTCATAAATAGAGGCTCTGGTCCTCACACTCACATCTGACAGCACTTTCTCCTCTGACATCACTTCCTATTCTAACATCACTTCCTTCTCTGACATCACTTCCTGCTTCTCCTCTTCAGTGTACAGTAGATGAGAACTGAAGCTTTAGCAGCCAGGGCAACGCCCACCACAGTCAGTACAGAAAGCAAACGGACACTGTGAAGACACACCTATGTTAAGGTCCAAGAGGGTAGAGTTCTGAGCTCCTATCTTGTTCTCAGCCATACAGTAGTACTGGATCATGTCTCCCAGACTGACACTTATGTACTGTTCTCTTCCTTATCCTGTCTGTACGACTCTCACTTCAGTCCCATTGCTCATGTACCACGTTTAAGACGTCACTGGTGGGTTGGCATCGCTGCTGCAGGTCAGAGTCACGGACTGCCCTCCTCTATTTCACCACTGACTGACATTGAAGTGTTCTTGGAGCCATATTTCACAATAAGTGTACCTCCAATGGGAGATTCTCAAGGCCTCTTACAATAGAGAAGTAGCTGCCTGAATGCCCTTTCTGACTGCCTGTAGAAACGTGACCTTGGACTTGGACTAAGTAACTAAAGTTTGGACAGGAAGTCTTGCAGAAGGAGATCAGGACTGATTCTCCCTCCTTTGCAATGGGAGGAGTAACTTTTACTTGTATGTTTGTAACAGACAGATTGACCCCAAATGGATCACTGTATGTCGTACCGTACCCCCTTGCTTTTTAAACGTGAATTTGTTCTCAGGGTGCAGTCTTTCTCCTTGTTACCATGGTGCTCTTCCGATCCGGGAAGTCCAAGTATTTGAAAACCGTTTTTGACCAGATTGTGTGATGGTTTGAATGCTGGGATAATGCGTAATTGCAAGGGATTTTGACAGGTATCCCAATGAAGGCGCAGATGGTCTTGTGTTTATTACATCCCAGCAGTTACCAAGGAGACATGCAGGAGAGTGAAGATCCTTACATCCTTTTACGGCACAGGAATAACTGCCTGCTTCCTCACTGCGGACTGGGTCTAGGTACAGGCTGATGTTCAGGGTTTGGTAAATTTTGCCCATTCTTGTACCAGATGTAGCTAGCTTATAGAAGATTCCCCCAAAAGTCATGAAGCCACTCAAAACGTCTGTAATACCCTTTCGTCATCTGTGAAGTCTTCGGGAATGGTCTTGTCCTTCCATTTCTTTTGTTGCCATTGTTAAACCAGACTAAGTCACCTGTCCGCAAAAAGTCAGCATCAGGGAAATTGTAGTTCATGTTCACTGACGAACCCTCTTAAGGCACAAACTTTCTTCTCATTGCAAATCACTGCATCTACATTCGACAGACTGGCTATAAAGAGGAACAGTCCTGCAAACATGCTTCTTGCCAAAGTGACGGGCATCAGTTAGAATGTGAAAGGGAGATCCTCCGATACCTACCAACTTACTGGCAGTGCAGTTGAACAAAGTGTTAGTTTGAGATTGTGTCTTAATACCTAATGGAAGCCAAGCTTCAGTTTCTGATACAGATTTGATTTCCTGTTGAAGTGTGTTTATCAAGATGCATAACTCAGGGTAGACATTGAGGCTATAATGAGTTATATATTCATAGGTCCACATAAAAATCAATGTACAGTGCATTCAAATCAAACTTTATTTGCCACATGCGCCGAATGCAACAAGTGTAGACTTTACCGTGAAATGCTTACTTACAAGCCCTTAACCAACAGTGCAGTTCAAGAGTTCAAGAAGAAGAAGATATTTACCAAGTAGGCTAAAATAAAAAGTAATAATAAAAAGTAACACAATAAGAATAACAAAAAGAATAACAATAACGAGGCTATATACAGGTAGGTGGCACCGGTACCGAGTCAGTGTGCAGGGGTACAGGCTAGTTGAGGTAATCTGTACATGTAGGTGGGGGCAAAGTGACTATGCATAGGTAAGAAACAAACCGCGAGTAGCAGCAGTGTACAAGAGGGGGGGTGGTCAATGTAAATTGTCCGGTGGTGATTTTTATGAATTGTTCAGCATTCTAATGGATTGGGCGTAGAAGCTGTTGAGGACCCTTTTGGTCCATGCGCTCTGGTACCGGAGAGCTTGGGTGACTGGAGTCTCTCACAATTTTATGGGCTTTCCTCTGACACCACCTATTATATAGGTCCTGGATGGCAGGAAGTTTGGCCCCGGTGATGTACTGGGCCATTCGCACTATCCTCTGTAGCGCCTTACGGTCAGATGCCGAGCAGTTGCCATACCAGGCTTTGATGCAACCGGTCAGGATGCTCTCGATGGTGCAGCTGTAGAAACTTTTGAGAATCTGGGGGCCCACGCCAAATCTTTTCAGTCTCCTGAGGGGGAAAAGGTTTTGTTGTGCCCTCTTTACGACTGTCTTGGTATGTTTGGACTAGAGGTCGACTGATTTATGATTTTTCAACGCYGGTACCGATACCGATTAATCGGACGATTGTTTTTTTAAATGTAAAAAAAATTGATTTGATAGAGCAGTCTGACTGAGCGATGGTAGGCACCAGCAGGCTCGTAAGCATTAATTCAAACCGCACTTTCGTGCGTTCTGCCAGCAGCTCTTCGCAATGCTTCAAGCATTGCGCTGTTTATGACTTCAAGCCTATCAACTCCCGAGATTAGGCTGGTGTAACCGATGTGAAATGGCTAGCTAGTTAGCGCGGTGTGCGCTAATAGCGTTTCAAAAGTCACTCGCTCTGAGACTTGGAGTAGTTGTTCCCCTTGCTTTGCATGAGTAATGCTGCTTCGAGGGTGGCTGTTGTAGATGTGTTCCTGGTTCAAGCCCAGGTAGCGGCGAGGAGAGGGATGGAAGCTATACTGTTACACTGGCAATACTAAAGTGCCTATAAGAACATCCAATAGTCAAAGGTATTTGTTCACATCGGCTACCGAGAGCGTTTATCACACAGTCATCCAGAACAGCTGGTGCTCTCGTGCATGCTTCAGTGTTGCTTGCCTCGAWGCGAGCATAAAAGGCATTTATCTCGTCTGGTAGGCTCGCGTCTGGGTTTCCCTTTTGTAGTCCGTAATAGTTTTCAAGCCCTGCCACATCCGACGAGCGTCAGAGCCGGTGTAGTAGGATTTAATCTTAATCCTGTATTGACGCTTTGCTTGTTTGATGGTTCGTCTGAGGGCATAGCGGGCATAGCGCCCAGGTTAGTCTCCCTTTCCTTGAAAGCGGCAGCTCTAGCCTTTAGCTCGATGCGGATGTTGCCTGTAATCCATGGCTTCTGGTTGGGATATGCACGTACTGTCACTGTGGGGATGACATCATCAATGCACTTATTGATGATGCCGATGACTGAGGTGATGTATTCCTAAATGCCATTGGATGAATCACGGGAACATATTCCAGTCTGTGCTAGCAGAACAGTCATGTAGTGTTGCATTCGCGTCATCTGACCACTTCTGTATTGAGTGAGTCACTGATACTTCCTGCTTTAGTTTTTGGTTGTAAGCAGGAATCAGGAGGATAGACTTGTGGTTAGATTTGGCAAATGAAGAGCGGGGGAGAGCTTTGTATGCATCTCTGTGTGTGGAGTAAAGGTGGGCTAGGATTTTTTCCACCCTGGTTACACATGTGACATGCTGGTAAATATTTGGTAAAACTGATTTAAGTTTGCCTGCATTAAAGTCCCCGGCCACTAAGAGCGCCGCTTCTGGGTAAGCATTTTCTTCTTTGCTTATGGCTTGATAGTTGGTTGAGGGCTGGCTTAGTGCCGGCTTCGCTTTGTGGTGGTAAGTAGACGCCTACGAATAATACAGATGAGAACTCTCTTGGTAGATAGTGTGGTAAGGTACTCTACCTCAGGCGAGCAATACCTTGAGACTTTGCGCACCAGCTGTTATTGACAAAAAGACACACACACCCACCCCTCGCCTTACCAGAGGTAGCGTCTCTGTTCTGCTGGTGCATGGAAAATCCCGCCAGCTCTATATTGTCTGTTTCGTCGTTCAGTTACGTTTCGGTGAAACATAAGATGTTTCAGTTTTTAATGTCCTCTTGGTAGGATAATCTTAATAGTAGGTCATCGATTTTATTTTTTAACGATTGCATGTTAGCAAGGAGAATGGAAGGCATTGGGAGTTTACTCGCTCGCCTCCGGCTTCTCAGAAAGATCCCCGATTTGCGTCGCCTTTTCCGGCGTCTTTTCTTCACGCCAAAGGCGTGGATCTGGGCCTGTTCCAGTGAAAGCAGGACATCCTTCTCGTCAGACTGATTAAAGGAAAACGTTTTTTCCAGTCTGTGGTGAGTAATCGCTTTTCTGATGTCCAGAAGTTATTTTTGGTCATAAGAGACGGTAGCAGCAATATTATGTACACAATAAGTTAAAAAATAAGTTACACAAAAGGCAAAAAAAATAACAAAATTGCACAATTGTTTGGGAGAACATAAAACGTCAGCCATGTTCTTCGGCGCCATCTTCGGAAAGTATTCAGACCCTTTGACTTTTTCCACATTTTGTTACGTTACAGCCTTATTCTGAAATGGATTAAATCGTTTTTCCCCCTCATAAATCTATACAGTACCCCATAATGACATATCAAAAACAGTTGTTTTCAAAATTTCTGCTAATTTATAAAAAACAAACTGAAATATCACATTTACATAAGTATTCAGACCCTTTACTCAGTACTTTGTTGAAGCACCTTTGGCAGTGATTACAGCCTCGAGTCTTCTTGGGTATGACGCTACAAGCTTGGCACACCAGTATTTGGGGATTTTATCCCATACTTCTCTGCAAAGCCTCTCAAGCTCTTTCAGGTTGGATGGGGATTGTCACTGCACAGCTTTTTTCAGGTCTCTCCAGAGATGTTAGATCGGGTTCAAGTCTGGGCTCTGGCTGGGCCACTTAAGGACATTGAGACTTGTCCCGAAGCCACTCCAGCGTTGTCTTGGCTGTGTGCTTAGGGTCGTTGTCCTGTTGGAAGGTGAACCTTTGCCCCAGTCTGATAACCTGCTCCTGAGGGCTCAGGACTTCATCAAGGATCTCTCTGTACTTTGCTCCGTTCATCTTTCCCTCGATCCTGACTAGTCTTCCAGTCCCTGCTGCTGAAAAACATCCCCACAGCTTGATGCTGCCACCACCATGCTTCACTGTAGGGATGCTATTGGCCAGGTGATGAGCGGTGCCTGATTTCCTCCAGAAATGACGCTTGGCATTCAGGCCAAAGAGTTCAATCTTGTTTTCATCAGACCAGAGAATCTTGTTTCTCATGGTCTGTGTCCTTTAGGTGCCTTTTGGCAAACTCCAAGCAGGCTGTCATGTGCCGCTTGGTGGTTCCAAACTTCTTCCAACTTCTTCCATTTAAGAATGATGGAGGCCACTCTGTTCTTGAGGACCTTCAATGCTGCAGAGATTTTTTGGTACCCTTCCCCAGATCTGTGCCTCGACACAATCCTGACTCTGAGCTTTACGGACAATTCCTTCGACCTCATTGCTTGGTTTTTGCTCTGACATGCACTGTCAACTGTTGGACCTTATATAGACAGGTTTGTGCCATTCCAAATCATGTCCAATCAATTGAATTTACCACAGGTGGACTCCAATCAAGTTGTAGAAACATCTCAAGGATGATTTAATATAAATAGGATGCACCTGAGCTCAATTTTAAGTCTCATAGCAAAGTTTTCCTTTTTTATAAATCTGAAAAAAAAATCTAAAACCCTGTTTTCACTTTGTCGTTATGGGGTATTTTGTGTAGATTGAGGATTTTTTAATTTTTTTAATCCATTTTAGAATATAGATGTACCGTAACAAAATGTTGAAAAAGTCAAGTGGTCTGAATACTTTCCGAATGCACTGTATACAGTACCAGTCAAAAGTTTGGACACACCTACTCATTCCAGGGTTTTTCTTTATTTTCCTATTTTATACATTGTAGAATAGTAGTGAAGACATCAAAACTATGGAATAACACATATGGAATCATGTAGTAACTAAAGTGTTAAACAAATCAAAATATATTTTATATTTAAGATGTTTCAAAGTAGCTACCCTTTGCCTTGATGACAGTTTTGCACACTATTGGCATTCTTTCAACCAGCTTCATGAGGTAGTCACCTGGAATACATTTCAATTAACAGGTGTGCCTTGTTAAAAGATCATTTGTGGAATTGCTTTCCTTCTTAATGCATTTGAGCCAATCAGTTGTGTTGTGACAAGGTAGGGGTGGTATACAGAAGATAGCGCTATTTGGTGAAAGACCAAGTCCATATTATGGCAAGAACAGCTCAAGTAACCAAAGCGAAACGACAGTCCATCATTACTTTAAGACATGAAGGTCAGTCAATCCGGAAAATGTCAAGAACTTTGAAAGTTTCTTCAAGTGCAGTCGCAAAAACCATCAAGCTCTATGATGAAACTGGATCACATGAGAACCGCCACAGGAAAAGAAGACCCAGAGTTACCTCTGCTGCAGAGGATAAGTTCATTTGAGTTAACTGCACCTCAGATTGAAGCCCAAATAAATGCTTCACAGAGTTCAAGTAACAGACACATCACAATATCAACTGTTCAGAGGAGACTGCGTGAATCAGGCATTCATGGTCAAATTTCTGCAAAGAAACCACTACTAAAGGACAACAATAAGAAGAAGAGACTTGCTTGGACCAAGAAACTTGGACCAATGGACATTAGACTGGTGAAAATCTGTCCTTTGTTCTGATGCGTCCAAGTGTGAGATTTTTGGTTCCAGCCGCCGTGTCTTTGTGAGACGCAGAGTAGGTGAAAGGATGATCTCCGCATGTGTGGTTCCCACCGTGAAGCATGGAGGAGGAGGTGTGGGGGTGCTTTGCTGGTGACACTGTCAGTGATTTATTTAGAATTCAAGGCACACTTAGCCAGCATGGCAACCACAGCATTCTGCAGCGATACGCCATCCCATATGGTTTGCGCTAAGTTAAACTATAATTTGTTTTTCAACGGGACAATGACCCAAAACACACCTCCAGACTGTGTAAGGGCTATTTGACCAAGGAGAGTGATGGAGTGCTGCATCAGATGACCTGGCCTCCACAATCACCCAAACTCAACCCAATTGTGATGGTTTGGGATGAGTTGGAGGAAAAAGCAGCCAACAAGTGCTCAACATATATGGAAACTCTTTCAAGACTGTTGGAAAAGCATTCCTCGTGAAGATGGTTGAGATAATGCCAACGGTGTGCAAAGCTGTCATCAAGGCAAAGGGTGGCTACTTTGAAGAATATACAGTATGTTTTGATTTGTTTTACACCTTTTTGGTTACTTCATGATTCCATATGTGTTATTTTATAGCGTTGATGTCTTCTATTATTCTACAACGTAAAAAATAGTCAAAATAAAGAAAAACCCTTTAATGAGTAGGTGTGTCCAAACTTTTGACTGGTACTGTGTTTTTAGATATGCATATGGGTAGCCTATGGACATCCAGCGACATCTAGAGTAAAAGTATATTTATATAAGTATAAAGTATTATAAGAGCATCTGCAAATAGTTGCAGGGAATAAAGTTAACCTGTAAGATTGTAGGGTGTGATCTAGCTGTAACGCTCCCTTCTCTAGGTACATACTGCCCAGGGATTGAACCCCGGTCTCAATCCCTGAGTGTAGCACCTTGGCAGAAACAATTGTAATCATACAGCTTTCTCTCTAATATGACTATTCTCCAGCATATTACATAATTATGCACAATAGTAAAATATTAAATATGCACAATACAAAAAATATTAAATATGCACAATATGACAAATATTCAATATATGCATATCCAGTGTTTTCTAAACAGGTGCTGGAGATCAATACGTTTAGCATAATGCATTGTCAATTCTAATCCAACCTAAAATCCAACAGCCACTAAACTGGGCCCAGAGGTGTTCCGGTTTGATGATGGAGCGGAGGCAACAGCACCCAGAGTAAACGAAAGGCATTACATCCTGAGGCCAGAGGTCGTGGAGAGCTACATGTACATGTGGAGACTGACCCATGACCCCAAGTACAGAGAGTGGGGCTGGGAGGCTCTGGAGGTGAGGCCATACATTTACAGTGCCTTCGGGAACGTATTCAGACCCCTTGACTTTTTCCATATTTTGTTATATTCCAGCCTTATTCTAAAATAGATTAAATTGTTTTTTCCCCCTCATCAATCGACACACACTAACCCATAATGACAATGCAATAACAGTTTTTTTTTTTTTTTTTGCTACTTTATGAAGTTTTTTTTCCTTCGAAATATGACATTTTACATACATTACCGTTCAAAAGTTTGGTGTCACTTGTTTTTGAAAGAAAAGCAACAAAAAAAGTCCATTAAAAGAACAAGCCATATCTCAGACTGGTCAATAAAAAGAAAAGATTAAGATGGGCAAAAGAACACAGACACTGGACAGAGATATGGCTTTTTCTTTGCAACTCTGCCTAGAAGGCCAGCATCCCGGAGTTGCCTCTACACTGTTGACGTTGAGACTGCTGTTTTGCGGGTACTATTTAATGAAACTGACAGTTGAGGACTTGTGAGGCGCCTGTTTCTCAAACTGGACACTCTAATGTACTTGTCCTGTTGCTCAGTTGTACACCGGGGCCTCCCACTCTTTCTATTCTGGTTAGAACAAGTTTGCGATGTTCTGTGAAGGGAGTAGTACATAGCGTTGTACGAGATCTTCAGTTTCTTGGCCATTTCTCGCATGGAATAGCCTTCATTTCTCAGAACAAGAATGGACTGACGAGTTTCAGAAGAAATGTCTTTGTTTCTGGCCTTTCTGAGCCTGTAATCAAGCCCACAAATGCTGATGCTCCAGATACTCAACTAGTCTAAAGGCCAGTTTTATTGCTTCTTTATCAGCACAACAGCTTTCAGCTGTGCTAACATAATTGCAACAGGGTTTTCTAATGATCAATTAGACTTTTTTAAATGATAAACTTGGATTAACTAACACAATGTGCTTTTGGAACACAGGAGTGATGGTTGCTGATAATGAGCCTTGGTATGCCTATTTAGATATTCCATTAAAATTCAGCCGTTTCCAGCTACAGTAGTCATTTACAATGTCTACACTGTATTTCTGATTTAATGTACAAAAACATTTGATTTTCTTTCAAAAACAAGGCCATTTCTAAGTGACACCGAAACTTTTGAACTGTAGTGTGAGTGTTGAGACCCTTTACTCAGTACTTTGTTGAAGCACTTTTGGCAGCGATTACAGCCTGGTGTCTTCTTGGGTATGACGCTACAAGATTGGCACACCTATATTTGGGGAGTTTCTCCCATTCTTCTCTGCAGATCCTCTTAAGCTCTGTCAAGTTTGATGGTGAGCGTTGCTGCACAGCTATTTTCAGGTCTCTCCAGAGATGTTAGATCGGTTCAAGTCCGGCCTCTGGCTGGGCCACTCAAGGACATTCAGAGACTTGTCCCGAAGCCACTCCTGCGTTATTTTCACTGTGTGCTTAGGGTCGTTGTCCTGTTGAAAAGTGAACCTTCGCCCCAGTCTGAGGTTGTGAGCGCTCTGGAGCAGGTTTTCATCAAGGATCTCTCTGTACTTTGCTCTGTTCGTCTTTTCCTCGATCTTGACTAGTCTCCCAGTCCATGCCGCTGAAAAACATTCCCACTGCATGATGCTGCCACAACCATGCTTCACCGTAGGGATGGTGCCAGGTTTCCTCCAGACGTGACGCTTGGCATTCAGGCCAAAGAGTTCAATCTTGCTTTCGTCAGACCAGACAACTTTGTTTTTCATGGTCTGAGAGTCTTTAGGTGCCTTTTGGCAAACTCCAAGCAGACTGTCATGTGCCTTTTGCTGAGGAGTGGCTTCCTTCTGACCACTCTACCATAAAGGCCTAATTGGTGGAGTGCTGCAGAGATGGATGTCCTTCTGGAAGGTTCTCCCATCTCCACAGAGGAACTCCAAAGCTCTGTCAGAGTGACCATCAGGTTCTTGGTCACCTCCCTGACCAAGGCCCTTCTCCCCCGATTGCTCAGTTTGGCCGAGCGGCCAGCTAAAGGAAGAGTCTTGGTGGTTCAAATCTTCTTCCATTTAAGAATCATGGAGGGCACTGTGTTCTTAGGGATCTTCAATGCTGCAGAAATTCTTTGGTACCCTTCTCCAGATCTGTGCCTCGACACAATCCTGTCTCGGTGCTCTACGGACAATTCCTACGACGTCATGGCTCAGTACATGTCAGAGCAAAAACCGTCAACTGTAGGACCTTGTATAGACAGGTGTGTGCCTTTCCAAATCATGTCCAATCAATTGAATTTACCACAGGTGGACTCCAATGAAGTTGTAGAAGCATCTCAAGGATGATCAATGGAAACAGGATGCACCTGAGCTCAATTTCGAGTCTCATAGCAAAGGGTCTGAATACTTATGTAAATAAGGTATTTCTGTTGTTTATTTGTAATACATTTGCAAAAAAATCAAAACCTGTTTTCGCTTTGTCATTATGGGATATTGTGTGTAGATTGCTGAGGAAATTGTAGTTTTAATCCATTTTAGAATAAGGCTGTAACATAAAATATGGGAAAAGTCAAAGGGTCTGAATACTTTCCGAAGGCACTGTATAGCAATGAAAATACATTACAATAAATTGACCTATGATCCTGTGATATATTTCCTTTCAGCCCATTTTGATACTGTAGTTCTATGTGTGATTTACCCTAAAATAACTTAACCATAAAACCATCTACATGTAAAATGGAAATGTTGGTCTGATTCTTGCGGTTAGTTAAAGATGGGATTGTACTTTTATTTTACAGGCTCTGGAGCGACACTGTCGACTTGCCACAGGGTTCTCTGGTATCATTGATGTCTACGGCCATATAATCCAACACGACAACCTACAGCAGAGTTTCTTTCTGGCAGAAACACTCAAGTGAGTGAAGGAAAAGATACAAGCATCATGTGTGTTATCTTTGTCATTTCTCTGTGTTTTTCATTAGCAATAACCATAACCGTAAAAACACTCCGTTTTTACTTTGTCCCTGTCCATATATCTCATCTTAATTGTGTTTTCCTGTCCTCCCTTCTCTATCTTCGTATTTTCTCTGCGCTTTACACTTGCAATAACCATAACATAACGCTATTGTACATTTTATTGTATAGAGTTTGTAATATGTGTCAGTGTTTGCTTCCTTTTGTACCTAATTTTAATAGTGTTTTCCTCTCCTCCTCTCTGTCCTCTCTCTCTCTGGTGTGTTACAGGTATCTTTACCTGCTGTTCTCTGACGACGATCTCCTGCCTCTGAAGGACTGGGTGTTTAACACAGAAGCACACCCTCTACCTGTCATCCCCAGGAACTGCTCTCAGGAGAGAGGACACAGACCCAATTGGACTCATTGACAGGCTTATAGGGCTCCTTTGAAATGGACCATATATGGTGTATGTTCATTGTCAGGCTTAACTCCAGTGTTTGGCCCAAACATTTTACCTTTATGTTTCCATCTCTGAGGCCTGGCCCCAAAAAGCCCTAAGAAATGATTGGGGGCCCCCTTTCTGGTCCTAGTCACTTTGATTAAACTGCAGGAGATGGATGGTCAGTGAGACACATCTCTGTGGATACTGTTGAACTGATTTTGTCTTCACTGTGAAAGCTGTTGTTGTTTCTGTGAATCATCAGAAACCAACAATGAGTATATATATCTACTTCTTTGCCTCTGTGAGGGAAATTCCCATATCACAGGGTATGAGCTGAACATCAGCTGTCTGAGTGTCAATATTTATTTGTGATACATCCATTGTGCATTAAATCTGTCTGCTATGATAAAAAATATCGTTTTTTCAGTGTAGGATTTTCTGTCCATGCCAGTTATTTTTATTATCAGATAATTTCACTAATTGTAAGTCACTCTGGATAAGAGTGTCTGGTAAAGGACTAAAATATAAATGTAAATATTTCTGATGGATTTCAGCACTTCTCTGACTCACGATGCAAAACACTCCTCATCGATCAATTTTTATCCTGATCACGATCCATGGCTTGGAAATTGATTTATAGATTTATAGAAAGCTGCAGTCCCAGGAGAAAGAGGGAAATTGTTCATTAGGTCCAAAAAGTGAAGAGAGTTTCGTGAAAATGATTACATGCTCACAACTACCACCTCCCTCTTACTTTCTCTACATGTGCACTATAAATTAGCTTACTATAAATTAGCTTACCCTACATTACTTAAAATGATTTGGAAAAAGTCATATTTGATTTCTTCCCTGATGGCTCAGTTGATTACAAATCTGAGACTCATAATTAATAGTAATTTATTAATTTCTGTAATATTAAGATAGGCTACTGATTTTTAAATAGTATGTTCTATGCTTTATTTGATAGATGGGAAACGGGGAGATATATTAAAGGAAGACAAAATGTGTAGAATTGAACTCTGATGTCATTGCATATCTGCAAATAGCCATGAATGTTTCCACTCAACTACAGGGGCTGTGTATTTTTAGTAGGACTTTGGATGTTGCATTAAGTAAATATTGCCTGATGAACACAGGGCAATGAGGGCATGGCCCTCCCACAGGTCACTGTGGCATGAGGAAATACCTGAATAACAGGGAGGCAAAATCCCTAACATGGCAACGACCAGTGTGTGTGGGGGGGAAGAGGGAGGAGAGAGTGCTTTCTTAATAAAGACACTTGTCACAACCATTGGACTTACCATCCATTTGCCTTTAGTTTGAACAACTGCCTGCTGCTAATCCCAATACTGAGCTGGACATGGCATTCAATGGAAAATGGAAAATCCACAGTCAGGAGAACCATGAAGAGTTTCTTAAAGCAATGGGTGAGAACTCACATACATTTCTTACAACAATCTCAGAGTGTGTTCAATGGCAGTATTGTGTTCTAGAACATTGTCAATAATGGTTATGTTTTATGTCGCAATTATGTTCTTCAGCTGTCCCTGAGATGTTGATCAAAATGATCAAGGGTGTCAAGCCAACGACAATAATTGAGCAGAAAGGTGACGACTTCACCATCAGAGTTGAGACTCCCCTCCGTACTGTCACCAACTCATTCACTATAGGGAAGGAGGCAGAAATCACTGCCATGGATGGGAGAAAGTTTAAGGTAATTTATCAATCATGAAATTGTGTGCATGGACCTATGGCCATGAGAGTGTGAAGAGCATCACACAGCTTTGTTTATTTGCATGGTGCTGTGTGTCCATCTCCTTTGCTCTAGTTTGATATACACTACCGTTCAAAACTTTGGGGACACTTAGAAATGTCCTTGTTTTTGAAAGAAAAGCAACCATCACTCCTGTGTTCCAATGGCACATTGTGTTTGCTAATCCAAGTTTATCATTTTAAAAGGCTAATTGATCATTAGAAACAAAACTGTTGTGCTGATTAAAGAAGCAATAAAACTGGCCTTTAGACTAGTTGAGTATCTGGAGCATCAGCATTTGTGGGTTCGATTACAGGCTCAAAATGGCCAGAAACAAAGAACTTTCTTCTGAAACTCGTCAGTCTATTCTTGTTCTGAGAAATTAAGGCTTTTCCATGCGAGAAATTGCCAAGAAACTGAAGATCTCGTACAGCGCTGTGTACTACACCGCAAACTGTCTCTAAACAGAATAGAAAGAGGAGTGGGAGGCCCCGGTGCACAACTGAGCAAGAGGACAAGTACATTAGAGTGTCTAGTTTGAGAAACAGACGGCTCACAAGTCTTCAACTGGAAGCTTTATTAAATAGTACCCTCAAAACACCAGTCTCAACAGTGAAGAGGCGACTCTGGGATGCTGGCCTAGGCAGAGTTGCAAAGAACAAGCCATATCTCACACTGGCCAATAAAAATAAAAGATTAAGATGGGCCAAAGAACATAGACACTGGACAGAGGAAGATTGGGAAAAAAGTGTTATTGACAGACGAATCTAAGTTTGAGGTGTTTGGATCACAAAGAAGAATATTCGTGAGATGCAGAAAAAAATTAAAAGATGCAGGAGGAGTGCTTGACGCCATCTGTCAAGCATGGTGGAGGCAATGTGATGGTCTGGGGGTTCTTGGGTGGTGGGATGGTGGGAGATTTGTACAGGGTAAAAGGGATCTTGAAGAAGGAAGGCTATCCCTCCATTTTACAACGCCGTGCCATATCCTGTGGACGGCGCTTAATTGGAGCCAATTTCCTCCTACAACAGGACAATGACCCAAAGCACACCTCCAAACTATGCAAGAACTATTTAGGGAAGAAGCAGTCAGCTCATATTCTGTCTATAATGGAGTGGCCAGCACAGTCACCGGATCTCAACCCTATTGAGCTGTTGTAGGAGCAGCTTGACCGTATGGTATGTAAGAAGTGCCCATCAACCCAATCCAATTTGTGAGAGGTGCTTCAGGAAGCATGGGTTGAAATCTCTTCAGATTGACAACTAGAATGCCAAAGGTCTGCAAGGCTATAATTGCTGCAAATGGAGGATTCTTTGACGAAAGCAAAGTTTGAAGGACACAATTATTATTTCAATTAAAAATCATTATTTATAACCTTGTCAACGTCTTGACTATATTTCCTATTCATTTTGCAACTCATTTCATGTATGTTTTCATGGAAAACAAGGACATTTCTAAGTGACCCCAAACTTTTGAACGGTAGTGTAGACATAGGTGCAGCTGCAGCAGGGTGTGTGAGTGTTTTGTGTTTACTCTCTGACCCATAGTGTACTGCCAGACTGGAGGATGGGAAGCTCATCTGCGATACAGAGAAGTTCTCCCACATCCGGGAAATCCAAGGGGAGAACATGGTTGAGGTAAAGGGCATCCCTCCACTTTTATATTTTAATGTTGTAAAATACACTTAATTGGATGCACTTTGTCCTAATGTCCTAGCAGTTGGTCTCCAATTACAGTAGCACTGCCCCTCAACAAAAAAAATAACAATGAATTGCCAGCCTGATTCAATCTGTGGTTGTTCATTCATGTTGTTCTGTGTTAGTGACTGTCCTCTTTCCCATTTTTTTCAGACTATCACTGCGGCCTCTACAACCCTCACCAGGATAAGCAAGAGAGTCTGATCTCTAAAGCCACAGAGAAAAGGATTACATTTTCAATTAATTTAAATGACCTTTTATCTCAGGTAATATAATAGCTATAAAATTTTACATTAAAATGACAAATGACTCAACATTGCATCTGCTMATTTTATGTCTAATTTGGACACATGCATTTTAAAAGCCCCAAAGCAAATGTACTTCCCTAACAAAACCAATACAAAACGGATAGCTTTTCCTGACACCTTGTGGTTATTGAATAATCTGCAATCATTGTAGTACTCAGCAACAAATGTAAACTTGTGGGATCATATTTTCACTTCATCATTAACTAGCAACGGTAGACAACAATGACTAGCTCATAATCTCTTGTGTTTATTTCATATTTTATCTGGATTTTATCATTTTTTTTTAAAACTCATGGTCACATCGTCATCTTCATCCTGTAAAGCAAGAACACAGACAAGAACAATTTAGAGGAGAGGCATTTTACATTATACCAATCAACATTTGTGACTGAATTCACACTGACTGTGTGTAAGTCCCAAATGGCACCCTATTCCCTATGTAGTGCACTGCTTTTGACCAGTGCCCACTGTGGATTTTCCATTGAATGCCATGTCTAGTTCAGTCAGTGGCGACCCACCTGTTTAGCTGTTTTGCATGTTATTTTGGCTTTAATACGTGTCACCTATCAGTTTGCAAACATTGTAAAATAAAATGTTGAGTTAATAAAGTCACATACAAGGCAGCTCCAAAATTCAGGTGTTTCAGCCTAGCTCAGTGCTTTCTGTGGTGGAGGGGAAGCCAGTGCAAAATACAGAGTGCAGGCTTTGGTAATCTTCTCTAGTTGCGCCGTGATTGGCTCAGTGTTCTGTCACTCATGGGAACACTACGTCGCCGCAAAATCTACAGGGCGAGCTAGTAAGTTCAAGCCCCCTTGGGTGCTGCCATACATTTACATTAGAAGTGCCCATCCAAGAAGTCAAGGTCATTCGCCACAGATAAGATCATGTCAAATCACGTTATATCTATCGTAGTTTTTTTTGGACAGATCATGTCAACATCATAATTTCAAAATCTTAGCTATCTACCTAGACAAGCAGTTATCATCATGAATCACATTGACAATCTACTGGCAAATCCTTGTCATATGAAAATAAATTATAGATAAAATGTATCGGTGCTCATCGGCCATTGGACATAAACATTACACAACAAGTTGGAAATCAACAATGATTGGTTTGGAAGGAATCAGTGGCCAACTGATTGGGCTTTGGTCACCATATACTACCCACCACTGCGACCTGTATGCTCTCGTTGGCTGGCCCTCGCTTCATATTCGTCTCCAAACCCACTGGCTCCAGGTCATCTATAAGTCTTTGCTCGGTAAAGCCCCACCTTATCTCAGCTCACTGGTCACCATAGCAGCACCCACCCGTAGCACATGCTCCAGCAGGTATATTTCACTGGTCACCCCCAAAGCCATTTTCTCCTTTGGCTGCCTTTCCTTCCAGTTCTCTGCTGCCAATGACTGGAACGAATTGCAAAAATCACTTAAGCTGGAGACCCATATCTCCCTCACTAACTTTAAGCACCAGCTGTCAGAGCAGCTCACAGATCACTTCACCTGTACATAGCCCATCTGTAAATAGCCCATCCAACTACCTCATCCCCATACTGTTATTTATTGTTTTGCTCCTTTGCACCCCAGTATCTCTACTTGCACATTCATCTTCTGCACATCTATCACTCCAGTGTATAATTGCTAAATTGTAATTATTTCGCCACTATGGCCTATTTATTGCCTTACCTCCCTTATCTTACCTCATTTGCACACACTGTATATAGACTTTTTTTCTCAATTGTGTTATTGACTGTATGTTTGTTTATTCCATGTGTAACTCTGTGCTGTTGTTTGTGTCGCACTGCTTTGCTTTATCTTCGCCAGGTCGCAGTTGTAAATGAGAACTTGTTCTCAACTAGCCTACCTGGTTAAATAAAGGTTAAATAAAAAAACTGCAAGCGTTGCAAAGCAATCACTATTTTTCTTCCCCTGCCTGTTATTCGGTGGAGAGGGTGTGTAGTCCAAGTCTGGGTCTAAGGGCCATGCTTAAAAGGATAAGCATTCACACACAACACCATGGGCCAGAGAAGGTTGAATACATTGGGCATGCTGTCAATCCAGCATGACTTCTGCCCCGTTCAAAACAACTGGGAACTCCAACTCGGAAAATAGGTTTTGAACTGTCATCCAACTCGGAATTCCAAGTCGGGAACTCGGGCGTCTTTCTAGAGCTCCGACCTGAAGCTCACTGACGTCATGATTCAAGGTTGTTTTTTCCCCGTGTTCCCAGTTGTCTTGAAAGCACCATCAATCCAGAGAATGCCAGACTTTGATGAGTAAATGTCATGACAAAATAATGCACTAAATGGATAAAAAAAAGTAACAATGGTCAAATGCAACCAGTTAATGATTCTAGATGTTCTGATAATTTTCAAAAGCTATGTCCAAACTACATGGAGTTTACATCATAATGATAGGTAGCCTATGTAATAGTCGGATTGGTAACAAAACCACCAATTTGTGTTTTGCCTGAGAGTTCCGTTCTTTATACGTCATGCTTCCTCTGCTGGGTGTGATAACGCACCATAACAGTAGATGGCGCTAAATTTATTTTCGTGCTTTCACGAATCCGCGAAGTAAAGTATGCGCCTGCGCATTCGGTTTTCCACATAGCTGCACAACTAGGAATACTTTTCTGTTAAACCCAAAACAGAGAGCGAAAATATTTGATGTAAAGCTGCATTCTTGCTTTATATTTTTAGCATGGCCAGATATTTGAGACCTCCAAATACATCTCTTTTCATCAGAAACATTTCCGATGAATCCAGGTGAGTCCATATTTGAACATATTTCCCCCCAGTTCCTTGCGGTCAAATAAGGTCAGAATTCTACACCCCAAGCTAACGTTAACTAACGTCATTAGGCCAATGCTAGTCTGCTAGCCACTGCCTGATCAAAGACGATTGTGGATTGGCCCTACAGTTGTGCAAGGTAGACCCACAGATGGCTAAACTCAAGTCATAAACCAAGAAAAAATGACTAACCATCAACATTTGGACAAACTTCTGTTTCAATCGTCCTAACAAGCTAGCTAACGTTAGCTATAGCTCCTGTTCCACACTTACGTTTAAAAACAGTTGTGAATGTTACCCTACTACATAGTTTAACAAAATTATAATATAACGTTAAATGACAAAAAAAAATATGACTAGTAAAGGGAGATGACACACGGGCGATTGTTCTATTAACGTTATCCATTCATGGACGTAAGGTACATTTCAGAGTGTGTAGGTTATGCATAGACTTAAAGTTTAAATTGTGTCAGTTTTCATGCAAAGAAGTGGCATCATATTGCCCAACAGAAGCCACCGGTCTGTCAGTGGTTCCTTTGGTGGTACTACTTTTCCTCCTGGTCAGTGAAGTGACATTTCTATCCTCTACGGTATTCAGGCCTGAGGATTTGCGCCGTGAATTTGGTCGTTATGGGCCAGTAGTAGACGTCTACATTCCACTTGACTTCTATTCACGCCGACCAAGAGGATTTGCATATATTCAATATCCTTTCCCTTCTAAAGTGAGAATTGTGAAATCTGTCTTTTCTCTTTTATAATTTGTTTATTTTGAATGTTGTAAAATGATAACATGTTTTCTCTCAGAAAATGTCTTAAGCAGTAAGGCTTGGTTGTGTGATTTATTGCTGTGACTTTGCATTCTGTATGTACACAATGAAGTACTTTTTAATATCTAACTTACATTTCTCTGTTGCCCCAGAAAATGTAAAGGCATCCAGTTGTTGTGGAGCCTGGAGAAAGAGTAAGAATGTCCGGTGTAGAGTAGATCTAAAGACAAGCAGCAAAAGACCGCCAGGATGCAAGAAAGAGAGAGAGGGAAAGTTTGAAAGAGAATTTAAAGCTTGAAGAGACAAAGAGGAAAAAGAGGGGACGGAGTCGAGGCTTGGATATGTCGTCAAAAGAAAGAGGAAAAGGGAAGAGATTAAAGGGCAAAGACGAGCAGGAAACCCAAGTTCTTCTGGGAGGCGATTAAAGAGCTTAAAGATCAAGATGAAAGTCAAAGTCAAGTATGTTTAAGGTAACAAACCTGAATTATTTTGTATCCTCACAAATATAATGAATCAACAAATATTACATGAAAATCTATCAATAAATAGCCAATGTGAAAATTTGATTCTTAATTCAACTAAGAAATTGTTACTCTTATCAATATATTTTGCATTTGATAATATAATTTGAAACTGAAGCGGTATTGATTCCTCAGTGCAAGCCATCAAATAAGAGACATATTATTGAAACATGTTTGCCTCATCTTCAATCTTGAGAAGAACCCAACATTCTCATAACAAATGTGTTCCAGAACCTAAGCTTTGCTTTATGCTGTCAGCCAATATGGCTTCCATTTCGATTAAGTGGCAGAAGATACATTGTATTACAACAGTATTGCTGAAAAGAATGTAGTCACATAAGACCACAGGTAAGAACCTTAACAGCTCAGCAAGTTTGAAGATGTGCGCGACGCTGAAGATGCTCTGCACAACCTGGACAGGAAGTGGGTGTGTGGCCGACAGATTGAAATCCAATTTGCGCAGGGAGACCGAAAGAGTAAGGCGGTTTCACAAATGTCCTGTGTTTCATGAAGTAACACTGTACAGTATCAAGCAGAATTTCTTGTTCGCGATTTACTGATGTTACTTTCAGCTGTAATTTCAAATACATGTTTTCTATCTCACGTGGTACAACTGCAATACCTTTCAAGGAAAGCTAAACCACTGTGTACTGTATGTTTGCTTGGTGGGTTTCTCTCTTCTCCCAAACCCCCTTTTTTCCATCACAGCACCCAATCAGATGAAAGGAAAGGAGGGGGGATCTTCGCGCAGCTCTTCGCGGCATGATGATCAGGATTATGATCGGGACAGCCGTCGTAGGCGCTCTCGCAGCCGTAGCTACCAAAGACGGAGGTCACGCAGCCCATCCTACGATCGCCGGCCCAGACGCTCTGAGAGTCCCAGAGAGTAAGGGCCTTTCCAGTGTTCTCCAGCTAGGTTGCTTCAAATAAGATTGCAAAGCTTATACAAAATGGCACAGTCTATTGATTACATTCTGATTGACGTTTTGTTACCCAGCTCCCGTGGAAGGATGTACGGCGGTAGAGGAAGAAGCAGGAGTCCGGAAAACGACAGGTTGGTCCTTGATACTCTGGGATTATGGCAATGAAGCCATTTATCTACTTCCCCAGAGTCAGATGAACTCAAAGATACAATTTTTATATCTCTGCGTCCAGTAGGAAGGAAGTAAGAGGAAGTGTTAGCGCAACGACGAAGTCTACAGGAACAGTTAGCATGCTAGCTGTTCCCGTAGACTTCGTCAATTACACTAATGCTAGTTAGCAACTTCCTTCAAACTGCATGCAGAGACATACAAATGGTATCCACAAGTTTATCTGACTCTGGGGAAGTAGATAAAGGGCTTCATTGCCAAAATCCTTAAGTATCCCTTTAACAGCTGAACCCCTGACAATGAAACACATTCTGGGCACTTTCTATAAACTTACTTAATCATTAGATGGTTGTAATCTTCTGTTACTTTTGCTGTCCTCCATCAGTGGAAGGGATTATACACTGGACAAAAATTTAAACGCAACATGTGAAGTGTTGGTCACGTGTTTCATGAGCTGAAATAAAAGATCCCAGAGGTTTTCCATATGCACAAATTTGTTTACATCCCTGTTAGTGAGAATTTGTCAATTGCTAAGATAATCCATCCACTTGACAGGTGTGGCATATCAAGAAACTGATTAAACTGCATGATCATTGCACAGGTGCACCTTATGCTGGGGACAATAAAAGGCCACTCTAAAATGTGCAGTTTTGTCACACAGCACAATGCAACAGATGTCTCAAGTTTTGAGGCAGCGTGCAATTGGCATGCTGACTGCAGGAATGTCCACCAGAGCTGAATCTCTCTACCATAAGCTGCATCAATGTCGTTTTAGAGAATTGGCAGTAGTTCCAACCGGCCTCACAACCTCAGACCATGTGTAACCACGCCAGCACAGGACCTTCACATCCGGCTTCTTCACCTGCGGGATCGTCTGAGACCAGCCACCTAGAGCTGATGAAACTAGGTTTGCACAACCCAAGAATTTCTTTACATACTGTCAGAAACCGTCTCAGGGAAGCTCATCTGCTTGCTCGTCGTCCTCACCAGGGTCTTGGCCTGACTGCAGTTCGGCGTCGTAACAGACTTCGGTGGGCAAATTCTCAACTTCAATAGCCACTGGCACGCTGGTGAAGTGTGCTGTTCACTGATGAACCCCAGTTTCAACTGTACCGGGCAGATGGCAGACGGCGTGTATGGTGTCGTGTATGGCGTTGTGTGGGCGTGCGGTTTGTCAATGTTGTGAACGGAGTGAGGTTATGGCATGGACAGGCATATGCTAAGGACAATGAACACAATTGCATTTTATCAATGTCATTTTCATTTTATATAGATACTGTGACTAGATCCTGAGGCCCATTGTTATACCGTTCATCTGCTGCCATCACCTCGTAATGCACAACCCCATGTCGCAAGGATCTGTATACAATTCCTGAATGTCCCAGTTCTTACATGGCCTGCCTATGTCACCCTTTGAGCATGTTTGGGATGCTCTGGATCATCTTGTATGAACGGGTGTAGAACTTTTTAAAATGAATTTAAGCAAAATTCCCTGGCTTAACTTGCCATGGAAAATGTACGTAAATTTACCAGAAAGTTTGACACGTTGCAACCCTAGTGACCAACAGAATAATATCTGTATTCCCAGTCATGTGAAGTCCATAGATTAGGGCCTAATAAATTAATTTCAATTGTCTGATTTCCTTATATGAACTGTAACTCAATAAAATCTTAGTTGTCTTATATTTTTGTTCAGTGTAATAATCCAATGGTTTGTTCTTCATACAGGCACCGACCCCACCCACGTGACCACCGACGACCCCCCCCTGGGCATTCCCCTCACAGCCAATCCCCTTCTCACTCCAGATCCAGGCCCAGGGCCCAGAGGGAGTCCAGAGGAAAGTCTCGTTCCCGCTCTAAGTCCCTGAGCCCACGAGATGGCGACATCCACCCAGCATCCGGAGGCTATGAGCCGCAGGACGATGCATCGCCTCGTATGCACTCCCCGTCCCGCTCGCATTCTCGCTCCCTCTCACGGTCCCGTTCTCGCTCCAGGTCCTGGACAGGACGCAAGTCAGGGGGACACTAAAACATGTTTGTTGGATCCTTTTGATTGTAGTTGTGTCCAAAATGGCTTGCTGGATAATTGAATGTTCATGGAACGGTTGTTGGTTGGTTTGTGAAAATGATCTTCCTTTGTAGTTTTTTGCTTCTTTTTTTCACGTTTTTTTTTAATGGATGACAAAAGAGAAGCACAATATCCTGTTTAAATCAGTCCCAGAAATGTCACCTTTTTTATATTTACACACCCTCCGTTTCTAGTCATTATAGCCAATACACTGAGTGTACGAAACATTAGGAATAGCTTCCTAATATTTAATTACACCCCCCCCCCCTTTTGCCCTCAGAACAGCCTCAATTCATTGGGGCATGGACTTTACAAAGTGTTGCTGGCCCATGTTGACTCCAACGCTTCCCACAGTTGTCAAGTTGTCTGGATGTCCTTTGAATGGTGGACCATTCTTGATACAAACAGGAAACGGTTGTGTGAAAAACCCAGCAACATTTCAGTTCTTGATACATTCAAACCGGTGCGTCTGGCACCTACTACCATACCCCGTTCAAAGGCACTTAAATCTTCATCCCTTGAATGGCACACATACTCAATCCATGTCTCAATTATCTTGAGGCTTAAAAATCCTTCTTTAACCCGTCTCCCCCCCCTTCATCTACACTGATTGAAGTGGATTTAACAAGTGACATCAATAAGGGATCATAGCTTTCACCTGGTCAGTCTCGTGGAAAGAGCAGGTGTTCCTAATGTTTTGTGCACTCAGTGTATAAGCGTTATGCCTTTCAGAAGACAGGGCTAGAAGTACTGTATAGGCCAAGATCAAGTACCGTGATTCAATCCAATCATTGTTTACCGTSAATGAGGGAACATTGCCTTGAAAAGCGGTAATCGGATTGAATCCCTGCCCTTGTCGCTAAAATCCTTACCTTCACCTTCCTGTCAAGTACATTAGGCCCCAGCTTTCAGTTGGTATGCTTGAAGTGTAAGTTACCTGGGGTGTAATCATTAGTTCAAAAAGTTTACTCAAACGGAAAACGTTTTGCAACGAATACTTTAATTTGGTTCTGTTTGTTTCCTAGTGAAACATACCCCTGGCCTGTGAAAGCCACGAGCCACTACGGTAGCACCGTTTATTTTCTACCAACATTTGTTTACGATTTGTTCAGCGATAGACAGGCCCATGTAACATTGACTTGTCCTATTTGATTTGATCAATTCTGGTAGCCATCATGTCAGTAGCCTCAAATATCAACTCTGAAGGTTTCTAAATTTGATCAAGTTGGCGATGGTTTGTACATGGCCTTCTGTATGTTTTGACATTTCAGGACCTTGATCCTTCGCTTTGTTAATACTCCATACTTTGCTAAACGGTTCCCATGATGGCTTGTGATAGCTTGTATTATTCTATATGCTTGTTTTTTCCTAAAACAACTCAAGTGTAGTCTTCCTTCCAAATATGTCAGTTATGCTCTACTGTTTATGCAACTATTTTCTTGGAGAGTAATAAATGCTTGAAGTCAGTCACCTTTTAAGCTAATTTATCACCTGATTTACTAGTTTGTTCATTGTTGCTCCTCTATTGCTGCACTGTTGGCACTAGGAACATAAGCATTTAGCTACACCCACGATAACATCTGCAAAATGTGTGTACGCGACCAATCATATTTTATTTGATGTTCCCTCCTTGACGTTTGCAGTTGTTACTAAAAAAAACTATTTTGCTCAATGTCATTTAAAAAAAAAAAAAAAAATTGTGTGTATACTTTACTGTTTATACTTCAGATATCACTTTTCAACAGTATAAGTAAAAAATAAAAAATAAAATAAAATCACTGGAGGACCTATTTAAAAATTAATGGTGTCTAGTTTGGTGGGCATTCTATCAGAAATCGTTTCACTAAGTCTGCTGGCATTTTTGCATGTGGGGATAATGTTTAAAATTCTATACGATGTGTAACCATACACAGACATTCTTAATGAATCAAAGACATTGCAAGACAAGGGGGCCACTATACTATGCTTTTAGTTTGCGCCTCAAATCAACATTTTATTTTATTTGGATTTTATTTGAGGCGCATTCTAAAAGTATAGTAGCCCCCTTGTCTTGCAATGTCTTTGATTCTGTAATATCACTATACACAATACCAATAGAATACTAATATCATACACACTTGATTAGGGAGGTCATACTAAAGCTTATTTTGGCTTTTCCATTTTTTTTAAACTGATTAAATCAAAATCAACACTGAAATTGGATGGGTAAAATGAGAAAGAAAAAATAATATTTTTTGTGTGAACTGAGTTGGCACAACTGGAAAACAACAAACAACATGCATCAAATACTCCACTCAATAGCTTACATGTTCCATTTGATCCCAATTTTGCATTATAAGTTTTGGTACATTTAAATACTCATAAAAATAAACATTTCACAAAATGGAATGTGTAAGGTTAGGTCACCATATCAACTGCAAGCGTGGGTGTTAAGTCGTATAACACTATTTTTTGTTCAAGTTCTCAAATAGTTCTGCCGTTTGAGATCAGATGTTCTATTAAGCGCCAAAGCTTGGTATGTGCATTATTCCATAGAACAACAATCAGTAACAATATAGCCTGGGTGTCAAATCAGTTTCTGCACTCTTGTCCACTCATGCCAAACAATGACAATGGAGTAGGCAAGAGCACAAACGCATCTGGGACCAAGCTAGTAAGCATATAAGAGGTCAGGGCAGCATGGTCTGTAGACTTGCATTACAACAAAAAAATCACACTTTTGCTACAAGGCTGCTGCTTCATTCGGCATTCCAGTACTGCTCTGACTCCCCAAAAACACTCTCTGACTTGTAAAACAAACAAGAAATAAGACAACAAAACTAAGCTTGAGCGTGCATAACTATTCACCCCCCCAAGTCGATACTTTGTAGAGCCACCTTTTGCAGCAATTACAGCTGCAAGTCTCTTGGGGTATGTCTCTAAAAGCTTGGTACATCTAGCCACTGAGATTTTTGCCCATTCTTCAAGGCAAAACTGCTCCAGCTCCTTCAAGTTGGATGAGTTCTGCTGGTGTAAAGCAATCTTTTAAGTCATACTTTTTATTTATTTATTTCACCTTTATTTAACCAGGTAGGCAAGTTGAGAACACGTTCTCATTTACAATTGCGACCTGGCCAAGATAAAGCAAAGCAGTTCGACACATACAACAACACAGAGTTACACATGGAGTAAAACAAACATACAGTCAATAATAGAGTAGAAAAATAAGTCTATATACAATGTGAGCAAGGGAGGTGAAGGCAAAAAAAAGGCCATGGTGGCGAAGTAAATACAATATAGCAAGTAAAACACTGGAATGGTTGATTTGCAGTGGAAGAATGTGCAAAGTAGAGATAGAAATAATGGGGTGCAAAGGAGCAAAATAAATAAATACAGTACGGAAAGAGGTAGTTGTTTGGGCTAAATTATAGATGGGCTATGTACAGGTGCAGTAATATATGAGCTGCTCTGACAGCTGGTGCTTAAAGCTAGTGAGGGAGATAAGTGTTTCCAGTTTCAGAGATTTTTGTAGTTCGTTCCAGTCATTGGTAGCAGAGAACTGGAAGGAGAGGCGGCCAAAGGAAGAATTGGTTTTGGGGGTGACCAGAGAGATATACCACAGATTCTCAATTGGATTGAGGTCTGGGCTTTGACTAGGCCATTCAAAGACATTTAAATGTTTCCCCTTAAACCACTCGAGTGTTGCTTTAGCAGTATGCTTAGGGTCATTGTCCTGCTGGAAGGTGAACCTCCGTCCCAGTCTCAAATCTCTGGAAGACTGAAACAGGTTTCCCTCAAGAATTTCCCTGTATTTAGTACCATCCATCATTCCTTCAATTCTGACCAGTTTTACAGTCCCTGCCGATGAAAAACATCCCCACAGCATGATGCTGCCACCACCATGCTTCATGTGGGGATGGTATTCTCAGGGTGATGAGTGGTGTTGGGTTTGCGCAAGACATAGCATTTTCCTTGATGGCCAAAAAGCTCAATTTTAGTCTCATCTGACCAGAGTACCTTCTTCCATATGTTTGGGGAGTCTCCCACAATGTGTTTGCTTATTTTCTTTAAGCAGTGGCTTTTTTTCTGGCCACTCTTCTGTAAAGCCCAGCTCTGTGGAGTGTACGGCTTAAAGTGGTCCTATGGGCAGATAGTCCAATCTCCACTGTGGAGCTTTGCAGCTCCTTCAGGGTTATCTTTGGTTGCTTTGTTGCCTCTCTAATTAATGCCCTCCACGCCTGGTCCGTGAGTTTTGGTGGGCGGCCCTCTCTTGGCAGGTTTGTTGTGGTGCCATATTTTTTCAATTTTTTAATGATGGATTTAATGGTGCTCCGTAGGATGTTCAAAGTTTTTGATATTTTTTTAGAACCCAACCCTGATCTGTACTTCTCCACAACTTTGTCCCTGACCTGTTTGGAGAGCTCCTTGGTCTTCATGTTGGCACTTGCTTGGTGGTAACCCTTGCTTAGTGGTGTTGCAGACTCTGGGACCTTTCAGAACAGGTGACTGTATACTGAGATTATGTGACACTTAAATAAAGTCCACCTGTGTGCAATCTAACTAATTATGTGACTACTGAAGGTAATTAGTTGCACCAGATCTTATTTAGGGGCTTCATAGTAAAGGGGGTGAATACATATGCACGCACCACTTTTCCATTTGGAATTGTTTTGAATTTTTTGAAACAAGTCATTTTTTAAATTTCACTTCACCAATTTGGATTATTTTGTGTATGTCCATTTACATGAAATCCAAATAAAAATCTATTTAAATTACAGGTTGTAATGCAACAAAATCGGAAAAAGGCAAAGGGGATGAATACTTTTGCAAGGCACTGTATACACACACACATTGTTATGTTACAGCCTTATTCTAAAATGGATTAAACTTTATTTTTAAATACTCATGAATCTACACAAAATACCCCATAATGACGAAGCAAGAAAAGGGTTTTAGAAAATGTTGTAAATGTCAAAATTTACAAATAAATGGAAATATCTCATTTACATAAGTATTCAGACCCTTTACTCAGTACTTTGTTGAAGCACCTTTGGCAGCGATTACAGCCTCAGGTCTTCTTGGGTATGACGCTACAAGTTTGGCATACCTGTATTTGAGGAGTTTCTCCCATTCTTCTCTGCAGATCCTCTCAAGCGCTGTCAGGCTGGATGGGGAACGTTGCTGCACAGCTATTATCAGGTCTCTCTAGAGATGTTCGATCGGGTTCAAGTCCGAGCTCTGGCTGGGCCACTCAAGGACATTAAGAGACTTGTCCCAAAGCCACTCCTATGTTGTTTTGGCTGTGTGCTTAGGGTCGTTGTCCTGTTGGAAGGTGAACCTTCGCCCCAGTCTGAGGTCCTGAGCGCTCTGGACCAGGTTTTCATCAAGGATCTCTCTGTACTTTGCTCTGTTCATCTTTCCCTCGATCCTGACTAATCTCCCAGTCCCTGCCGCTGAAAAACATCCCCACAGCATGATGCTGCTACCACCATGCTTCACCGTAGGGAGGTTTCATCCCGACGTGACGCTTGACATTCAGGCCAAAGAGTTCAATCTTGGTTGTCAGACCAGAGAATTTGTTTCTCATGGTCTGAGAGTCTTTAGGTGCCTTTTGGCAAAATCCAAGCGGGCTGTCATGTGCCTTTTACTGAGGAGTGGCTTCCGTCTGGCCACTCTACCATAAAGGCCTGATTGGTAGAGTGCTGCAGAGATGGTTGTCCTTCTAGAAGTTTTCCACATCTCCACAGAGGAACTCTGGAGCTCTGTCAGAGTGACCATCGGGTTCTTGGTCACGTCCCTGACCAAGGCCCTTCTCCCCCAATTGCTCAGTTTGGTCAGGCGGCCAGCTAAAGGAAGAGTCTTGGTGGTTCCAAACTTTTTCTGCAGGAATGTCCACCATCGTTTAAGAATGATGGAGGCCAGTATGTTCTTGGGGACCTTCAATGCTGCAGAAATGTTTTGGTACCCTTCCCTAGAGCTGTGCCTCGACACAATCCTGTCTCAGAGCTCTACGGACAATTTCTTCCACCTCATGGCTTGGTTTTTGCTCTGACATGCACTGTCAACTGTGGGATCTTATATAGACAGATGTGTGCCTTTCCAAATCATGTCCAATCAATTGAATTTACGTCAGGTGAACTCCAATCAAGTTGTGGAAACATCTCAAGGATGATCAATGGAAACAGGATGCACCGGAGCTTAATAACCGAGTCTCATGGCAAAGGGTCTGAATACTTATGTAAATATGGTATTTCTGTTTTTTGTTTTTAATAAATTAGCAGAAAAATCAAAAAAACWTTTTTCGCTTTGTCATTATGGTGTATTGTGTGTAGACTGATAATGGAAAAAGAATAAGGCTGTAAGGTAACAACATGTGGGAGAAGATCTAGATCAGCACTCCTACTCCGAGATGCACTCCACTCACTTTCCATCCACTTCTAAGTGCACTGAACAAAAATAGAAATGCAACATGTAAAGTGTTGGTCTCATGAGCTGAAATAAAAGATCCAAGAAATGTTCCGTACGCACAAAAAGCTTATTTCTCTCAAATTTTTTGAACACATTTCTTTACATCCCTGTTAGTGAGCATTTCTCCTTTGCCAAGATAATCCATCCACCTGACAGGTGTGGTGTGTCAAGAATCTGATTAAACAGCATGATCATTACACAGGTGCACCTTGTCCTGGGGACAATAATAGGCCACTCTAAAATATGCAGTTTTGTCACACAACACAATGCCACAGATGTCTCAAGTTTTGAGGGAGCGTGCAATTGGCATGCTGACTGCAGAAATGTCCACCAGAGCTGTTGCCAGAGAATTGAATGTAAATTTCTCTACCATAAGCTGCCTCCAACGTTGTTTTAGAGAATTTGGCAGTATGTCCAACCGGCCTCACAACCACAGACCACGTGTATGGCGTCGTGTAGGCGAGTGGTTAGCTGATGTCAACATTGTGAACAGAGTGCCCCATGGTGGCGGTGGGGTTATGGTATGGGCAGGCATAAGCTACAGACAACGAACACAATTGCATTTTATCGATGGCAATTTGAATGCAGAGATACCGTGACGAGATTCTGAGGCCCATTGTCATGCCATTCATCCGCCGCCATCACCTCATGTTTCAGCATGATAATGCACTGCCCCATGTCGCAAGGATCTGTACACAATTCCTGGAAGCTGAAAATGGCCCAGTTCTTCCATGGCCTGCATACTCACCAGACATGTCACTCATTAATCATGTTTGGGATGATCTGTATCGATGTGTACGACAGCTGCGTACCCGCTCTAGCACCAGGGTCAGCGCACTCTCAAAGGTTGTTTTTTGCCATCATTGTAAGCCTGCCACACACACTATACGATACATTTATTAAACATAATGAGTGTGAGTTTCTGTCACAACCCAGCGCGTGGGAAGTGACAAAGAGCTCTTATAGGATAATAATATAATAATAATCAATAATTTTGTAACCGAAAGTTTGCAAGATTGAATCCCCGAGCTGACTAGGTAAAAATCTGTCGTTCTGCCCCTGAACAAGGCAGTTAACCCACTGTTCCTAGGCAGTCTTTGAAAATAACAATTTGTTCTTAACTGACTTGCCTAGTTAAATAAAGTTTTTTTTTAAAGACTCTTCTCAACCCAGTGCAGTGGGTGGCGGTAAAGGCAAGTAAAGGTGTGACATCGTACATTAAACTCGAGGGAAGAAGACGCCACTTAAACGTTTTTATTTAGCCGAAGCCTGTGTTAGCGAATAAGTGATTTCCCAGACACCGGCAAGATATAAGAACATAAGAAAGCACAAGACGGACAAACTGATAACCTTAATTTACTCGTTATTAGCAGCTATCCGGATTTTTTGCCGACCGAAAAACATTGTTTTCTGGACTAAGTTAGCTAGCATGGCGTGCGGAGCTACTTTGAAGCGTTCAATTGAGTTTGAGGCCCTTCACAGCCCTCAATCTCCAAAACGGCGAAGGTGCAACCCTCTGCCAGGGACCCCAGTCACCCCCTCGCCAAAGCGGTGTAACCTGCTTTCCGCTACCGGTGACAGTTCGATGTCTCCCCAATCAACTTGTGGAGGAGAACATAGACTTACCCCAGGTTACTTGTTTGCCTGAAGAATGTAAAAAAATAAATGGCTAACGTTAGATGGTGGCCATTGTAGCTAGCTAGCGCCAGTGCAGTGGCTGAAAGTAGCGAATAGTAAAATATGAGATCATACGTTATCATTTAGCAGGCTATCTAGCTAACGTTATCTATCTAATAATGAACGCGATTTACAGGTTGTAGTTAGTAGGTCAAACATTGAAGAAAGACTCACATGATGATAGTCTAGCTAGGCATATAGCTAACTAACGTTACCCACTTTGTAGTTGGCCAGAATGAACCCAGTCCTGATTGTAACTAACATAGTTATCCTGTATAACAGTGTAGCTTCAAGTTGATGATAATACCTGGCTAGGAAATCATTCATGCATCCATCCAGGTACCAAGTTGATCATGTGTTTGATAGGTTTATTGGGTGCATGGCTATGTGACCATGTTTCATGCTTCGTCACACTCAATATAGATGTGAGGCCTGGGCTGTTGCCTGAGGAAACACCCTTTCCAGAGTAAGACAACCATGTTAAGCTGACTTTAGTTGTTTTTCCATCCACAGAGCAGATCGTCCAGAATCTTAGGCAAGAATATAGCCGTTACCAGCGACGGTGTCAACTTGAGGAGGCCTTCAACCAGAGTGAGTCCCAGACTCCAAGTGATGGCCCAGGACAAAGCTCTGGTTTCATGGCACCAAGCTCCCCATCAGGTCTGTTTTCAAGCAGTTAGCCCTCACCAAGCTGAAGATGCTGTCAGCATCTGATTACAAATAAACTTACTATAAGGGTGAATAACAGTCAACTCACCGTGCTGTCTCTTGTTTGTGGTGTGGGGAAGAAGAGCCACAAAGTAAAATTCTTAAGAAAAGATGACTCACACTAACCTTTGCATTTGTTGTTTATTCTCAATGTCTCAACACTTGCAGAAGTAAACCAGACCTAATTGGGTGTCTCTTTAACCAGATTGTGTATGCAGTTGTCAGACAAAAGCTCATTCCTTGTCATGTTATGGTTTCCCCAGGAGTGTCTATGAAGAGGGACCAGCCCTGCTTCACATTGCGCCAGGTAGGCTCCCTGTGTGAACGAATCCTCAAGGACCACGAGGAGAGCATCTGTGAAGAGTATGAACAGATCCTGAACACGAAGCTGGCGGGTATGCTGACTCTCTTATTACAGATATGGGCCCGTATTCATAAAGCATCTCAGAGTAGGAGCGCCACTGATCTAGGATCTGTTTTGCCTATTAGATCATAATGAGTAATATTACATGGACATGGGCGACCTGATTTTAGATCGGCACTCCTACTCTGAGACGCTTTATGAATACGGGCCATCTCATGGTATGACGACTCATAGATAATTTTAATGTTTTTGGTTCCTTCCCAGAACAATATGAATCGTTTGTGAAGTTCACACATGACCAGATCATGCGACAATATAGCGCTAGACCCTCCAGCTGTGAGTTCCAACGATAATCGAAACACGCACACTAACTTTTTATCTTCCCCAGTGGCTGTTTTAATCAACATTTTGTTTCTATTTTTCAGATGTCTCATGAAATCTTAACAGTAAGCTACCTGCGCTCACCTCAAGACTGCTGCTTTCAATCTCCCAAGTTTTTCTTCACTACTTCAGTGACATGATTTTCTTTTCCTTTTAAAACGCTCAATATTCTGAGTTGTACTGTACTTGTGTGGATGTGCTCTTTGGGAGATGGATAGTGGACTTGCCTTTTCAAGGGTTGTGGAAAGCTGGGCTGACGTGACTGTTCAATTTAACCTGCCAAAACTCACTGCTGCAGCATTTAACCCTACATGCCTTTTTACATTTTTTTATTTTTACAAAACATACTTGAAAAGGTGGTTTTCTTTTGATTTTAGAAATTAAAGTTATTTGCGCTTTATGTAAATGGTATGATATTATACATTGGAACTTTGGTGTACTACAGTCAATTGCAGTTTTGCTTTTCTTTATACATATTTTGTACAGAGTTTTGGGTGATTCCCTTGTTTTACATATTTTAGGGTTCTTGTTAGACATTCTACCAGATTATGCTGCAATTGAGGAGATGCCAACACAGCGTGTGTGTCGGTATACTGAGCTCTTTGTAAGATATGCAGGCTATTACTCCCAAGAGAACCAAACATGGATGGAAGGGCTCAATTGTTTACTGGTTATGATCCTTCTTACAGGGATAGACTGGATGAGGGTTTTCGTTATAGGCCAGCAAAAAAATGGAGGCTGAAATGTGTGAAACTGCACAGTCACCTCTTGGTTTGGAATAAAACATCTGTATAGACTTGATTCTTTTATCGACATTGTAGTGACCTTAACCCAACACCGAGCAACCTCGTCAAAAGGTTCGGCTCTCTTGGCGTAATGGCTACCCCTCCCCCTGAATTGGCTACAATATACCTGGGCCCTTGAGGTTGGTAATGGAACTCCACTCATTGTAGAGGCATGCTCAATGTTTTTACTCTGTAGCTGGCCCTATGTACTCTCTTTTTGTATATTTGATTTATTGAATGATTACTTGTGATTTTATATCAACTGAGTGTACTGTCTGATATTTTTTGGGAGAGTTTAGTTAGGTGACCCTGTAGTACAGGTGGTGTGTTCTGTGATTTGGTGAGGGATTACGTTGTTACACATCACACCACTGAATAAAGGGAATGTACGCCTTAATRGATGGGTTGAAGTCGAAATAACAGATTTTCACCATTCAAATGTGAACTAATGTGTGTCTGCATAAACTGCATACATACAATGGCACGTCTACCATTAAGACATGCCATTTGATTTATTTTTAATTCTCCAGTTGTGTTGTGGATTGAGTTGCTCTCTGCTGTACAAGAAGCTCTTGATATCACCTTTTTACCAAAAGAATACCCTGAACCTTCACAAAAATATTGTCCTAACTACTGTGTTTTAAGGTCAGTTTTGTTGAACACAATTATAACATTGAATAAATACTTGATTTGAAGGGAATCATTTTGAATGTAATTCTTGTGAGAGTAAATGAAGTAAGCCTAATACGGGTCATGTCACACAAGTGTTACATTGTAGCAAATGGAGCACCAGGGGGCCACACTTACCATTCTGAGTGGTATAAAGCATATTGTTCATAGTTATGGAGAATATCAGACCATGAAACACAACCATAAATACTTGAAAGATGACTTATATCAAAAGCTTGGAATACATTCAATATACTGTCCAAGTACACAGTTCTGATAGCTGAACAATTGGTATGAGGGAGAGAAAATTCCTTGTTTTCAGGCTGGTTTTCTTTACAATATACGCAACAGGAAACTCCAGTCTACCAATCACAATGACATTTGAGCTATGCGCTTATCAATTTCTGTTTTAGACCACTCCAAAGCTGCAATAGTAATGTCTTTTTGTAGGGGCTAACTGCCATGACTCATTGGCCAAACCCTATGGGGATCTGTTTCTGTATGGTTGTTGGATTGACACTGAAAAGGTATGTTGTAAACACAAGCATAGGAGACCTTATTTTCAGCTTTTATCCCAAAACCCCATTCATTTCCCCAACAGGAATGGCCTATGAAACAGGTAGAAAATGCTAACTCATTTCCGTTTTTTAGGACTACAAGCTGCGAGCTCTATAAGAGAATGACAATAGTAGAGTAAGCTAAAACAGAGACAGCGACATCCAGACAGACTTCATGTACAGTAACTTCAAATGTTCATATGGCTTTACCATATTTCAGTAGCAAATAGAGGCAGCCTTTTTTCACACACATAAATTACATAACAGGGTGTTCTTACCTCATTGAAACTCAAAAAGGGATTGGCTGGTTCACGTAGTATTAGTAGGCCACCGGGCAGTCAACAAAATCAAACCTGCCAACAAGCCATACCCATTAATTTCCTATAAATAGAATCAAAAACATGCAATAGCTGGGGTGACCATCTTAATTTGATTCACGGAGTCATCCATGTATGAAATCGGACATGACCTATTGATCCTCAGGACGGAGAAAATGCATTGATCCAAAAGTGTAGTGTGCCATTGTGGAAATGCTCTCATATAGTATGACACGCATTCACTTGGACTTGTATATGTGAAGAGCAACTAATAGACAAAAATATAGGCCCCAGACCCAAATCCCTTGAATTGTGAAGTGAACAAAGGGTGACAGTGAGGTTGCAGCAAGAGGTTGTGACAAGACAGAATTATCTTAGTTTTTATACTGTACATAGAATCAGTCTTTTATAGTACATTTGTGATGAAATGCTATTTATAATATGTGTATACACTAATAAAGTTGTGTACATCACATATACATGTTTCCTTTATAATTCCCCACATTTCATCCAATATCCAAGCACTTAAAAAATAAAAAAATAAACAATATTGGTGTGGGATTCAAGTTTTGATGTCACGTGCACTACAGTGAAATGCCTTTCTTGCAAGCTCTAAACCCAACAATGCAGTAATCAATAACAATCTAATACTAAAAATAACAATGTAGAACAAAAACACACAAAAAATAAAAAATACTAACGGGATCAGTACAGGTGTAGCTTCTGTTCATTAAAAGCCAGTGGAATAAATGACTGGGACAGAATACATTTGTTTTGAGGATCAACTATAACTAGAAATATCACTTCAATTGGAGGTGGAAGATAGATAGCCAGCTGCTTGTAAACATATTTAGCAATATTTGACATTGCAGAACAAGGTAAGATAAATAATATTTGGACAGTTTTGTTAATTAAACAAAATACAATCAATTGCAGTCTGTCTTTATGGCAGGTTTGAAACCTGTAGCGTTGATATCTCCATGATTATGTGCCAGTATTGTGTTAAATTGTGTTTGGGAAATGTACAAAAAAAATTGAGTATGCTTTACTGTATGGTTGTAGGTTTCAGCGGTTCATTCCTAAGCTCATTGATTGATGGTGTGTGGCTATCATTGCCAGTGGCAACAAACTGAGAAAATGGTTGACAGGTATTGTGCAATACAGCTACCCCATGGATGAATGAAAGAAAATTAGCTTTCCTGTTCAGTCTGTCTCACTATGAAACATACATTTTTTTTTTTTTTTTTTTACACATTCTACAATTCTGTTACCAACACAGTAGTTTGTTGAGATTTGAGTTTGACCGAACTATCATTCTCCAAATTGAGTAATTCTGCAACATAATCCTGACTAATCAACTACTAGAATTGAAATACATTAATTAAGAAGAGTACACATTCGGGGAGGAGATATTCAAAATACTTTGAATTGAAGATGGGGTTGTTTCTAATTGTTTTCTACTTGTTCCCAAAGTAGGCATCACTTTTAGTAACCACCGGCAGGCTACTTAATCCAATTCAGACACAGTATATTTGACTTTGTAGATGTTTTATGTAACTACAGGAACCGCTCTGACATGCACTCAGAGCTACTGGGGGCAATGCTCTCATACACACCACATCATATTCCACAGGCATCACCGGGCAGAGCGCCACCGAGAGTCACCATGGGTTCGAGGTCCTCTAGGGGCAGCCTCAAATAGAAAAACTATTGAATATTTTTGACGGTCCCCCCATCGCCCGATGACGCACAGGGCCCCCCACCACCCGCAGGCCGTGCATACTGCTGCAAGGTAAACAACAACAAATAGTACAATTGATTTATCTTGGCAGCCTATATAATTCTTATCAACTAAAGCCACAGGCTGGTTTTATTTTGGTTTTCATTTCATCAGGGTTCGGGATTGTAGCCCATCGTTAATGAGGGCATATGCATATGCATTTTTTTCTGATAAATATAAAGAGATTGACAATGAGCACGGGACTGCATCGAACGTACTTATATTTTGGTAAGACGTTTCTGTACATCTTATTTCCCAAATGAAAGGTACGTTTACTTGTGTTATTTTAGATTGAGTTTTAACATATGAATGAATACATTATTTTCCCAGTAGAGGCCTCCTGACTTAAACTCTCAAAGAGAACTACATTTTGATGTTTCGCATAGATTTTTTTCGGAAGAATATATATTTTTTCTCTGTAACTTGTAAATTATGCAATTAACTGGACTGCAAATAGGCTACTTAATATGAATGATAACAGCTTAATGTTATCGATGATCATTTAATTTGATATTGTGTTACCTAATTATTATAATTAGGACAAATGATCATCATGTTTCCATTAACTTGTCCAGCGATTTTTTTGTTGTCGACATTTAGAAAGTTCGCATAGAAAATCGATGCGGCAATTGCCTGCTAGGGTGTGTTGCCATTTAACTATTGTGTTGACGAAAACAGCTGGACGTAATGACGTCATGGTGTTTCCATTGAAGTGTTTCCATTGAAGTGTTTCCATCAGCCATTTAGGCAAATTGCGCATTAATAAATTGTCGACAGCCTATCTGTTTCATGTCTCAGCTAGCACGGGAAAGCAAGCATGAATAGAATGCAAAAATTTACTGATATTTGCCATATTCTAATAATTTTTGCCCTGTCCCTTTCTCTGCGATTGTCATTCTATTGGATTCCAGAAACAACAAAACCCTGTCCTCAAACATTTACATCAAAAGGTGTAAAATTATGGACAGACAAAACATTCACATCAAATTAAATATTTTTCTTGATCAAATAACATGGAAAACAACCACTTTGAGCAGTATTAATTTACCATCCTTACAAACCAATTAATAGGCTGTTCATCTAGGATTGTACCTGTAGACTTTCCCTGAGCATGAAGTAAAACGAATTGTTTTTGATGTGATGTGGCTCAGTTGGTAGAGCAGAGCACTTGCAATGCTAGGGCTGTGGGTTCGATTCCCATGGGCGACCAGCATGAACATGTATGCACTAACAACTGTAAGTTGCTCTGGATAAGAGCAGCTACTAAAATGGAAAAGGAATGAATAGACCATTTCAGTTTCCACATAGAAATAATTTGCATTTGCAAAGTAATTCAAGAAACTGGAACACATCTTAAGCAAGTACTTTCATATTCCACAAGTATTATCAGACAAATTGTTTTGTACAGATAGTTATCAGACTCAAGTTACAAATGCTGGTAAACACTCAAATGTATTTAGTTGTATAAAATAAAACTAATGCACTAAGCCTTTACTAGTCTTATATTAGTGGACCGATATAGAAGTCTTCAGCGCAGGCACCCCCAAACTACTTCCCGCTGCTATCGTCTCCTATATCCATTACACGTCCCAATATTTTTTTTGTCCAATAAACCTGGATCAATGGTAGGCTAATTATTAATATTCTATATTTTTTCTCCAATTACCAATCATTGTAATGATCGTCATCATCATCAATACTAATTCATAATCAAATGAAGCCTGGAATTCTTTGAACATTGTTTACACATTGTGCCATGTATTATTATTGACCTCCCCATACACTTAACTTTGACATTCCATTTCCATATTGTCTTTGCTTTTTAAGTAACAAAGACCTTTTCCCGTCAATAAGCAAAACCCGTGTGAAGATGGGAGATTGGAACTTCCTGGGTGGGATCTTGGAGGAAGTGCATATCCACTCTACCATGGTGGGAAAGACCTGGCTGACCATCCTCTTCATCTTCCGGATGCTAGCACTTGGCGTTGCTGCAGAAGGCGTGTGGAACGACGAGCAGGCCGACTTCATCTGCAACACAGAACAGCCAGGGTGCCGCAATGTGTGCTACGACCGAGCCTTCCCCATCTCGCTCATCCGCTACTGGGTTCTCCAGGTCATCTTCGTCTCCTCGCCCTCTCTGGTTTACATGGGTCACGCCATCTACCAGCTGCGAGCTCTGGAGAAGACGCGTCACACTAAAAAGGCGGCTCTGCGTCGGGAGCTGGAGGCAGTGGACGTGGCGCTGATCGAGGTGCGGAGACGTATCGAGAGAGAGATGAGACAACTGGATCTGGGGAAGCTCAACAAGGCCCCGCTGAGGGGTCCCTGCTACAGACCTACGTGGCCCACATCATCACTCGGTCTGTGGTGGAGGTGGGCTTCATGCTGTGCCAGTACCTCCTTTATGGCCACCACCTGGACCCTCTATTTAAGTGCAAGAGGGCGCCCTGCCCAAATGTGGTGGACTGCTTTGTCTCCAGGCCCACGGAAAAAAACATCTTCATGATGTTCATGCAGGGCATCGCCGCCGTGTCCCTCTTCCTCAGCCTCTTGGAGATCATGCACCTGAGCTACAAGAAGCTCAAGAAGGGCATCCTGGCCGACCAACCACATCTTAAGGATGACCTGGATGACTACTATGTTAGTAAGTCCAAAAGAAACTCTGTTGTGCAACAGGTTAACATGGGGGGCACCTCTGTGGGCCCCAAGCCTACTATCCACACAGCACCGAGTGGGTACACATTCCTGCTGGAGAAGCAGGGTAATGGACCCACGTATCCCCTCCTCAATGCCTCCTCTGCCTTTGTTCCCATTCAGGGGTACCCTGGAGTCAAGCCAGGTACTGACAGCCACAATACAGACAGTAAGGAGGGAGTGTTGCCAAGTCCTACTGAGCACAACAGCTACTCAAACACCAGCAGTGAGACGACTCGGTCTCCCTCTGTGGTCCTTGTCATGCACCCTCTACCCTATCACATGGATCTTCTACCCTGCCACGTAGATCCTCTCGCCCATCTCCCCCACCATGTGGGCTTCAATTCACGGGGCTCTGAGTACCCCGGGGTAGATGCCTCCTCATGTCCGACCCTTTCGGTCATTGTGAGGAAACCACGACGGGTCAGTGCCCCATGGAACTGTTCCACAGTGGTGGAAGGGAATGGCTCAAATAGTGGGGACTCCTACCCTGGAACAATAAGAATGAAGCCACGCTGCAGCTTTGCTGCCAGCCGAGCCAGGGCTTTCTCTAAGCCGGACCTCAAGAGAATGAGCAGACCTCATAGCCCGGACTCAATAGGAGAGCTGAGGTCTGCATCCCGGGACAGCCACGATGGCAACAGTCCTCCTGTCTGCTCTCCCAACCGCCGAATGTCATTGGCAAGTAAAGCCACAAGCAGACGAGCTCCAGGCGACCTGCAGATCTAAGAGTTAGGGTATTAAACTCATGTCACAAGAAACTGTTACAGTGTTAGGCTATGCTCACATTCCCCCATCACTTCCATTGATTGTTAGCTTTTGATGGCTAAAAGTAGTTGAGGTTTGTAATGGCTGTTTAAAGAATTACAGTTTCTCTTGACCCACTACTTTCAGGGTGAAGAACTACCTAACATCAAGTTGTAAAATAGTGAACTACTCCTTGAAGCAGGACAAAAGGGTAAAACTATGTTTGAGAGAAAAAGTATAGCAATGCCAGTGTCATGTTTACAGCATTACTTTTTTGTCTTATATACTGTACCATAAAAAAAGGTGCATTTTGTAGTAATGAACAAAGAGCAATGGAAAGCAGAATCAGAACATCTATATCCTTTAGGCAGTAATTTGCAATTACGTAATCCAAAACTGAATCAATGTTATTCATTGGATAAAGCCAGCATTTGTTAACAAGGAAAATAAGAGACCTGTTTAGCAACATTCTCATTTTAGTCTGTGGTATTGCACTTAAAAAAAAAATCCATTCAGAATTTGACTTTCCCCAGTTGAAATTGGTGTGTGGAGTTCACTAGCTACCAAACTAATCAGAGGATATTTTGTCAGCGACATTACGATCCATTTTAGTATCAGTCCAATTAATAGTTTCTTTGCTCATGATGTACTGGTCAAATGTATTCAATACTATCCACTATAATAACAAAATACAGTTGGAGTTTAACTGTAATTGAAAACCCACTACTACAAGGACTTAGCTAAGGAGTAATAAACCAGTTGCAAATTACTCAACTAGTTTTTTCCCCCCCAGGTCGGATTACTGCAGATGTCCTCCGTCCTCAAATAGCATTGATATTGTGGCCCAAAGCCCACTGGTCATTTGACAATGTAAATTATACATATTTATGGTGCTGTGGTAGGGGATTATATGAAAACTGTATTTTTACTGAACATTGATTTGTTTTCACAATTGTATAACTTCCTTTATAAAATAAAGTACAAATATTCTTGAATTTCTTATTTAATTAATTAATTAAATAATTTCCCTAAGGTATGGGTTAAAATATCAATCCAAACAGAAACAGACAAGAACATTGACTTTAAGTAACACATTTTTAAACCCTGTTTTTTTGGCATTGAAATAAGGGGCAAGTATCAGTTGTTGGGAATTCCATCTAAACTGAACAAAAATATAAAACGCAGCATGTAGTGTTGGTCCCGTGTTTCATGACCTGAAATTAAAAAAAATCCTAGAAATTTTCCAAATGCACAAAAAGCTTATTTCGCTCAAATGTTTAACATAAAGTTGGTTTACATCCCTGTTAGTGAGCATGATCATTACACCAGTGCACCTTGTGCTGGGGACAAAAAATGCCACAGATGTCTCAAGTGCAATTGGCATGCTGACTGCAGGAATGTCCACCAGAGCTTTTGCCAGTGAATTTAATGTTCATTTCTCTACCATAAGCTGCCTCTGTCATTTTAGAGAATTTGGCAGTACGTCCAACCGGCCTCACAACCGCAGACCACATGTAACTACGCCAGGCCAGGACCTTGCATCCGGCTTAGTCACCTGCGGGATCGTCTGAGAGGGGTGGTGAGGAGTATGTCTGTCTGTAATAAAGCCCTTTTGTGGGGAAAAACTCATTCTGATTGGAGCGCAGCCATGTGTGGGCACACGCCCCTTCTGAGTCAAGTGAAATCCATAGATTAGGGCCTAATGAATTTCAATTGACGGATTTCCTTATATGAACTATAACTAAGTCAAATCATTACATTTATATTTTTGTTCAGTATAGATACTGTAAAATGTAAATCAACGAAAAGAAATTCCATGAGAAATATTTCCTGCAAGAGTATTTATTGACTTAAATTGGAGATAATGGTAACAAAGGAAGTGCCTGTACACAGAAGCCACATTTACTACTTAAACAAAATTACATTGCCTTAATAATGAAGTGTTATATATATCACACACACAATAAAGAAATGGCTTTACATTAAGCGCCCCTTCCAAACAGTGAAAAAATATATAACAATTCAACCAACTACATTACTTCGCTGCTCCATCCTCAGGTGTTGGTTCATACTGCAGAAGCTATAAAACAAGGTAGAGCAAATTCAGCTATTTGCAAGGTACCGAGATTTGACATTTTCAGGCATTTGGGATGGCTTCCCAGACAAAGATTAAGCGTAGGACTTAAAAGCAGGGACAATAAAAAAAATGTGGTTTAAAACTCGATTGAAAGTGCTTTCTAGTCCAAGCCTAGGCTTAATCAGTGTCCTGGAAACCACCCCTTGCAATTTAGGAAAAATATTTAATTATCCAGCCATGCTGCTGACCCTCTTTCTGAGTTCTTTGTTTTCCTCCATGAGCAGATCACACTTCTGCTGTAGCTCAGACACCCCCAAACGGAGGGCCTCGGCATCTGCTGTCTCCACACCAGCGACACCAAGGTGATGCTTTAGAAAGCTGTGTTTAGGTGAAGGCTATTCTAACTCTTTCTTGTTGTTAGATACAGTGAATAAGTTATTGAGATGAGGAGATAGAGCTGATGGTGCATAGAATGGAATGTGACAGAGTTCTCTTCCAGCGGCAATGTGTGGTCTAGGGGCAGCAGCACTACCACTAGACCAGCCACTGGCACATCCTAAACTCTTATTTTTTTATTTCACCTTTTTTTTACCAAGTAGGCCAGTTGAGAACAAGTTCTCATTTACAACTGTGACCTGGCCAAGATAAAGCAAAGCGACAAAAACAAGAGTTACAAACATACAGTCAATAACACAATAGAAATATATGTACAGTGTGTGCAAATGTAGACGTGTAGGGAGGTAAGGCAATAAATAGGCCATAGAGGCAAAATAATTACAATTTAGCATTAACACTGGAGTGATAGCTGTGCAGATGATGTGCAAATAGAGATACCGGGGTGCAAAAGAGCAAGAGGGTAAGTAACAACATGGGGATGAGGTAGTTGAGGGTGCTATTTACAGATTGGCTGTGTACAGCTGCAGTGATCGGTAAGCTGCTCTGACAGCTGATGCTTAAAGTTAGAGAGGGAGATATAAGACTCCATCTTCAGTGATTTTTGCAATTCGTTCCAGTCATTGGCAGCAGAGAACTGGAAGGAAAGGCAGCCAAAGAGGTGTTGGCTTTGGGGATGACCAGTGAAATATACCTGCTGGAGCGCGTGCTACGGGTGGGTGTTATGGTGACCAGTGAGCTGAGATAAGGCGGGGCTTTACCTAGCAAAGAATTATAGATGACCTGGAGCCAGTGGGTTTGGCGATGAATATGTAGTGAGGGCCAGCCAACGAGAGTATATAGGTCGCAGTGGTGGGTAGTATATGGGGCTTTGGTGACAAAACGGATGGTACTGTGATAGCAAATTGGATGTAGTCTGAGTAGAGTGGTGGAGGCTATTTTGTAAATCACATCGCCGAAGTCAAGGATCGGTAGGATAGTCAGTTTTACAAGGGTATGTTTGGCAGCATGAGTGAAGGAGGCTTTGTTCCGAAATAGGACGCCGATTCTAGATTTCATTTTGGATTGGAGATGTTTAATGTGAGTCTGGAAGGAGAGTTTACAGTCTAACCAGACACCCAGGTATTTGTAGTTGTCCACAAATTCCAGGTCAGAATTGTCCAGAGTAGTGATGCTAGTCGGGCGGAAGGGTGCGGGCAGCAATCGGTTGAAGAGCATGCACTTAGTTTTACTAGCATTTAAAAGCAATTAGAGGCCACGGAAGGAGAGTTGTATGGCTTAGAAGCTTGTCTGGAGGTTAGTTAACACAGTGTCCAAAGAAGGGCCAGATGTATACAGAATGGTGTCGTCTGCGTAGAGGTGGATCAGAGAATCACCAGCAGCAAGAGCGACATCATTGATATATACAGAGAAAAGAGTAGGCCCGAGAATTGAACCCTGTGGCACCCCCATAGAGACTGCAAGAGGTCCGGACAACAGGCCCTCCAATGACACACTGAACTGTGTCTGAGAAGTAGTTGGTGAAATTGGCAAGGCAGTCATTTGAGAAGCCAAGGCTATGGAGTCTGCCAATAAGAATGCGGTGATTGACAGAGTCGAAAGCCTTGGCCAGGTCGATGAAGCACCATACTGTCTTTTATCGATGGCGGTTATATCGTTTAGGACCTTGAGAGTGGCTGATGTGCACCCATGACTAGCTCGGAAACCAAATTGCATAGTGGAGAAGGTACGGTGGGATTCGAAATGGAAAAGATTTTAGAAAAGGCAGGGCAGGATGGATATAGGTCTATAACAGTTTGGGTCTAGAGTGTCTCCCCCTTTGAAGAGGGGGATGACCGGTGGATCATTTTAGAAAGAGAGGGTCCAGATTGTCTAGCCCAGCTGATTTGTAGGGATCCAGATTTTTCCACTCTTTCAGAACATCAGCTGTCTGGATTTGGGTGAAGGAGAAGCAGGGGGGGCTTGGGCAAGTTGCTGCAGGGGGTGCTGAGATGTTGGCCGGGGTAGGGGTAGCCAGGTGGAAAGCATKGCCAGCCGTAGAAAAATGCTCATTGAAATTATGGATTATCGTAGATTTATCGGTAGTGAGTGTTTCCTATCCTCAGTGCAGTGGGCAGCTGGGAGGAGGTGCTCTTATTCTCCATGGACTTTATAATGTCCCAAAACTTTTTGGAATCAGTTCTACAGGAAGCAAATTTCTGTTTGAAAAAGCTAGCCTTAGCTTTCTTAACTGACTGAGTATATTGGTTCCTGACTTCCCTGAAATGTTGCATATTGTGGGGGCTATTCGATGCTAATGCAGAATGCCACAGGATGTTTTCGTGCTGGTCAAGGGCAGTCAAGTCTGGGGTGAACCATGGGCTATATCTGTTCTTAGTTCTACATTTTTTTAATGTGGCATGCTTATTTAAGATGGTGAGGAAAGCACTTTTGAAGAGAACCCAGGCATCCTCTACTGACGGGATGAGGTCAATATCCTTCCAGGATACCCTGGCCAGGTTGATTAGAAAGGCCTGCTCGCTGAAGTGTTTTAGGGAGCGTTTGACAGTGATGGGGGTGGTCGTTTGACAGCGGACCCATTACACACGCAGGCAATGAGGCAGTGATCGCTGAGATCCTGGTTGAAGACAGCAGAGGTGTATTTAGAGGGCAAGTTGGTCAGGATGACATCTAAGAGGGTGCCCATGGTTACGGATTTAGGGTTGTACCTGGTAGGTTCCATGATAATTTGTGTGAGATTGAGGGCATCTAGTTTAGATTGTAGGACGGCCGTGGTGTTAAGCATGTCCCAGTGTCGGTCACCTAACCGTACGAACTCTGAAGATAGATGGGGGGCCGATCAATTCACATATGGTGTCCAGGGCACAGCTGGGGGCTGAAGTGGGTCTATAACAAGCGGCAACGGTGAGAGAATTGTTTCTGGAAAGGTGTATTTTTTTAAGTTGAAGCTCGAATTGTTTGGGCACAGACCTGGATAGTATGACAGAACTCTGCAAGCTATCTACACCCCCTTTGGCAGTTCTATCTTGTCAGAAAATTGTATAGTTTGGGATGGAGATTTTAAAGACATCACATGCACAACCACAATTGTAGATGCGGATTTTGTGATGTAGACAAACTCTACCCTTGACCGAGTTGCCGGGGGGGCTGTAGTCACCAGATTTTGGTCATGGTAATTTCCCCGCCCAATGACTGACTAGGTCTACATGGGCCATGTTCAGTACGAAAACATTCTTGACCTGTGCAGACAGAAATACCGCAAATAGAGCCTGTCAGAGATGCATGTTTGTTCTACATACATGCATCTCTCACCACAAATTAAATAAAAAATGACAGGAACCATCAATAAGATAAGTTATTTTAAGATGCTTCTGTTATCATATCAATTTGGAGTATTACCAAACCAAGACAAAAGGATACTCCAAAGCATTATTAGGTTTCTCTGTCTCTTCATATAGGGCCACCAACACTGCAAACAGCAGGACTGTGGTTATGGACATTGGTGGTGATGTGTATAGCACTCAAAGATACTACATTTACACTAGCCTATGCAAGTGGTTACAGTTAAAAGAAAAATGAAACAAAGTTTCTCACACAGACAATGGCTATATGCATACATAGTCTATTCATTGTGGCAGTAATGTCCTTGAATTTCTGAAAGACCTACCATTGGTGAGAGTGTCAAGAACACCCGCTTTTTCGAGATACCTTCGAAATTGTTCCCTCTTTGATTCAGAACCCTGAAAGAAACAATAAAGAAAATAAATCAAAAAGGCTGTAACAAAACAAACGTTGTCCATGTGCAGCAACTAGCTTACTACTTCAGTTACTTGACTGTTTCCGGGCAGTAAGCAAGCAGAATACAAATATGTTTGGTTGACCATGAAGTTTGAAAACGAACTACTAAACAAGCTAGCCAATACAGTCATGCTGCTGATTATGTGTAGCCGCTGAGTGAAAGTTAAAGTAATAAATGAATTCAGTTAGCGAGGTAACGTTAGCTAAAACTACGCTAACAAGTGAAAACGCAGGATATGAAAGCGATATCTTCAAACCACTCGTATGAAGTTAATTGAAGAAAGGGTTCGTATACTTACTCTGTAATAGGACATTATGCCTGGCGACCAAATATGTTGCGTTATGAAGATAAGTAAACTATCTACAGCTGGAAATATTTATCAAACGACTAAGCCTGTGTTGTATTCATTACCCAGATTCTGTTGCAAAATTTCTCGTCTGTTGCATAACGTTTTGCAACAGAAACCGTTCACTCCAAAGGGAAAACGTTTTACAACGAAAACGAGTGTTTCTATTGGACAAATTCTGGTAGGACCCTCCCCGTTTTGTTCCGTTTCTCTGTTTGCTTCCGTTTGGTTCTTAAACGGTAAACGGTTTCCGTTGCGAGACGTAATGAATACACCCTGACTGCTCTCTTCCACCGTGGTAACATTACGATTGCTATAACTATGATTAATTTAATTWAATTTTTTATTTATTTACTCATACCATATAATTATTCCACAAGATATAGTCCCGACATAAATCTAGGGTTGCTGCCCAAGCCGGCTGGTCATTTTGTCACTTTTTTCATAAATTATTATTATGAACAAAACAAATACAAAAACAGAAATATACAAACAAGAGTACATAAACAGACAGGGGTGTTACATATCGAGATACATTTTCAATTTGTCAAAAAGTGTACATATTGCTTTTTTGTTTTTACACTTACTGATAATTTCTAAATAATATTTCAATTCTATCTCAAACAATGTGAAGATAGGTTTGTTCTCCGCCCACTTCATTTTATGAATAAAGAATCTGGTATGAAAAATAAACAAATTAACAATGAAAGTTAAATCAGGGTCCATATAATTTGGATAAAAATAAAACATAATATCAGAGTCTCACAAATTAATATCAATGGCAGTTTCTTTTAAAATAAAATACTATAACACACTTCCAAAATATTCTGACATAAGAACAGTCCCAAAAGAGTTTCTGGGTCACAACCACAAAATACACATTTGTTATCAATAGCTGTTTTGAATCTGTGTATAATAAATGTCTTTACAGGGTAGATTCTATGAATGAGTTTGTATAATACTTCTTTCACCTTATTAGATATACAATATTTGCCAGACAACAGCGAGACTTTGTTCCAGTTCACTTGTCCTAGGGCTGCATTCCAGTATATTTTAGCAGAGGGGATAGTAACATCTTGACATAGTTTTCTTATATACATGTTACTACATTAATAGTTTAAAATGTCAATTCCTTCTAGTTGTATTGAGGCTACAAAATCCTCAACAGTTGAACTTGGAGTACTGTTATATTCTCCTAAAAGAAGAATGGCACCTTTAGGGACAGCTATAACAACTATTTGAAAATCCTCAGGAGTGAATGTAACATTGTGTGTTCTAATGTATTCTGGATAATCATACATTTGTCCATCATTATTCAATAAGTGTTTAACCCAGATAATGCTGTTGTAAAACCAGTTCTGGAAAAACAAAGACTTGTTTTTGTATTTTATGTCTTTATTATTCCAGATTGTAGATCTATGTGGGGGGAAATTATGTTTTTACATGAGGTTCCAAGTTAGAAGTGCTTTTTTATGAAAGTTAGCAAGCTTAATTGGGATCTTACCCACATCAAAGTTGTATTTGAGTAAGAATTGTAGACCACCAATCTATTGGAATATTAAATTAGGGATTATATTTCAAATGCAATCCTTATTTCTTAAATAGTTTTGTATCCATTTGATCTTAAAGATTATATTAGAGGTTTTAAAATCCAGAGCATTCAACCCTTCCCCACTTTGGGTGCTACATATTACTGCTTCTCTTAAATAATGAGGTTTATTCCTCCACATGAAGTTAAATAATTTAGAATCAACCATTTTAGTTACTGACAGAGGAACATCCAAGGCAAGGGAGGTATAAACTAATCTGGACAGACTTTCAGATTTTGACAAAAGTACACATCCAGATAAAGAAAAATCTCATAATAACCATGAGTTAAATCTCTTTCCAATTGTATCTACAATAAGAGATACATTTAAGTTGGCCTTTTCTTTCGGATCTTTGCTAACTTTAATACCAAGATATGTGATCACATCTTTTACAGGGATATTACATACTGAGTTTAAGTCACATCTTTTCAACACAAATAATTCACATTCCCTAATATTCAGAGATAAACCAGATACATGTGAGCAGGCATTATTACACTCAATAGCTTTCCTGGCTTCATTATGATCTTTTTTTTTAAATGGTGGTGTCATCAGACAATAATGAACATTTTATCTCTTTATCTTGTATCTGAATACCCCTAAATCTATCCGTATAGATATGAAGTGCCATAACTTGTGTGACCAATAAAAATAAGAAAGGAGAAATTGGGCATCCTTGTTTAATTCCGCTTCTAATGTCGAATCTCTGTGAAGTTCCATGGGATAATTTAACAGAGCATTACTATTATTGTAAAGTGTCTTAATTACACTTTGAAAATATTGACCAAAACCAAAAAATCGAAGTCTCAAAAATAAAATAATGTTCTACTGTATCAAAGCCTTGTAAAAGTCTACAAATAAAATAAAGCTATCTTCCATAATGTGCTCATTGTAGTCTATCAAGTCCAATACTAGTCAAATATTATTACATATATGTCTCCCCTTCATAAAACCAGACTGGGTATCATCAATGATTTCGTCAAGACCTTTTATAAGTCTTTCTACAAAGATGCATGCAAGCAGCTTTCCATTATTGTTAATTAATGTGATTGGTCTCCAATTTTCTAACATCATAGGATCTTTGTTTGGTTTGGGGATTACAGAAATAAGGCCTTGTGTTGCAGAAACAGGCAGGACCCCTAAATCAATTGCCTTCTTAAAAACTTTAAATATAAATTCAACAATATCCTCCTGAAAATATTTATAGAATTCATAAAAAAGGCCATCATTCCCTGGAGATTTGTTCTCTTTTATCTTGCTGATACATTTTTTTTATTTCATTAATATAAATTAATTAATCACAAGACTTTTGGAAGTCTTCATCTAGAAAGGCAGATATGTCACTAGTAGGACAGGCATTTCTGGTGTAAAGATTACCATAGAATTCTGAAACATATTTTGAAATATCTTTGGGGTTTTCATTTTCTTTACCATCTATATTAAACTCATGAATAGAGGTAAATTCAGATTTTCTCACAAAATTGTAAAAGTATTTTGTGTATTTTTACCTTCCTCCAACCATCTCCTTCTTGATCTTACAAATGCCACTTTTGCTCTCTCTTCATACATTCGGTCCATTTCTAGTTGTAAAGAGAATAACTGACCCTTTCCTTCTTCATCAAGGTCCTCCATAGAGATTAGAGAAAGTATTTCCTTAAGTTTATTTTACCTCAGTCTTTTAAGTTCAGCAATTTCTTTACCTCTCTTCATGGCTGTTTGTCTTATTTCATACTCCATTAAGTACCAATATTTCCCATAAGACTAAAATGGTTGGGCTTTCCTCAAATTTTGTTGTATAATATCTTAGGCAACGATCTTGAAATTAGCATCTTCCAACAGTCTACTATTGAGTTTCCAATAACTCCGATAGTTCTAATTGTTGGATTGCCATACTGGCTGGCAACGTTCTTGCTCCTCTGAACAAAAGTGTCCTGACAGCAAGGTTTTATACAAACCTCCTCTGTTGAAAATAAAATGTTAGTCTAAAAGAAATGTGATATAACATGCTTTTTATTGTGGCGTTCAAGGCAGGTAGCCTAGTGGTTAGAGCTTTTGGCAGGTAACCGAAAGGTTGCTGGATCGAATCCCCGATCTGACAAGGTAAAAATCTGTCATTCTGCCTCTGAACAAGGCAGTTAACCCACTGTTCCCCGGTAGGCAATCAATGTAAATAAGAATTTGTTCTTAATTGACTTGCCTAGTTAAATAAAAATTAATAGCTGGGCTGATGAGACAGTGGATTGAGCAGTCAGTTGAGTAAATAGGCATTTTAATGTCATAGATTTAGCTGGTGGTAATTTGTGAAATAGACACCGGCTGGAATTGGCTTTTAACCAATCAGCATTCAGGATTAGACCCACCCCTTGTATAAGCAAAATTATAAACTGGGTGGCTCGAGCCCTGATTGGCTGACAGCCGTGGTATATCAGACCACATACCACGGGTATGACAAAACATTTATTTGTACTGCTCTAATTACGTTGGTAACCCATTTATAATGGTAATAAGGCACCACCTCTGGGGTTTGTGGTATATGGCCAATATACCACGGCTAAGGGCTGTATCCAGGCACTCAGTGTTGCTTCGTGAAAAGAACAGCCCTTAGCCCCCCCAACACACACAATTCCCAACCAACGCGTGTCCAGGTACGTGTCCTCTATTCATCTGAATGTGTTGACGGTTGGAGAAATTGCTTGAGCTGCGCTGAAAATTCGAGAAGTAGGAAAGACAACGGGCCAATGTTCTAACACTGCTGTGCGTAGAGAGAACCAATGAGAGTAAGGGGGCGGGAAAATACAGGTTATGGCGGAAGTGAGACAAAATTGGCTAGTTGATAAGCTAAAACCGGGGGTGTTGGGTAGCGGAAGTATAGTATACAATAATGTTGTTTGGTACTAAAATGCTGGTATTTAGTTCGTAGTGAATACACCCTATAACAGCACTACCTATCGTCTGTTTTCAAATCACGACTAGGTTGTGAACAACCAAGCAAAACCAGTAGCTAGCAAGCTATCTGAGTAGTTAGCTAGGCTAGTTAGTGCTAACGCTATCTCAAAACAGGGTTGGATTTGACCAGTAGATTTAACAATCGCTAACGTTGATTTGTTTGGTAGAGTTGAGGCAAAATGTCGATTCAGTACGAGGAGCCTGCATTGGCTCGGAGTTATGGTGTTGTGGACTCTTTCCCAAAGGATTTTGGCTACGGAGTGGAGGAACCAGATATCGAGGAGGAGAGCACGACGTCAGGTGACAGTAAACCAAGGATCCTGCTGATGGGATTGCGGAGAAGTGGAAAGTCATCTATTCAAAAGGTGTGTTGCTATACTTCTATGGGTAGGTTTAATTTGTGGAACTTTCCAACAGGAATCTGTTCCAAAAACTTCGTAAAGTACACGATTGCCAAACAACGCATACAAAGTAGCACGATAAATTCACCTTGCTAACTAGCTTTCGAATAGGNGATAAATTCACCTTGCTAACTAGCTTTCGAATAGGCATCAACTCACCACATASCTTATTCTTAATGTTTGTCCATAGGCTACCAGAGTGAGGACAGACATTTTGCGGAATAAACGTAGTGAGTGAAAAACKTAATGAAATAGCCCACTCCCTACCGGGTATCTTATTCGGCCGCTATACAACTTTGTATGCGTTGTTTGTTGGCAACCTTGTTATTTACGAAGTTTCTGGAACAGATTCCTGTTGGAACGTTCCATAAATTATACCCACCCCCTTCTATTAGTTTAGTTCTCCAATAAGTTGCTGCTGGTCAGTTCTTCTGTGCATCACTACAATGTTTATAATGTGTATGCACCATAGTGTTTATGAATAGTACACTACTCAAGTTGTTGATTACCTAACTAGTCAGTCAAGTAGTAATTTACACTGATTGTATTTGTCTAATTTAAAAAATCTATTGTGCTATATCCAGGTTGTATTCCACAAGATGTCGCCCAACGAGACACTGTTCTTGGAGAGCACCAACAAAATCTACAAGGATGACATCTCCAGCAGCTCTTTCGTCAATTTTCAAATCTGGGACTTCCCTGGTCAGGTGGACTTCTTTGACCCTACCTTCGACTATGAGATGATCTTCAGGGGCACGGGGGCTTTGATATTCGTCATTGATGCTCAGGTGAGAATACTAGAGGAATGTTAGACATTGTACTAGGGCAATTCCAAGGTAACACACTTGAATTATGCTTTAAAATGTATGCCAAACAAAAACCATTGATTTCAAAGATTAACAAACCATACAACTCTAATGACTACTTAGAAAAACTGCAGATGCACAATTTGATAACAGAATAATGGTAAAATCTCCCTCAGATTTATTCTGTTACTGAACTTTGTATCTGCACAGTTCTTCCTGTTAATGTTTTTTTTTAATATGTTCAGTGGAAATTGTTAAAAGTAGTCCTTGTGTATAGAGATGTATGGTTTGTTTAACTCTAAAATCAATCGTTTTTTGTTAGGTATACATTTGAAAGTGAAAAAATGAGTCTCGGCATAATTCCGTTACCATGGAATTACCCACTACCCATGGCAAACATTGAGAAGGCTCTTCTTTTCTACAGCAGTCCTGGGAGACTGACTGTACAGCCTACAGTTCCACTGATCTTTATTTATACAAAAAAATAGACTGCTGCATTGTGTCTGCTCTAAATCAAATCAAATGTATTTATATAGCCCTTCGTACATCAGCTGATATCTTAATGTGCTGTACAGAAACCCAGCCTAAAACCCCTAACAGCAAGCAATGCAGGTGTAGAAGCACAGTGGCTAGGAAAAACTCCCTAGAAAGGCCAAAACCTAGGAAGAAACCTAGAGAGGAACCAGGCTATGAGGGGTGGCCAGTCCTCTTCTGGCTGTGCCGGGTAGATTATAACAGAACATGGCCGAGATGTTCAAATGTTCATTAATGACCAGCATGGTCAAATAATAATAATCACAGTAGTTGTCGAGGGTGCAGCAAGCTAGCACCTCAGGAGTAAATGTCAGTTGGCTTTTCATAGCCGATCATTAAGAGTATCTCTACCGCTCCTGCGGTCTCTAGAGAGTTGAAAACAGCAGGTCTGGGACAGGTAGCACGTCTTATGCCTTTGTTCTCTATTGGTTTCATCAGGATGATTATGTTGAAGCCTTGGGGAGGCTACATCTCACAGTGTCCCGAGCCTACAGGGTCAACCCAGAGATCAACTTTGAGGTGTTTATCCATAAGGTTGATGGCCTGTCAGACGACCACAAGATAGAAACCCAAAGAGACGTCCATCAGAGAGCCAACGATGACCTGGCAGATGCCAGCCTGGAGAAGCTTCATCTCAGGTTAAGGGCCCTACACACTTCACTCAAACTATGCAAACACAGCAACGGAGTGTCATTTTCACATGTAGTTCTATGTACTTTTGTGTGGCTCAATTTGGAACGAACAGTATACAGCGATCCGTCGTTCTGTTTGCATGACGTGTGTAACRGCCTTTAGTATAAAGGATAAGATACAACATAATGAACGTCGGCCGTGCGCAGTAGATCACCTGCTGGGTCTGGACCAACTGTGGCTATTCAACATGAAGAATCTTAGGGAAATGAACAGTAGTAAATGTCAGCTGATATTCTGTGGTCAGAGGAGATGTGAAGGCCACACACTTGCTTTTAACCATTTGTTGGCCTCGGTCTGTTTTGTCCTTAACTGGTGGTAGGTTAGGTATGTGGCTGAATGTTACTCAGAGGGATCAGCTTGTTTTTGACCTAACATGTTGGGAGAGGAACTGTTAGAAACACAGGAAATATAACTGCGATCTCAATTCTCTCTCCCTCTTCCTCCTCTCTCTATGTTTCAGCTTTTATTTGACCAGCATCTATGACCACTCTATATTTGAGGCTTTCAGTAAAGTTGTCCAGAAGCTCATTCCTCAGCTACCAACATTGGAAAACCTTGTGAACATTTTCATATCAGTACGTATTGTTTTGACCAATAAGCTGATTTGAACTGATGCTTGTTTTTCTGTACTTCTACACAAATCACAACAGATTTTTTGCAATGTTTTAGTCCTTTCGATAATGTTTCATATGTCAAAACATTGCCCGTGTTTTTATTTTTGGACAGAACTCTGGGATTGAGAAAGCCTTCCTGTTTGACGTGGTCAGTAAGATTTACATCGCCACCGACAGCTCCCCTGTGGACATGCAGTCATACGAGCTTTGTTGTGACATGATCGATGTTGTCATTGACGTCTCTTGTATCTATGGGTGAGAGAAAATCATATGCCAGGGTTCCCCAACTGGCAGAATTTGTCCCGCAGGTGGTTTTATTTGGCCTCCCAAGTTTTATAAGCAAAAACCCCCCCCAAAATAAATGCAAATAATAATAATAAATCATTGTTTGACATAAGACTACAAAAACACCAGGAAATCAGCTCCAAGTACTTTTAATTTTGGAAATCTGTTCCCAAGTATTCCCACGCATAATAGAGACATGATCGTTTACAAATGTAAGCAAGGTTTGAAATTATTATGTTTTAGTCAACTATTATGTGTTTGGGCTTCTTGTCGTCAATTTGCAGTCTACAAATAATTTGTAATTATTTTCCGGCCCCCCGACCATCTGCTCAAGAAAACAATCACCCCTCGTCTGAATCTAGTTGATGATCCCTGCCATGCCATTTAAAAATGTGTGTATTGGACATCCTATTTAACTGTCTCTTCAATAAATTACATTGTACATGCTTGGGATTTATGTGAAAATCATTTGAAATGAACAATGCAGTGAATACGCATTCCTCTGGCACTGTATTCGGTTGAAGCATGTGGTAAGGATGCTTTTGTGATTGCAAAGGTTGACATGGAATCGTAGATCGCTGTGATTGTGAAAAGCTATTGTGGAGAGCTTTGAGTTTATTTTGTGATTGTAAAAAGTGAATAGCTTTGTGTTCTTCCATTGCAGCCTGAGGGAAGATGGAAATGGCAGTGCATATGATAAGGAGTCTTTGGCCATCATTAAGCTCAACAATACCACCATACTCTACCTGAAAGAGGTCACCAAGTTCCTAGCCCTCGTTTGCATCCTTAGAGAGGAGAGCTTTGAAAAGAAAGGTAAGACAAAAGTCTGGCACCATTTATAGGATTTAACCATTTATCTTAGCAGCCTATTGTTGATTTGACCGACATGCATATAGCCTTTAGAAGAAGTTTAACACGCTGCACTACCATGCTTATCTCATTTGTAGTGCTGGAAGTTACTAGCCCAATTTGTTTTGAAATAAATTCATATAGCGTGATTTATTTTCTGATGTTTTCTTTCAGGTTTAATAGACTATAACTTCCATTGTTTCCGCAAAGCCATCCAGGAGGTGTTTGAAGTGGGGTCCTTGACACAGAGGACAGGCAGACTACAGCCAAGCTCGTCCAACAACAGCTTGTCCAGCGTAAAACTTGGTGTATTAAACGGAAGTGCTGTTTAGAGGAATGTAAGAAAAGCAAAGAGGTTTGGAATGCCTTAGCCACTGAGAATGGACAAGTAGTAATTGTGTATTTTACTTGGAAGGCTATGAACGATCAAAGGTGACACAGGGAAAAAGCAGGAAAAACCTTGAAAAATAACACTTGGGATGGGGGGGATGCTGTTCTGTGCAAGGATTGAAAAGGGTAAAAAAAACGCTGCAATGGACTAAACACTGAACAGAGTTGAAGCCAGCAAGCACATCTATTTTAAGCACCTCAATGTTTTTGGGTTGCGTCTAACCACTTATTTGACAATAATGATTATTTTTGCTACAAACAGTTTTACGAGTATCGAGATGACAATGTCGTCATTGTGGTCTTCCTCAGCACAAGTCATTTAAACAGGGCACTATCTGTGTTTTCCCACTCTTATTTCAGACAAGGTTCAACAGGAAGCAATGTTGGAAAACAAATTAATTAGGAAGCCTGCATTGAAACAGTAAATATCACTACCGTTCAAAAGTTTGGGGTCACTTAGAAATKGAACTTTCCTTGTTTTTGAAAGAAAAGCACTTTTTTTTGTCCATTAAAATAACATAAAATTGATCAGAAATACAGTGTAGACATTGTTAATGTTATAAATGACTATTGTATCTGGAAACGGCTGATTTTTAATGGAATATCTACATAGGCGTACAGAGGCCCATTATCAGCAACCATCACTCCTGTGTTTCAATGGCACGTTGTGTTAGCTAAGGAACTCTGCCTAGAAGGCCAGCATCCCGGAGTCGCCTCTTCACTGTTGACATTGAGACTGGTGTTTTGCGGGTACTATTTAATGAAGCTGCCAGTTGAGGACTTGTGAGGCGTCTGTTTCTCAAACTAGACACTCTAATGTACTTGTCCTCTTGCTCAGTTCTGTACCGGGGCCTTCTGCTCCTCTTTCTATTCTGGTTAGAGCCAGTTCTGTTCTGTTCAGGGAGTATTACACAGCGTTGTACGAGATCTTCAGTTTCTTGGCGATTTCTCGCATGGAATAGCCTTCATTTCTCAGAACAAGAATAGACCGACGAGTTTCAGAAGAAAGTTATTTGTTTCTGGCCATTTTGAGCCTGTAATCGAACCCAAAATGCTGATGCTAAAGGTACTCAAATAGTCTAAAGAAGGACAGTTTTATTGTATCTTTAACCAGAACAACAGTTTTCAGCTGTGCTAACATAATTGCAAAAGTGTTTTATAATGATCAATTAGCCTTTTAAAATGATATACTTGGATTAGCTAACACAACGTGCCCTTGGAACACAAGAGTGATGGTTGCTGATAATGGGCCTCTGTACGCCTATGTAGATATTCCATAAAAAATCTGCTGTGTCCAGCTACAATAGTCATTTACAACATTAACCATGTCTACACTGTATTTCTGATCAATTTTATGTTATTTTAATGGACAAAAAATGTACTTTTCTTTCAAAAACAAGGACATTTCTTAGTGACCCCAAACCTTTGATCGGTAGAGTACATGTTAGTGTTATCGCACTGGACATTGGTTACTACGGTGCAAAGCGGTCTATTTGTAAGCATGCAACTATAGATCTGGGACTATTGCTATATGTATTTCAACTTAGTTGTTTTGATTGTTTTGGAGCCTAGCTAAAAACTAGGCCTTGTTCCTCAAAGATAACATTTCCCCATCTGGGAAGAAAACCACCTCGAAAAGTACTTGTGGTTGTAAACTATGATACTGTACCTACTACTCTCATGCAGTTGTCAGTTTCAAACTGTAGCCAAATTCACTATAAAATGAGTTTACTTTTGGGCCAGTCAGTGCCCTGTGCTGCATAAAAACATATATATTGAACTATACTAATGACAAAATATGTGAATGTTTGCTGAAAGGTCTCTGTGTTACAAATACCTGGGTCCAACATTTTTTTACATAATGTATTAATTTAATCTTTCAATTACACAATTATGACTGGTGTGTGTAAATGTATTTCTCTCTCTGACATGGTAAGCTATCTGAAAGGTCAGTACAGTACTTACAGTATGTTTTTAGTAGTGAGTACCAACAACTCTTGTGGTATGTAGAGGTAATCATTCAGACTGCATCCCTACATAGTGCAATAATTTTGTAGTCTGACTACCCATCCTCATCACTCTGGCCATATGCCACACCCACTAGCATTTCTTGTATGGAGTGATCGATAGAGCAGCGGAATTCAATTCAGGATGAGTCGTCAGGCAACTACTTTTGACCAGAGCCCTATGGGCCCTGGTCTAAAGTACTGCACTATAAAGGGAATGCTTGAGGTCTCCCTAGACCCCAACTGTGCAAGTTATAATAACTTAATAAATTACCAGTGTTTCAAATGGAGTATTACAGGATGTTAGTCTTATTGGTTCCAGGGCGCTGTAGTGACTGACTCTTAGCATGCCTCCAAAGTGGCACACTATTCCCTATATAGTGTACTATTATTATTATTTTTACCAGGGCCCAGTCAAAAGTAGTGCACTATAAAGGGGATAGGGTGCCATTCGGGATATAACCTTTATGATGAAAGTGTTTGTTACTCTGACAACCAATTGGGATGATTCTATGATTCCATTGTGAGATAATATTTGCATTGGTCTTTGTTCTGCTTTTGGGTGCAAAGGGAGGTGAATCATATCGAATATGTTGTCAGATGCCATAAGGTTATAAATGTTTTTTTTTGTTGAGTATAATTAAGCATTTAAAGCACTTGAATTATAAGGGAAATTTGAGTGTCTCTCACTATTTTATCTGAAATTGTGTGAAGCATTAAAGATATTTTTTCATTTGAATATTGTCACTCATAACTGTACTGTTCTGAACATCCAGTCTACCTACCATTTTGGATCCTATACAGTAAATGTATTGTCTTGAACAAAACAAAAAATGCTTCCGAGGTTGAAACAAGTAACTTGCCTAAATCGAGGCTAGACGTGTGTTTCTTGGCTAGGGTTGCAAAATTCCGGGAACTTTCAATACATTCCCTGGTTTTCCAGAAATCCTGGTTGGAGCTTTCCTCCTTATTCCCCCCTCATTCTGGGAAAACCAGGGAATTTATTGCCAGTTCCTAGAATTTTGCAACCCTAGTCTTGGCTCATCATGGCACTGCTGCTGTATTGCAGTGGGCAGTAGATGGCACTATTGATCTACTAATGAAAATAATCAGAAAAGTGGAGTATGATGTCTGTGACTGCATTAATACAATGATAAATATCAGAGGTTCAAGACCACTGACCTAACCACAAATGTAATGTAATGCAGACCTAGATTGCTGTATGGTATTTATTATTATATGAAATACCTGGAGTCAGTGTTACTTTACTGTGGTACCAGTGACTGTCTCTACATTGGTGACCTGACTTGAACTGTGTATACATGTGTCTGTATGGTCTATGCATTGTAGTGTTTAAGGTAGACCCCATGCAGTTGGGAATGATCAGCTCAGGTGGTTGCTATCACCCAAAAAGAATGTTCCATTACTCCATTGCATAATTGACCCCCCCCCCCAATGTTGTACATAATTGAAACATAGGACCGCTGAGGCATCTTATAAGCCTTTTAACAGTACAGGGTGAACAACACTAACAAGATAAATAGGTTGAAATAGTTAAGTCAGTTACATGTGTAATGAAACTGTTCATACTACGCATGTGCTCATACATTTTCATGCGTAATGGGTAGTGGCAGGATGGAGCCACAACGTAACTCTTTAATCAACCCCAGACCTCCAGTTTAGACTGGTGGAAAATGGAGGTTAAAAAAAAAGGAAAATAATATCTTGCTTGCCAGGGCTTTTTTCAGGAACCCAGCAGTTTCTCAGAGTATTTACTCTGCTGAATGAGTTGGTAAGGAACCTTAATCAAGTCTGAAGGAATGACAACACAAAAGTGAAGCCTTATGGTAGTTAATTGCTTAAGTTTTTACCTCCATCAGCCTCTTATCACCCAATGTTAGTGACAGTGTTTGGGAAGCTACTCTGAAAATATAGTTTACCAAGCTACCAATTTCCTTTCACTGAAAATGGTTAGGCTAAAAAAAAAAATGCATATGTCAATCTGAAATGTTATAGACTATAATTACAAGAACAGATCATTTTGGGGTCATATGTTAACATTTGACCCCAAAGTCATATTTAGCCTATTAAACACAATTGAGAGAATTACGCAGGTCTGATGCCGAAAAAGAAAGGAAATTATTGCCTATTTCACCCATATTTTATTTTATTTTTGCAAAAAGAGTAGTAGAGTGTACTTCCAGTAGTTATCTACACCACTACATGGCAAAAAAGTAATTAACTAGTGAAAACACTACCTAGATTTGAATTTAGTTAAACTACCACCAAGCTAATGCAAAATGTAGTTAAATTACTAGTTGAACTACTTGAACTACTTGTAGTTCACTACTTCTTTACACTGGTTAGTGAGATACACGACCTGGTTCCAGATCTGCTTGTTCTCTTCTCAACTCCATTGGTAATTGTCAAGCCAAGCACAGCATGACAATAATGGGTGACAAGGAGTTAACATGGTAGTACAGACTGGCACTAACATAACACAGGTATGAAGAACAAAAAGATACAGGTTGATGAGTCAGTCGTCTGTGATAGACTTAGACTTCCAAAGTAAATGAATAGCTCAGTAAAAATGTTTTTGTCTGTGCCACTTGAAATTACCTGTGCGGCTGTGCCTCCGCAGTAAAGCGAGAAGCGAAATTTCTGTAGGGCGTGTTTTTACGCGCTTGCCTGATGCTGTTGCGTACGGGAGGTAGTAGGCTACACGATGCATTTCACATTCGTTGAAGTTGAGAAGGGTTCAGCACTGCGTCGGATCTTGACTTGTCAATATTTGGAGTCAATTTTGCTGCCAGAGAAAAGCTGCAAGCTACAGGTTGGTGACTGAAACAAATAAACTACATTTGACAAAGTTCCCTGACACGAAAGGAGCTGTAAATTGGTGGTATGATATTTTACAATCATTTGTATGAGTTTTATAACAAATAATAACAAAATTATGAGAGCCGATAAGATCAATATTTGATTGAAAACGAGATTAAGTGAACAGTCTTGTTTATTCTTACTTTTACTTGTCTACATTTTAGTCAATAAAGCACCTGGATAATACAGTTGGTGATGCGAATCGAGTCACCTGTCGAATCGTCCGTTATTAGACCCTTCAGTTCTAGCCTACTGACTATTTTATCTGATAAAATGTGTTATATGTTAACTATTGTCATAAATTGAGAAAGGTATTTATGCTTATTTTTATCAAGGGAACAGAAATTCGCGTGACGTTTTAGGTCAAGATATATGGACACTCGACATCCACAAGACAGGTCACAGCTCGAGAGATCTTTCACACAACTCACCTGTGTCTCAGAGAGTACAGTATTCGAGCTGAGAAACTCTTTGATACTCTATCATACACACACGATTCGACATGAAGCAGATGCACAAACACATTTATTGTTGTTTTTTGTTGTTGACACAAACCACGGACAGAGAATGGAATTTGTCTTCTCTCTCTCTCATGCTCTCTCATGCTCTCTCTCGGTTATTTGTCCTCTTTAACTCTCTTTACACTTTATACATCCTGTTGCACAGATTCTTAGCATCTGTCCCTTCTCTCCCAAGGAACTGGACTGACAGGATATATCGTAGGATGTAGCCTAATTTTACTTTAGAATGAGGAAACTAACTGAGGGATGTTGGGGGTTGGGGTTAGTTGCCTTGGACAGAGGCACACAAGTGTATAATTGATACCTAAGACCACACCACAACAATACCTGCAGACCATTTTGAACCGGTATGATTTAAAGAGAGAACAGGGAGTCTTTTGAAGAGACGAGCCTCTCTGTAACAGTTGCCCCCAAGTCAATCTCTCTGTTTGAATTTCATGGATTCTGACACATTAATGTTGAACAATAACACACATAACATATTATTTGCTCACACATTCAAACTAAGAGCTTGATTAACAGTGTCTTGATATGGTGGGGGGAGACATTGTATAACAGGAAGAAGACAGTTTAATATACACTGTTGTTTTCAACTGTTTTACTTTTGTGTGATTTTCTGGCCTTATCGGCATCGCAATAAAAACTGGTAGGACAAATGCTGTGTAGGACACCTATGCAGCCATCTCAATTAGCCAACATCCTTAAGAGTAATGTCATGTCTTATACTTAAGATTGCAAGTATTATTTTCCCAGACACTCACCATCGTTGGCACCAAATGGAATAGTTTCTGCATGTATTCAGCAAACTCTATATCCATGTCATCATGTGAGTTCGACGCACTTTGGGTGTAATTAACATAGCTCTTTGATTACTTCAACAATTGGCTTTTTATGAGGAGTCTTTCCCTGTGAGTAACCAGCAATGTGGTGGCAACCAAAAAAGAACTGCTTCATTATTTTTAGAAAAGGAGGAATTTGCCGTTTTTAGAACAGAGGGAGGATGGAAGAAAAATGCATTTGCTGTTTTTTTCAATCCCAACATTGGACCCACCACATGATTCTGCCACATTCTGACCACAGTCTCATTCCTCTGACATTCTTCTCATTGGGGAAGGTTGGGTCTGTGTACAATCATTGGAGCAGAGCCAAACGGTTTCCAGGACTTCTGGAGATGGACAAGTCTTTCCCAGGCTGGGAATACATCGTTAATAGCAACTTATTCCCCATATAGTGCACTACTTTTGGAATAGTGCCATTTGGGACATACCCTGGTACGGGCTCAGGCCATAATTAGGGACATTGACCCATAGGTTGTAAATGATTCATTATCATTATCACACTGTTGTTTGTGTTTCCATTTCCTCCTTGCCTGGCTGGTTCTAGAGTGTCACTTTTCCCACCATGAACAGCAGCAATGGAAGATTTAAAAGGAGTTGGGATGTGAGCTCAGAGTTATGCCCTCCTGTCTCTTTCCCCCTTCTTTCTCTTTCTTTTTCTCTTTCTCTTTCTCTTTCTCTTTCTCTTTCTCTTTCTCTTTCTCTTTCTAATGGATTTGGTCCCATTCATTCATTGTCTCCAGAAACATGTGCATTCCACTCCATCTCATACTTCCTCAAACTCCCTCTCTCCCAACAAAATTCTGTTTGGGGTCTAGAACCATTTGTCTCAACAGTCCTAAAGTGCTTACACATGTAGATGTTACTCAAAAACAAAGACAAATAAATCTTACAGCATTCATGAAACAAAGGCTGTAGGGTCGCCAGGGGCTCTGGGAAAATAAACGCCGTTGATACTATTAACACCCGGGGCCTGGGGTTGGATGGATGCTCGCTCTACTGGCTACCAGCATCTGATGCTGGGAAAATATGTTTACATGCATATTTGTTTTGGATAATGACTGACTGCTGATTGTGCACATCAAGCAAACTTTATTTATTTATTCTTTGGCCGAATTCCCACTGCAAAATAATCCAAATGAAACATAGCCTGTTGCCAAAAGCAACTTTGCTTCAGAAGAGGATGCTAGTGACGTTTCCTGCCTTCTTATCTCCATGACTACCTTTTAATAGATATAGGAGATTATATGTATTCCCCCTTTCAATTGATTTTCATCAGTTTATCTTCTAATTTAAAGCACATATTTGTTGTTATCTTTACTAGACTGACTTCTACACCATGTCATACTCAGGCCTTTCCTTTTCTTTGTTCATGAAGATAGCATAGGTCTACCACACAGAGCGAAGAAGGCCTTGGCACAGTGACGTCTTTTTATTTGTTGTCAGATTTGGCCTTTTGTTTTAGTACACACCAGAGGTGGTGCGGGAGGGATGTAGTTCTAAGAAGGTTTTCAGCTGCATCTTGCGTTGTTCCCTACGGGGCATAAACAGCCAGCTGGGGGCCCAAAGCTAAACACAGCCAAGCACGTACCCTCTCATTCATTTTGCTTTTATTGTTCCTCAAAGGGCAGGTAAAAGATTACAGGCTCAGTTTTTCTGTGTTAATGTCAGCAAGGGATTTTTTAATTACTACCCTACGAGCAGGTGGAGTCCGTGTTTGTCATTAAATTCAGATAAGAATGAAGATTAGGTAAAGTCTTCACTTGTCTTGAGTTGATATTGTCATCATCGCCCAGTCTGTGTTTCCCAGTGCAATTTTGTCTCTTTTCAACACATTGATTCAAGTGATCTCCCAAGGACATTGGTAAAGGAATGTTGGACTTGGTCGATGTTCAATTATCCAAAACGAGATGTTTTGCAAACTGTGTCTCAAAACATCCCGTTTGGAATGTTGATACAGACAGACATTGCATATCAACTTGATGAGAGCTACCTCTGTTCATTTTGGTTTGTGTGTGCGTGCAGGCAGCTAACAGTGCTTTCTGATCCGGCAGGAAGTCAGTCACTTCACATTGGGTCTCTTTGTACTGGGATAAAAGAGAGAGGGAGCAGTCATCCGACCGATGGCTGTAAGGGACAAGCCTTTCCTTTATTTCTGGCAGAATTTACTGCCCCAACCATGAACATTTTACTAAAGCTACAGGAGCTTTTAATGTGTTTATAGCACCTTTTAAAGCCCATCAATATCATTCTCTGTGAGCTGTGTTGTGTGACCCAAAAAAGTCTGACAAAATGTGAACTGTTCTGGGCAGGAACATTATTAAACATAGGCTAATCCGGTTTCATGATAAATAAATATAAAAGTAAAGTGGGGTAACTATTAAATGACAGCTGACAGTGTGATCACTCTCTCTGTAGCCCATGTGAGTACGACCTTTAAACAGGTTAACATTCACTTGACCCAGTCATTCCCTGACCCAGTCTGTAATACCTACGTGTTTCAAGAAGACCAACGTAGTCTCTGTGCCCAGGAAAGCCAAGGTAAATTATTATTAGCCCTTAACATTCACTTCTGTAGCCATGAAATGCTTTGAAAGGATGGTCATGGCTCACATCAACACCATCATCCCAGACACCCTGTACCCACTCCAAATCGCATACCGCCCCAACAGATCCACATATTACGCTATCTCTATTGTACTCCACACTGCCCTCTCCCACCTGGACAAGAGGAACACCTGTGTGAGAATGCTGTTCAGTTAATACAGCTCAGCGTTCAACACCATAGTGCCTTCCAAGCTCATCACTAAGCTAAGGACCCTGAGGTTGAACACCTCCCTCTGCAACTGGATCCTGGACTTCCTGACGGGCCGCCCCAGGTGGTGAGAGTAGGCAACCACACATCTGCCACGCTGACCCTCAACACAGGGGCCCCTCAGGGGTACGTGCTTACTCCCCTCCTGTACACCCTGTTCACCCACGACTGCGTGGCCCGCACATCTCCAACGCCATCATTAAGTTTTCTGACGACATGACGGTGGTAGGCCTGATCATCGCCGACAACGATATAGGTAGGGGGTCAGAGACCTGGTAGTGTGGTGCCAGGACAACAACCTCTCCCTCAACATCAGTAAGACAAAGGAGCTCATCATGAACTATGGGAAACGGAGGGCCGAGCACTCCCCCATTCACATTAACGGGGCTGTAGTGGAGCGGGTCGAGAGCTTCAAGTACCTTGGTGTCCACATCACTAAGGATCTATCATGGTCCACACACACCAACACAGTCGTAAAGAGGGCACAACAACGCTTCTTCCCTCTCAAAAGGCTGAAAAGATTTGGCATGGGCCCTCAGATCCTCAAAAGGTTCTACAGCTGCACCATTGAGACCATCTTGACTGGCTGCATCACAGCTTGTTATGGCTACTGCTTGGCATCCGTACGCAAAGGCGCTACAGAGAGTAATGCGTATGACCCAGTACATCACTGGGTCCGAGCTCCCTGCCATCCATGTGGTGACAGAGGAAGGCCCTATGAATGGTCAAAGACTCCAGCCACCCAAGTCATAGACTCTTCTCTCTGCTACCGCATGGCAAGCAGTACCAATTCACGAAGTCTGGAACCAACAGGACCCTGAGCTTCTAACAGCAAGCCATAAGACTTCTAAATAATTAAACAAATCGATACGCAGACTATCTACATTGACCTGTTTTCCACCAACTTTGTTGGACTCATCACATACAGCACAGTCAAAAGTTTGGATACCTACTCATTCCAGGGTTTTTATTTATTTTTACTATTTTTCTACATTGTAGAATATTAGTGAAGACTTCAAAACTATGAAATATCACATATGGAATCATGCAGTAACCAAAAAAGTGTTAAACAAATCAAAATATATTTGACATTCTTCAAAGTAGGCACCCTTTGCCTTGATGACAGCTTTGCTTACTCTTGGCATTCTCTCAACCAGCTTAATGAGGAATGATTTTCCAACAGTCTTGAAGGAGTTCCCACTTATGCTGAGCACTTGTTGGCTGCTTTTCCTTCACTCTGCGGTCTGACTCATCCCAAACCATCTCAATTGGGTTGAGGTCGGGTGATTGTGGAGGCCAGGTCATCTGATGCAGCACTCCATCACTCTACTTGGTCAAATATCTGGAGCCTGGAGGTGTGTTTTGGGTCATTGTCCTAATGATAGTCCCACTAAGCGCTAACCAGATGGGATGGCGTATTGCTGCAGAATGCTGTGGAAGCCATGCTGGTTAAGTGTACATTGAATTATAACTACATCACCAACAGTGTCACCAGCAAAGCACTCCCACAACATCACACCTCCTCCTCCATGCTTCACGGTGGGAAATACACATGCGGAGATCATCCGTTCACCTACTCTGCGTCTCACAAAGACACGGCATTTGGAAACAAAAATCTTAAATTTGGACAGATTTCCACCGGTCTAATGTCCATTGCTTGCAGTGGTGGAAAAAGTACCCAATTGTCATATTTGAGTAAAAGTAAAGATACCTTAAAAGAAAATGACTCAAGTCAAAGTGAAAGTCACCCAGTAAAATACTACTTGAGTAAAAGTCTAAAAGTATTTGGTTTTAAATATACTTAAGAATCAAAAGTAAATGTAATCACTAAAATATACTTAAGTATCAAAAGTAAAAGTATAAATCATTTCAAATTCCTTATATTATGCAACCCAAACGGCATGATTTTCTTGTTTTTTAAATTTACGGATAGCCAGGGGCACACTTCAACAGTCAGACATAATTTACAAACGAAGCATTTGTATATAGTGAGTCTGCCAGATCAGAAGCAGTGGGGATAACCAGGGATGTTCTCTTGATAAGTGCGTGAATGAGACCATTTTTGTGTCCTGCTAAGCATTCACAATGTAACGAGTACTTTTGGGTGTCAGGGAAAATGTAAGGAGTAAAAAGTACATTATTTTCTTTAGGAATGTAGTGGAGTAAAAGTAAAAGTTGTCAAAAATATAAATAATAAAGTACAGATACCCACAAGAACTACTTAAGTAGTACTTTAAAGTATTTTTTATTTAAGTACTGTACACCACTGATTGCTCGTGTTTCTTGGCCCAAGCAAGTCTTCTTCTTATTGATGTCCTTTAGTAGTGTTTTTGTTGTTGATGCAGCAATTCGACCATGGAGACCTGATTCGCATACTGTAGTTTATGTTGAGATGTGTCTGTTACTTGAACTCCGTGAAGCATTTATTTGGGCTGCAATTTCTGAGGCAGGTAACACTAATGAACTTATCCTCCGCAGCAGAGGTAACTCTGGGTCTTCCTTTCCTGTGGCGGTCCTCATGATAGCGCCTGATGGTTTTTGCGACTGCACTTGAAGAAACTTTCAAAGTGAAATTTTCCGCATTGACTGACCTTCATGTCTTAAAGTAATGATGGACTGTCGTCTTTGCTTATTTGAGCTGTTCTTTACATAATATGGACTTGGTCTTTTACCAAATAGGGCTATCTTCTGTATACCACCCCTACCTTGTCACGACACAACTGATTGGCTTAAGCACATTAAGAAGAAAATAAATTCCACAATTTAACTTTTAACAAGGCATACCTGTTAATTGAAATGAATTTCAGGTGACTACCTCATGAAGCTGGTTGTGAGAATGCCAAGATAATAAAGAAAACCCCTTGAATTAGTAGGTGTGTCCAAGCTTTTGACTGGTACTGTATGAATTTAGGGTTGGATCAGAATCACTGGTATAATCACTGGCCAGAACGGAGAATTAAGTAAAACCACAAGTCCAAATTCCTATCTCTATCGATGGTTAATTTAGGAAAGCGCCGATTCTAGCTAGCTAGCCACCAGAGGACAACAACACAACAAGATGCATTTTCTTTCTGTCAAGAATGACATTTGACTTGTGATGTGATTGGTCTGAACTCTTTCTGACAAGACAGCATCAGATATTCTGCACATACTGAGACAAAGGGGCACAGTTTTGTTCAATCGGATCCTTTCTCCGGTGAGGTACATTCAGCCTCTTGTGAATGGCAGGAAATGTATGAAACACAGAGAGTCGAAAGATAAATAACGTTGTTTATTTTTTTCTTGGTAAATTTTTTGGGGAAGCCTGGCTTCCCCTTGGCATCCATGAATACATGCCACTGGTGTAGAGGGAGTGATCAGAACGCAACTGAGTGAGCGAGACACGGAGGTGAAAGGGAGTTTAATTAATAATAAGTAATGTTTGATTCATGGCTTGGTTTCTTTATTGTTTTACCCCACAAATACACATGTACAAATGGAACATTAAAGTCAAAGCAAATGAATGTTGTCTTCAAGACAAAAGTTTTACCCAATAGTTTTACAGTATTTGAAAAAATATATATATCTGGTTAAAGATCAAGTTTGGACGTCCGTTCGAGTGCTCAAGTACTCGATACTCATGCCCATCCCTATAAAATAATATTGTTCCTTCAGTTTTGTTGAGTTTAGAGTGACGAAAAATAGCTAGCTAACAGCTAACTGCTCTCTCAAGTCTCATCATTGAGACCAGCAACAGAATGAATGCAGCGCGAAAAGCGTAGGGAGCGAGGGACAGACAGAGACGAGCAGCTAATGGATACTAACAAAAAAAGGTTTTTCTGATTTCGGGCAGAGCCTTAAATTTGGCAAAAGCAATCTGGCCTGTGTAGGGTTGGGCCTGAACGTTGCATGCATGGGTAGGACTCAGGCATAAAATTAATGCTTGTGCAGGGCTCGAATTTGAATGTCAGTGGAAAGCGCAATACATCACCCAGCACATGTCAACAAGCACAACCAGCTGAGGAGTCTTTTTTTGAATCCTAGGAAGAAACTGGTAATGTTATCATAGGCTACCTACACACTACTGTAGGATTGTTCCATTTCATACAAAGACTCCTTTCTCTTAGCTCTTGCTCCTAGGTGTCATGGGGTTTCATCATGGAACATTCTGGTTTGTAAAGCATAGGGCACACTAGACTCCTCTGCTGGGAAAATAAACACACAGGGTGCATCCCAAATGGATCCCTATTCCCTTTATAGTACACTACTTTTGACCAGAGCCCCATTGGTCCTGCAGTAGAACTCACATGGCTCATGCAGTTACAACTGGCTCCGCACTCTGAAGAAAATGTCAGGTTAGAAAGAAAATAACTTCAGAGTACCTTGAAGGGACAGAGAGTGGCCTGGTCTGTTGTTGGGCCATGTGGGAGACGAAGAGGGAGAGTATGTTTTGCTGTCTGGCTCACAGTGCAAAGCCTTCAGAGTTGATGACTCCGATTAATCTTTCACCAGCGTGGACAATATATCTGAAGAATATCCAGGTGTCCGCTGTGGCTGGAGGTGCGAAATGCAGAGTTATAACAGAAGTGTGCTAGGAGAGAAAAACACGTGTCCCACTGATGGATTTCTGTTTGATTTAACCACTCACTGGGAGCAGGACGCAGAGACACAGATACATTTATATATACTGAACAAAAATATAAACGCAACATGCAACAATTTCCAAGATTTTACTGAGTTCCAGTTCATATAAGGAAATCAGTACATTTAAATAAACTCATTAGGTCACAAGCTATGCATTTCAACTGACTGGGCAGGGGTGCAGCCATGGATGGGCCTGGGAGGGCATAGGCCCACCCACTTGGCAGCCAGGCCCACTAACTAATAGGGATGTAAACAAATTTGTGCACAAAATATGAGAGAAATAAGCTTTTTGGGGATACATAACATTTCTGGGATCTTTTATTTCAGCTCATGAAACATGGGACCAACACTTTACATGTTACGTTTATATTTCTGTTCAGTGAAGGGTAGGTCCAATCCATCTGTGGCTCCGAAAACAATGATGCTAGCCAGCTACTCTGTGTTACGATATGTGTACGTGTGTGTACGTGTATTTGTATGTGCCCATCCTGCTGTTCATTCTTTTACTCCTTGCTCTATTTTTGAGGCATTCCCTCTAAATCGTTTCTATACCCGGGTCACGTTCATGTGTAACACGACCATCAGTCATAAGGATGAGGAACCACAGAGGGAGTGTATCCATGCCGACGTGGCTCATTCAGTCATCTCCTCTACAGCTGGAAAGGACATGCTGTTTGGGAATAGCTCTTTGTAGTTCAGTAGCTCTTACAATAACAGAACGGTCTGGACATTGCATAAATGAGCCGAAATTGAGTTTAAACAAAGATATAAATATTGTCCGTGGGTGGATAGACGCAATAGATAAAAAATTATCCAACAGAAAGGGCGTGGTTTGTATTTTGATTTTGGTCAGACATATACATTTTTATGGTTAACATTTTTATCACTTTCAAAAGATAGAAAGGAATGTCATAATGCTTATAATTGTCGACACAAGTATAACGTATTTGCAGATGTCATGCTGTGTGGGGACTATGCCCGGAAGGAAGGCCATTGTTGTATCAGTGCAGTGGTTTTAGGGATGGATGAACTAGAATAGCTAGAAGCCTAACCTCTTGAGAGACATTAGCAGGGGAAGTCAAGCTGATTTCCACCGCTCTCACAATAAACGGACATGAAACAGATATGGAGTTTGATGGACTTGTCTGTTTTGTGTTCCGTCCAAGTGTCTTTGACCTTGTAAAGCCTCAAACCTCTTCAGGCTGATGCAGCCTAGCTGATGGGGGAGGAGGATATGGCTGAATGTTCCCATTACAAATGCTCTGCTGCTATGACATTTTGTGGAGGTTAGCCAAGTTTTCAGTTGCTTGATTATAAACAAAAGAGACAAATAGGGTGGATAAAACAGAAGTTGTTCTTTCGCCAAGTCTTCTGTCTTGTGTGCTTGCCATCGTGTATAAATGGTGGCAATAATGGTAAATAAAGTCTGAGGCTAGTCATTTGAATGGCACGTACACCCCACTGCTAAGCCGACTCCTTAATTGACCAGACGCAAATAACTTGTGGGTTCTAGTACATTTAACTCAATACCTGTAAAAAACAACCGCAACTGTGGGATGGAATTCCTTTCATGAGCAATGGTTGATTCCCCCCTGTTTTATATCAAGCCAACCCTGTGTGTGCAAAATGCATTTCCAAGAAATGAGGTCTGCTTCATTAGGAACTCCATGTCTGCGTGCCAAATGGGACCCAATTCCCTATAAAGTGCACTACATTTGGCCAGAGTCCTTTGGGTCCTGGTCAAAAGTAGTGCATTATACAGGTATAGGGAATAGGGTGCCATTTRGGATGCAACCCAGTTCTTGGGTTCAATCACCACTAGGACATGGAGCCTGTGAGGCTGTGACTTCAGCTCTGTCTGCTGAGTGGGAGCTGCTAAACCCTTCACCCCAGAGCTTTCCCTTCCATTCACTCCCCCTTTAAAACCTACCGCCTGAATCTCCGGTGCACATCATTGAACCCACAACCCTTCTCCGCGCTCCTTGCTTTTTGACATTCTGAAAGCATTTCAAGGGTGTTCTTTTCCTTGAAAAGAGGGAAAATATAATAAACAAAATGTCTTCCAAGAGAAACATTTATGTGTCTGCCTTTAGAGTCTCTGTCAATGCCATGTTCCTGACAATGTTTTCTTGAGCCTGTTTTACCTGAACTCTTGAGACTTTTCTCCACTCATGTAATTCCAACCTTTATCCCCCCACTTTTGCTACTCTACACTATGTATGCTTCCCAAATGGCACCCTATTCCCTATATAGTGCACTACTTTTGATCAGGGCCCATATGGTTCTGGTCAAAGTAGTGTACTATGTAGGAAATAGGGTGCCATTTGAGACACAACCCATATGTACCCTGTTGGACCCTATTTGCCCTTCCCGTTCCATAGGAAAGCTACTGGGGTACATGTATCTGACCTCGTGTCACATACTCTAGCAGCTCCCTACAGACTTAAGAAGTAGCCAGAGGGTGTTATGATTGTCTCAGTATAGTAGAGCTGTCAGGCGTATTTCCACCCCGTCCTCCCTATTCACCATATGAGATGTCAATCACCTGATTAGAACATGTAATCAGGAATGTTTCCCAGGGTGAATCAGGGGCCTTGGCAGCCTGGGTGCCAGATCTGTTTATGTTCTCTTGTCAACTTCTTATGGAATTGTAATGCAAAACCTTGTTTGGCTTGACAATAAAAATGAAGTGTTCAAAATCACAGATCTGGAACCTTGGAGGTTCATGGTGTCTAAACAGCAATAAGTTAAGCTGATCTGTTAGTATGCCGCTGACAGAATGTGCAAGGGCAGTGTGTGCAATATGTATTATGTATTTGGTTGTACGAGACGTGTACAACATGTATGACATGGGTAACGTGCAATGTATGTACTACAGTGCATTTGGAAAGTATTCAGACCTCTTGACTTTTTCCACATTTTGTTACAGCCTTATTCGAAAATTGATGAAATGGTTTTCCCCCTCTTATAAATCTACACACAATATACCATAATGACGAAGCAAAAACAGTATTTTAGAAAATGTTGCACATTTGTAAAAAACAAACAACTGAAATATTACATAAGTATTCAGACCATTTACTCAGTACTTAGTTGAAGCACCTTTGGCAGTGATTACAGCCTCAAGTCTTCTTGGGTATGACACCACAAGCTTGGCACACCTGAATTTGGGGAGTTCCTCCCATTCTTCTCTGCAGATTCTCTCAAGCTCTGTCAATTTGGATGGGGAGCGTCGCTGCACAGCTATTTTCAGGTCTTTCCAGAGATGTTCGATCGGGTTCAAGTCCGGGCTCTGGCTGGGCCACTCAAGGTCATTCCGAGACTTGTCCCGAAGCCACTCCTGCATTGTCTTGGCTATGTGCTTAGGGTCGCTGTCTTGTCGGAAGGTGAACCTTCACCCCAGTCTGAGGTCCTGAGCGCTCTGGAGCAGGTTTTCATCAAGGATCTCTCTGTACTTTGCATTGTTCATCTTTCCCTCAATCCTGACTAATCTCCTAGTCCCTGCCACTGAAAAACATCCCCACAGCTTGATGCTGCCACCCCCATGCTTCACCATAGGGAATGTGCCAGGTTTCCTCCAGATGTGATGTTTGGCATTCAGGCCAAAGTGTTCAATCTTGTTTCATCAGACTAGAGAATCTTGTTTCTCATGGTCTGAGAGTCCTTTAGGTGCCTTTTGGCAAACTCCAAGCGGGTTGTCATGTGCCTATTAGTGAGGAGTGGCTTCCATCTGGCCACTCTACCATAAAGGCCTGATTGGTGGAGTGCTGCAGAGGTGGTTGTCCTTCTAGAAGGTTCTCCCATCTCCACAGAGGAACACTGGAGCTCTGTCAGAGTGACCATTGGGTTCTTGTTCACCTCCCTGACCAAGGCCCTTCTCCCCCAAATGCTCAGTTTGGCCAGCTCTAGGAAGAGTTTTGGTGGTTCCAAACTTCTTCCATTTAAGAATGATGGAGGCCACTGGGATCTTGGGGGCCTTCAATGCTGCAGACATTTTTTGGTACCCTTCCCCAGATCTGTGCCTCGACATAATCCTGTCTCGGAGCTCTACGGACAATTCCTTCGACCTCATTGCTTGGTTTTTGCTCTGACATGCACTGTCAACTGTTGGACCTTATATAGACAGGTGTGTGCCTTTCCAAATGATGTCCAATCAATTGAATTTACCATAGGTGGATTCAAATGAAGTTGTAGAAAGATCTCAAGGATGATCAATGGAAACAGGATGCACCTGAGCTCAATTTCGAGTCTCATAGTAAAGGGTCTGAATACTTATGTAAATAAGGTATTTCTGTTTTTGTTTTTTTTATACATTTGTAAACATTTATAAAAAACTGTTTTCATTATGGGCTATTGTGTGTAGATTGATGAGGAACAATTTGTAATTAATACAATTTAGAATAAGGCTGTAATGTAACAAAATTTGGAAAAAGTCAAGGGGTCTGAATACTTTCCGAATGCACTGTATGTTGTGTGTGTTTTGTACAGTGTCAATTTTGTATACAGCAGTAGACAATTTCCCCCTCTGGGGCATTAAAGGTCATCCTATCCTACTGTTGACTGGTTGCCTTGGATACTTACTTGTAGGTACATACATTTTTTGTTGTTGCATGGAATCTATCTCTCGCCTCTTTCTCTCTCTCTCTCTCTCTTCTCTCTCTCTCTCTCTCTCTCTTCTCCGCTCTCTTCTCTCTCTACTCTCTCTCTTCTCTCTCTTCTCTCTCTTCTCTTCTCTCTCTCTCTTTTCTTTCTCTCTCTCTCTCAATTTCATTTTAAGGGCGTTTTTGGCATGGAAAACCTATGTTAACATTGCCAAAGCAAGTGAACTAGATAATAAACAAAATGAAATAACAATAAAATTAACAGTAAACATTACATTCACAAAGTGAGTGACAAAAAATAATTAAGACATTACAAATGTCATATTACGTGCAAATAGTTAAAGTACAAAAGGGAAAATAAAATAACATAAATATGGGTTGTTTTTACAATGGCATTTGTTCCTCACTGGTTGCCCTTTTCTTCTGGCAACAGGTTCACTAATATTGCTGCTGTGATTGCACACTGGTATTTCACCCAATAGATATGGGAGTTTATCAGAATTGGTTTGTTTTTGAATTCTCTTTGTGGATTTGTGTAATCTGAGGAAATATGTGTCTCTAATATGGTCATACATTTGGCAGGATGTTAGGAAAGTGCAGCTCAGTTTCCACCTCATTTTGTGGGCAGTGTGTACTGTTTTCTTCAAGAGCCAGGTCTGCCTACTAGCGGCCTTTCTCAATAGGCAAGGCTATGCTTCACTGACCAATCCTAATTGGTATGTCGAATTTTATGTTCCTTTTAAAGGCATAGAAGGCCCTTCTTGCCTTGTCTCTCAGCATGTTCACAGGTTTGTGGAAGTTACCTGTGGCGCTGATGTTTAGGCCGAGTTATGTACAGTTTTTTGTGTGCTGTAGGGCAACGGTGCCCTAGATGGAATTTGTATTGGTGGTCTTGATAACTGGACCTTTTTTGGAACACCATTATTTTTGTCTTACTGAGATTTACTGTCAGGTCTGACAGAATCTGTGCAGAAGATCTAGGTGCTGCTGTAGGCCCTGCTTGGTTGGGGACAGAAGCACCAGATTATTAGCAAACATGACGTGGATGCTACACTACAGGACTGTTTTGCTAGCACAGACTGGAATATGTTCCGTGATTCATCCAACGGCATTGAGGAATACATCACCTCAGTCATCGGCTTCATCAATAAGTGCATTGATGATGTTGTCCCTACAGTGACTGTACGTACATATCCCAACCAGAAGCCATGGATTACAGGCAAAATCTGCATTGAGCTAATTGCTAGCGCTGCCGCTTTCAAGGAGCGGAAGACTAATCCGGACGCTTATAAGAAATCCCGCTGTGCCCTCAGACGAACCATCAAACAAGCAAAGCGTCAATACAGGATTAAGATTGAATCCTACTACACTGACTCTGACACTCACCGGATGTGGCAAGGCTTGAAAACTATTACGGACTACAAAGGGAAACCCAGACGCGAGCTGCCCAGTGACGCGAGCCTACCAGACGAGCTAAATGCCTTTTATGCTCGCTTCGAGGCAAGCAACACTGAAGCATGCACGAGCGCACCAGCTGTTCTGGATGACTGTGTGATAACGCTCTCGGTAGCCGATGTGAACAAAACCTTTAAACAGGTGAACATTCACAAAGCCGCTGGGCCAGACGGATTACCAGGATGTGTATTCAGAGCATGCGCGGACCAACTGTCAAGTGTCTTCACTGACATTTTCAACCTCTCCCTGACCGAGTCTGTAATACCTACATGTTTCAAGCAAACCACCATAGTGCCTGTGCCCAAGGAAGCCAATGTAACCTGCCTAAATGATTACCGCCGCGTGGCACTCACGTCGGTAGCCTGAAGTGCTTTGAAAGGCTGGTCATGGCTCACATCCTAGACACCCTAGACCCACTCCAATTCGCAAACCGCCCCAACAGATCCACAGATGACGCAATCTCAATCGCACTCCACACTGCCCTTTCTCACCTGGACAAAAGGAACACCTATGTGAGAATGCTGTTCATTGACTACAGCTCACCATTCAACACCATAGTGCCTACGAAGCTCATCACTAAGCTAAGGACTCTGGGACTAAACACCTCCCTCTGCAACTGGATCCTGGACTTCCTGACGGGCCGTCCCCAGGTGGTAAGAGTAGGCAACAACATGTCTGCCACGCTGATCCTTAACACTGGGGCCCCTCAGGGGTGTGTACTTAGTCCCCTCCTTTATTCCCTGTTCACCCACGACTGCATGGCCAAACACGACTCCAACACCATCATTAAGTTTGSTGACGACACAACAGCCTGATCACTGACAACGATGAGACGGCCTATAGGGAAGAGGTCAGAGAACTGGCAGTTTGGTGCCAGGACAACAACCTCTCCCTGAATGTGAGCAAGACAAAGGAGCTGATCGTAGACTACAGGAAAAGGCGGGCCGAACAGGCCCCCATTAACATCGATGGGGCTGTAGTGGAGCGGGTCGAGAGTTTAAAGTTCCTTGGTGTCCACATCACCCACAAACGATCATGGTCTGAACATACCAAGCCAGTCGTGAAGAGGGCACGACAAAACCTTTTCCCCCTCAGGAGACTGAAAAGATTTGGCATGGGTCCCCAGATCCTCAAAAGGTTCTACAGCTGCACCATCGAGAGCATCCTGACCGGTTGCATCACCGYMTGGTMTGGCAACTGCTCGGCATCTGACCGTAAGGTGCTACAGAGGGTAGTGCGAACGGCCCAGTACATCACTGGGGCCAAGCTTCCTGCCATCCAGGACCTATATAATAGGCGGTGTCAGAGGAAAGCCCATAAAATTGTCAGAGACTCCAGTCACCCAAGTTATAGACTGTATTCTCCGCGCCAAGTCTAGGATCAAAAGGTTCCTCAACAGCTTCTACCCCCAAGCCATAAGACTGCTGAAAAATTCATAAAGTCACCACCGGACAATTTACATTAACCTCCCCTCCCCTCCCTWCCCTTGTGTACACTGCTGCTACTCGCTGTTTGTTTGTTACCTATGCATAGTCATTTCGCCCCCACCTACAGGTACAGATTACCTCAACTAGCCTGTACCCCCGCACACTGACTCGGTACCGGTTCCCCTTGTATATAGCCTCGTTATTGTTATTCTTATTGTGTTACTTTTTATTTTAGTCTACTTGGTAAATATTTTCTTCTTCTTGAACTGCACTGTTGGTTAAGGGCTTGTAAGTAAGCATAAAGTCTACACTTGTTGTATTCGGCGCATGTGACAAATAAAGTTTGATTTGATTTGAAACAGTAGACATTTGACTTCAGATTCTAGTAGGGTGAGGCCGGGTGCTGCAGACTGTTCTAGTGCCCTCACCAATTCATTGATATATATGTTGAAGAGGGTGGGGCTTAAGCTGCATCCCTGTCTCATCCCACGGCCCTGTAGAAAGAAATGTGTGTTTTTTGCCAATTTTAACCGCACACTCGTTGTTTGCGTACATGGATTTTATAATGTTGTATGTTTTTCCCCCAACACCACTTTCCATCAATTTGTATAGCAGACCCTCATGCCAAATTGAGTCAAAAGCTTTTTTGAAATCAACAAAGCATGAGAAGACTTTGCCTTTGTTTTGTTTGTTTGTCAATTAGGGTGTGCAGGGTGAATACGTGGTCTGTCGTATGGTAATTTGGTAAAATGCCAATTTGACATTTGCTCAATACATTGTGTTCACTGAGGAAATGTATGAGTCTGCTATTAATGATAATKCCAAGGATTTTCCCAAGGTTGCTGTGACGCATATCCCATGGTAGTTATTGGGGTCAAATATGTCTCCGGTTTTGTGGATTGGGGTGATCAATCCTTGGTTACAAATATTGGAGAAGATGCCAGAGCCAATGATGATGTTAGACTTTAAGTATAGCCAATTGGAATTTGTGGTCTGTATATTTTATAATTTAGGGGACCATCAACACCACAGGCCTTTTTGGGTTGGAGGGTTTGTATTTTGTCCTGTAGTTCATTCAATGTATTTGGAGAATCCAGTGGGTTCTGGTAGTGTTTAATAGTTGATTCTAAGATTTGTATTTGATCATGTATATGTTTTTGCTGTTTGTTCTTTGTTATAGGGCCAAAAAGATTTGAGAAGTGGTTTACCCATACATCTCTGTTTTGGATAGCTAACTCTTCGTGTTGTTGTTTGTTTAGTGTTTTCCAATTTTCCCAGACGTGGTTAAAGTCTATGGATTTTTAATTACATTGAGCTGATTTCTGACGTGCTGTTCCTTCTTTTTCCGTAGTGTATTTCTGTATTGTTTTAGTGATCCACCATAGTGAAGGCGTAGGCTCAGGTTTTCTGGGTCTCTGTGTTTTTGGTTGGATAGGTTTCTCAATTTCTTTCTTAGATTTTTGCATTCTTCATCAAACCATTTGTCATTGTTGCTAATTTTCTTCAGTTTTTTGTTTGAATTTTTTTGATTTGATAGGGAAGCTGAAAGCTGAAATGTACTGTTTAGGTTTTTTACTTCGAAGTTTACACCTTCACTATTGCAGTGGAATGTTTTGACCAGGAAGTTGTCTAAAAGGGTTACAATTTGTTGTTGCCTAATTGTTTTTTGGTAGGTTTCCACACTACTTTCCTTCCATCTATAGCATTTCTTAATATTATTCCGTTCCTTTGGCTTTGATGCCTCATGATTGAATATTGCTCTGTTCAAGTAGACTGTGATTTTGCTGTGATCTGATAGGGGTGTCAGTGGGCTGACTGTGAACGCTCTGAGAGACTCTGAGTTGAGGTCAGTGATAAAGTAGTCTACAGTACTACTGCCAAGAGATGAGCTATACGTGTAACTACCATAGAAGTCCCCTCGAAGCCTACCATTGACTATATACATACCCAGTGTGCGAAAGAGCTGCAGGAGTTGTGACCGGTTTTTGTTGGTTACGTTGTCGTAGTTGCGCCTAGGGGGAATATGTGGGAGGGAATGCTGTCACCTCCAGRTATGTGTTTGTCTGTTTGTGCTGAGGATGTCAGGTTTTTGTCCAGTTCTGGAATGTAGGTCGCCACAGACTAGTACATGTCCATGGGCATGGAAATGATTAATTTCCCCCTACAGGATGGAGAAGCTGTATGGGGATGGGGATTCTAGTGGGGGTAGCACACAGGAGGAAATTTTTCTCMGTTTCTAGCCAAATGTAAAATCTTCCTGTTTTGATGAATTTAATAGAGTGAATTAGGCCTGCTCTATACCAAATTAGCATGTTTCTTGTAGGATGACAATGTCTGTATTAATGATTTCTTTCTCTCTCCTCTCTCTCACTCCMCTCACTGCCCCTCCCCCCTCACACGTTCACAGCGCTGTCCTCCTTCCCCTCCTCCTTTGCTCAGCAAACGTTCACTCACTGTGGTTGTGATGTTTCCTTTCAGGAGGTGAATCAGGGATAAGACAACATGAGTGACCGTTTTGACTGTGGCGAGTGCAAGGAGTCCCTGTACGGACGCAAATACATCCAAGTGGAGGACGTTCCCCACTGCATTCCCTGCTATGACCGCCTGTATGCCAACACATGTCAGAAGTGCAAGGAGCTCATCGCACACAATGCACGGGTAAGCATAAACTGTATGATCTGTCTTTGTGTGTGTGGGTGTAAATGTGTTTAGCATATGTTGTGTGTATGAATGTGTTTACATGTGGCAAGTGGGTGTTTTCTGTCTACAGTTGTTTGAATGTGTGCTCACTTCTGAGGTTTTACTTCTGTGTACGTACACGAGTGTGTGCGTGTGTGTATGTGTGCGTGTCCTTGTCCATCTGTTCGGTTATAATGGCTTCTAAAGAGCTGGAGTTCTTGGAAAACACAACTTTCCTGCTCTTTTGGCTAGTACCAAGACATCTGAAAATCCCCTTTGAGCTGCTCCAGGCTGACATTAAGGCCTTTTGGTTAGAGTCAAATGAAAACACAGGGCTGAAGGGAACACCCTTAGACGCCACGGGGCATGGGTGACCCCTGAGTTATGGACTCTCTCAGAGGGACTGGCAGTAAATAAATCTCCTGTTAGCTTTGGCCCTCCTCCTCCTCCACACAATAATAACAGCACTCCTCCCTCTCTGTCCAATTCCCTTTTACTAACACTGTGAAAACCCACCAACGTGTCAAATAAAATGGATTATTATTGTTTTCACCCCAAACATAAAGCGAGACATTAATCATGTGATGTGTGTTAACAGTGTTTGCTTGCACTACAGTTGATCTGGAATATAAGAGGTGGATTATAAAAAAATCTCTTTGTGGACACTGTTTCAATATTTACTCAAATGGTTTAGATTGAAGTTAGAGTTATTCACTAAAACCTCCTTGTTAACAGATCTAATCTAGCTCATTGTCATATAAACATAAATGATGAATGTGAACCAGAGAAGGCTGGTGGGTGGAGATGTAGAAGGACTGGCTCATCGTAATGGCTGGAATGGAAGGAACGGAAAGAAAAGGTATCAAACACATCAAACACATGGTTTCCATTTCCACTCCAGCTATTACAATGAGCCTCGGCCCACCAGCTACCATTAACATGAATGGTCTTTCAATCCAAATATTTCGGACTCTGACCTGTCTTGCCTGGGTCCATCCCTCTCACTCCTCCTCTCCCTCTCCAGGAGCTGTTCTATGAGGACAGACATTACCATGAACACTGTTTCCGTTGTTTTCGCTGCGACCGCTCCCTGGCAGACGAGCCCTTCACCAGCCAGGAGGAGGCGCTCCTGTGCAACGACTGCTACTGCAATGAGTTCTCCTCCAAGTGTGTGGCCTGCGACAAGACCGTCATGCCAGGTACACAAACCTGATACTGTTTACCATGATTAGTAGGAGGTACTAATCGAAACTCTCAAAAACGTGCAGGGATACATGACAACATAACACAACACCAGTGGAGGCTGCTGAGGGAAGCAAATGGAATGGCATCAAATCATGTGTTTGATATATTTGACAACATTCCAGTACCATTACCACGAGCCCTTCCTCCTGTGCACAACACCCTTTGACATTATTGAGCTGAGTCGAGCTGAGCTGTACTGCGCTAGGCTGGTTACACATCCATCATAGTTGCTGTGGCATAAAAGTGCATTAAAAAGACCTTACTGGTGATGCTTTGGCCTGTGGTTACTCAACTCCTGTTCTCACACCTACAGATGTTGGATCTTAATTTGATCACACTGTTGCAAGAGAACTTTTCCGCAATGCAGGATATTAGAACTTGTAGTGTATTTGAGGTTTAAAAAGGCTTCTAAAGTTTGTAATTTAGTTTCCTGTTGTAGCAAACTGGCTCAAATTAAGATCCTATATCTGTATCAATGCCAGGTGTGTAATACCTGGGAAACCTCTGTCATGGGTATTACAGAGTAAGCAGCACTGCTTCAGTCAGTGTCACTAAAGGGAAAACGTATGGGTTCTCACATCCAGTCGTGGACGGCATCGCATGTGTCCCAAATCGCACCCTATTCCCTATGTAGTGCACTACCTTCAGGGCCCTGGTCAAAAGTAGTGCACTACGTAGGGAATAGTTTGCCATTTGGGACATTACCATAAAAAGGCGAATGCATTTTTGTTGTTGAGCAGCTAGGGTGTGACACAGCTTAGATGTGACATTGCAATTGTCTGCTCGCTCGACTGAAAGTGCCTTACTGTTGAATTCTGGCCCCAGGKTCTTTGTGACTGCATGGCAGCATTACGCTATCAGCGGGTGTGGGTGTCAGATGACTGCAAATTACATAGGGTTTAATCTGGACAGGGTGGGGTGGGGTGTTATTTCTCCACAGTTTCTGCAGAACTGAGCAGTCGTTTTGTTAGGTTTCTGTAGTGGAACGCAGTTAAACACTACACTGTGCCCTCGCCCTTTTAAAAAATTCAGGCGGTTACACGTTCCACTGGCCGACCTCCCCACGTGCGCATTTCAGGTCCCAAAGCTCGTAAAACAAGAGCAATGATTAAGAGGTCTGATGTTCATTTTCATAGGAATGGCTCGCTTTTTTATTTTGGCTACTTTTATTACCTACTTGGAGGAAGTGTGTATTTGTGGAAGACCAAACTGCACACGCTTAAAGTCAGAAGTTCCAATAACAGTCACCCATAAACCATAATTCTGAAATACCTCCAGAGCCATTCGGCCCTGACTGGATGTAACACCACACAAGCGTTCTTGATGGTAAAATCCTGTAATATTATTTATACTTTATGAGATGACTGGGAGATATATTGAGTCTGTGTACAAACAGGTTCAGTTATTACTGAATCATCCTGTTTTGGCAATAGCAGTAGTGCGAGCACTTGGAGATTATGCAATGCTGAGGTTGGACAATCTAACCCAGAACTAAAGTGGCTGACATGGCACACAAACTTGGGATGACTACTCAGATGATGACTCTTGCAGACAGACTGAATTATACAAAACCTGTCTGTGTCTCTTTCTCTTTGTCTCTCTTGCTCTCTCTCTCTCTCTTCTTTCTCTCTCTCTCCTCCCTATCTATCCCCCCTCTCCCTCCTCCCTCTGTCAGGCTCAAAGAAGTTGGAGTATGAGGGCTCTGCATGGCACGAGAACTGCTTTGTGTGCCATGGCTGTGAGAAGCCCATCGGTGCCCAGTCCTTCATCCCAGACAAAGACCACTACTACTGTGTACCGTGCTACGAGGGCAGGTTCGCCCCGCGGTGCAGCCACTGCAAAAAGGTGAACCAGGGTCTCCTCAAATCAACTGCAAACCTTCATTATCCTCTCCCTGTCACTGTTAGTGACATGCCCACAGTAGTTGATAGGTTCCTTGTGAAAAAGACTTGCTAGATCAAGTGGGTGAGGTTGATGGGTATGTATCCTCCGTAGGCACTGGCAACAGGGGGTGTGAGCTACAAGGATGAGACGTGGCACAAAGAGTGTTTCGTGTGCACAGGATGCAAGATCCCACTGGCCGGCCAGCCCTTCACCTCCCAGGGAGACACGCCCTACTGCGTCAAGTGCTTCAGCAGCATCTATGCACAGAAGTGTGCCTCCTGTAACTCGCCCATCACAGGTTAGTACATTCTCCATTCGACTAGATAATATGGATTGATTTGAGACACTGTTTTGTCCTTTAATGGAACCTTATATAGCCCATAGAGCTCTGTTCAAAATGAGTGCACTATAGAGGTAATAGAGTGCCATTTGGGATGCACTCAATGTCTTCCCCATTATGTCACTTTGTACCAACCCAGGCAAATGCCAGAGCACAGACGTACTGTAAATATACTAGTAAGGCTTGTGGCTATGTTTAGAATGCCAATGTTTCAATTAAACACAGGGACCTCTAAGACCTGGCAGATCCTCAGCAGGAGAGTCCCTCTAAGACCTGGCAGATCCTCAGCAGGAGAGTCCCTCTAAGACCTGGCAGATCCTCAGCAGGGCTATTATTGTAGCCAACCATAGAATAACCCACAGAACTTAATGTTCAGAATGTCATTTCTTTGTGTTATGTAATGTCTCTCTTACTGCCCAACTGTCAATCCAGGTGAGAGTCAAAGGTCTCTTTGCAGACGTAGACTATGTCCCAAATGGCACCCTATTCACTTTATAGTGAACTACTTTTGACTAGGGCCCATAGGGCTATATAGGAAATAAGGTGCCATTTGAAACGCAACCGTATTCTATTATAGATGCTRACGAGTGTGTTTTATTTCCSTCCAGGGTTTGGCGAGGGGAAGTATATTTCTTTCCAGGATCGTCAATGGCACCAGCCCTGCTTCAAGTGCTCCCGCTGCTCTGTCTCTCTGGTTGGGGCTGGCTTCTTCCCCGACCGTGACCAGATCCTGTGTGGAGACTGCAACAACGACCAAGAAGACCAATGAGAATCACTGTCTTCGTCCTTCAACTGCACCTGACCAATCACAAATGTACAGTAATAGCTAACAAGTTTGTAACACAGTGGTGTCCACTTCCAGGTTTGTTAACATCTACAGTACAGTACAGAGAGCATCTAAACCTCAACATATTAAAGCAAACACTACATTTTATACTACATCACCTTAAATATATTTATATAAATATATTTTTAAAATTAAATCAGCGTTGCATGTATTCTATGTTGTTAAACTGCCTTTACAACATAAAGCACATTGAAATGTATGTTTAAAGTCAGCAAATAACACAAGTATGATGTAACTAAAGCTTTTCCTCTTGTAATTTGTAATATATTTTTGCACACAAATACATTAAATCCGAAAGTATCCGAAAGTATCGTACGATCTGAAAGTATCGTACATATTAATGCACCTGACCTGGGCTCTGCTGAAATATGGTGTTAGTGATGCACATATAGTGTGAACTAAATTTTTGAAGTGCCTTAACAGCTGTATTTTATTGCAGCAATATAAAAAATGATCCAAATGTTGTCAGAGCTCAGCTTGTCAATAATATTTAACTTTTTTCCCCCCACCTTTGTATTATTTTATATAAACCAAGATTGCCTTTCTTGCCTTGTTTTTGTATGCTGTATTGTAACTATTGTGTAGTGTTACTACTCTAAAGAAATAAAGCGTAATTTATTTACTGTAATAATAACGCAACTGGATCAGAATACTGTATTTGTAAAGATGAATATATTCTATTTCTCAAATGGGCCAAAAGAAACCCTTCATAAGGCTTCCCAACTGTCTTCTGATGAGAACAGCCTTCAGACTTCTGCGTACATTACACATGACTTTCCTTACTCAACCCTGGGTGTGAACAGATTTGATCATTTTTACATTGATTGTGCCAGGGTGGTGGTGCCCAGTGGCCACTCCCTGGAATCCAGTGAGGGTTCCGGCAGACCAACACAAAACACATTGTAGCAGAGGTACAAACTGTCCAAAAAAGGCTGATTGAATCTTTATTCAATGTGGAATGTAGTTTTCTTCAAAATACCCAATGACTTGCTAAAGCCACTTTTTGATAATGGGCTGTAAAAAGCTTTACACGGTCTACGCAATGGATCCAACAGTTCTACGTACTGTTGTGGTCTGTAGCTCCGTTTGCGTAGACTTTGAATATACTAAGCATGGCACTATGGCAACTTCATAGCACTATGAACAAAAGCCCATGCCCTCCATATGTAGCTCACAAGACTACACAGAGAACAAAACTTAGCTGGCCTTTTAAACCAAGTTGTTTCTACAGGTAAAAACAGATATGTTGGGTCACGTGGGTCGAAAGCGAGACACAAGACTGTTCACACATTCATACAGGGTTGACAACCCCATGTGTGTAGTAAGTTCAACTGAAGTTGACAGGAAGTGAGGGGCCTAGCCTCTGAAGTCGCAAGTGCATGTGCTTGAGGAGCCACCCCTCTGGGACCAGTGTCAACACCCAGGTCAATGCAGTGTGTATGCATCAGTCAAGAATGGGGCTGATAAAGACTTACATGTGCATGATTCCTATATGCATGATTTCCAGGAACTGGAAATGACAAATAATAGTAATAGATTAAAATGTATCTCTTGTTCAAAACAGTACATGTGTGTTTTGTGTCCATGCTTACTGACCCATGTCGAAGAGCCCACATTTTAAATACTAACTGCGACACAAGCTTGATTCTCATCACAACAAAAGCCTATCAGATGAGATCAACAATCTATCAAAAAAATCAAGGGCAATGTTGTTGTGCGTTTTTAAATATTTTTTTCCCATGACTTCTCCTGGAATATGGCTGACCCTGTTTGCGGAGACTTTTAAAAGTGGCCTTGTTTGGTCCCACAAGGACTATCAGCCAGGGTTGTGGCCACAACACCCAAAGAGATCTGAGCATCATAGACTAGTTGATCTGGGGCTTTGTCCCTATAGGGCTCTGGTCAAAAGGAGTTTACTATATAGGGAATAGGATGCCAATTGGGACACAGACTGGGGCTGGGGATGCAGTCAACAGGCCCCACCGAAACCTATTCAACAGTTCTGCCAGTGGCAGCTGCAAAATAAATCAGGTTCACATAATGTGACCCCCTACAGGCCATCACTGAGATATAGGCCTCACATGATGCACTAGGGTCTGTAACAGGATACATTCACAACACAATATACTGTGCTAGAAGTACTCTTGTCCCCAGTAGGCGCTCTCTACAATTGAGCCTGGGGACAGGGTTATACTACAAGTAATCTCAGAACACAGAACCAAATCTCATGAGAATGCTGGCCAGCTACTTGATTTGGTTAACATTTATGTTAAAAGTCTGTCACAAGAGAGTACATACTGGAACCAGTTATACAACTAGTGCCATTTCGAGGAATCCAGTTGTTCCGGAACATTAGTCTTTAGTTTATGAATTTCCTGTACTGGCTGGAATCAAAATAGAAATGGCCCGACCCTGTAGTAATTGTATTTTTCAAGCTGCTTCGCACAATCTATTGTTCCGATCAGAATGTTTTGGATGGAGCATAAAACAACAACTGACAGATCATATTGCTACAATAGAACACAGAGTAACATTTTTATCTATGACACATGATTGAGTCATGGACTGAAATGTGACCTGCTCTAACCACAAACTTATCATGTCAGACTCCATGGCTGCAGACATGGGAAGTGACAGGGAGGGGAGGACATGTATTTGGACTAGACAGTGTGGTTTGGATAGAGAAGGGAAAGAAGTATGTCATTTGAAATACACCATCATTCTTCATGAGGGATTATGAGTGAGGTAAAAGCTAGAGGATAAAATGAAACCCATTTGTTAGAGAAAAACCCAAATCTTTCTCCCCCAAGTCTCTACACCAACAATAATACCCAAAGCAAGAATAGCTGTAGGCCTAACCTTGGAAAGTAGCAGCAGCTAAAAATAAATATAGTAATTCTATAGTACATTCCAAATGAAACGTGACTAACATGGTGTGGAGGGAGAATAGCATAAAACCGAAGAATGCATTCTAGGGATTGATTTATTCCAGACAGCCTCTCCATCATTAATGTCAGCAGTTTAGCTTTGCCTGGGTGTCTCCAGAGAGATGATGCTTGGAACCATTCATACCATGCCCCAAATGTCACACTATTCCCTATATAGGGCAACTACTTTTGACCAGGGCTCATAGGGCTTTGGTCAAAAGTAGTGCACTATGTAGGGAATAGAGTGCCATTGGGGACTCAACCTGTGACTAATGTGGAAGTCACTACATTCTAATGGGTCAGTGTTCTAACTAACCTCACTGATGTAATGCACATGACAGAACTGAGGGATACTGTATATGACTTGAACACTGTTGAATGCTTCTGTTCTGAGTCAAGATTGAGGTGGTACAGGCTGTCCCAAATGGCACCCTATTCCTTATGTGGTGCACTACTTTTGACCAGATCCATATGGGTTCTAATCAAAAGTAGTGCAGTAAATAGGGAATAGGGTGTCATTTGGGATGCATAAAGACCCGTGAGCCAAGCCCAGAAGCCGTGGTCGCAAAGGACTTTGAAGTGCAGGGTGTGCCATGATGACATAATACAGTTGACATGGCAGAATATTGGTGGGAGGACACCCTAATCAATAAGATCTTAGGCAATACAGAGAATTTAAGAACAGCATGAACCATACATTTGATAGGTTGATGGCAGATGTAAACACTTATGACTCATAGTAGCCAAATGTGGAACAGGGTTAAGACTTTTTGGTTATGATATGGAAATCCTGTGGTTGAAAGGCAGTTAAGGCAATTCTTTGAGGTCTTTTGAACATGCATTATGAAGTAGCACTACCTAGTGAACGAATGTGGTGTTGCACAATGGCAGTACAACGACATTCACTAACAAACCTGCATATCTACTTTAAAAAGGTTACTACCTTTTCATCTGGCATTTCAAAACAGGAGTCTGTATTCACCAACCTGTTTCAATACTGTGCAGTATGCATCATGTTTGATCTTTATAAACAAGGGAACATTCTAGAAATAGCATGGGATAGGCTGTCATTGTGTAGTCCCCTGGTTCACTCAAACTGTCACTATTTTCATAAAACAAACTGTCGATGAGAACTGCCCCACAGGAATGCCATAATGACTTCATATCTTTGTGTAAACAGTGTTCTTTTAATCATACCTGGGAGTCAGAATAAAACTGTTTAAATGTGAACATTGTTTTGATACCATTTCCAGAATCTCACATCTTCTGCGGGATGAGGGAATTACTGACAAATGTGAATGGTTACGTCCAAAATGGCACCCTAAGCCCTATTGGCCCTGGTCAAAAGTAGTGCACTATAAAGGTAATGGTGATGCTATTTAGGACTGATCCAATAAGAGGGGGTACTTTGGAGACATCCTAGGATCCCGAGGCTCGTCTAAGCTCATTGGCCTGTAATTGGTACGTAAATGAGCCATGAAGACGCCACAAAGAAACCAGGCAGTAATTGCTGTCAGACAAGGGGAAATCTGATGGTAATAAACTAGCTTCTGTGTGGATTTTCCCGCTGTATTATTACTGAAGAATACAGGGTAAAGACAGATGGTGACTAATGATTTACTAAAGCGTAGATTTTAGCAATAAACAACAAATGTATTGTAATTTCAAGGTTTTATTACAATCTTATGCAAAACAAATTTCAAAATAAAACAAAATATTAAAAAGAAGCTGGGATATTCTAGAGCTACAAAACTACACAATGACTAATACGAAGTAAAACAACTTTTTGATACAAGGAGAGAAAAATGGTGGGAGTTACATAATAAATAGTGAATTTTCAACCCTATACAATAAGGTGTGTTATCCAACCCCCACCTGCGTCTTGAGTAACATGCAATAACACACCTTGTCTGCAGGAAAATCATGAAACATAAATATTTCTGATAGCAGGTGAGAGGCAATGTTTCATGCAATGTACACAATGTACGTAAAGACAGTTAAAGTTCAGAGGGGCTCTCTGCTTCACAGTAGACCTTTTCTGTCTGGCCACCTGATCAAGTCGAATAATCCTGTGGAACAAGGACAACATAGACAACAGAATTAAAAGCAGAACCTAAATCTTTCTAATAACACATGTCTTTATTGATAGCTCAATGCAAGCAATGAGCAGACATTTAAATGTTATKTTGTCCTACAAATGAATAGCTTACCACTCTGGGTTTTTTGTTCACTTTCATGTCAAATCTAAAAACAAAACAATGCAAGAGTTGTGTTAGGTAGGCCTATTTCAGGTTTGACTAAATACAACGGTAACTAGGGGGGACAACAAGCACCACTACAGTTACTCAAGCTAAGAGACCAAACCACAACAAGACTACCAGAGCACCATATGAACACCTGGGGTGCAGCGAAATATGTTTGTTTGTACTCAACCTTTGACCTCCCCATCTCATTTTGGCAGGAAGAGCAGCTTTTTTCATAACTGGATTAGGGGAACTTGACCTTTTGGAATGAAACCATGAAGGGTCAAGAAATACACTGAACTTCTATAGAAGAAGTGTTTAAGCCCCTATGATTCATTAACACTTAATAATCTAGTGTTGAGTCTACAGAAGCAAGGTGCTAATACCTTATTATAAACAACACATGATTTGAGAAATGAAGGGTGCATCCCCAAATGGCACCCTATTCCTTGTATGGGGCCTGGTCAAAAGTAGTGCACTAAATAGGGAATTGGGTATCATTTGGGACATCGTTGAAGATTTGGACATGCAATAATGATAGATTCACTATGAGGACGCATGAATCGACAGAGCTAGAGCGACAAAAGCGAAACAGAGAGCTGAGGGATGGAGAGAGTGGGAAAGTCAGGATGGGGTCAGAGAAGGCAGGGGTTGTATCCCAAATGGAACCATATTCCCTACATAGTGCACTACCTTTGACCAGAGCCCAAGAGCAGTGCGCTATGTAGGGAATAGGGTGACATTTGGTACGTAGCCAGGATGCATCACCACAGGAAGCAGGAAGTAAAATTGGAGACTTACTCAAAGTCATAATCAAACATGGCAGAAGGGCTGGGGCAGCGTTAGGGGAGGAAAGAGCAGCAGTAGTTAGTACAACGGCCTGACTCACTCTAAAGGGATGCCTACATATCTGTAAAATTAACCTACAACAATATTTTGTCTTTTCACAAAATGAAGCATATCTTATTGAACAGATCTGGCGCTAAATATATTAAGCTACATACAACATATAATAATGTGGCCAGGAACAGGTGTGATAAGCTTACTATTCCTCACATTCCAGCTCCAACACAAACAAAGACTATCCACTTGCTATAAACCAGATGTTTATACACTAGTACACCCAATCAAACTGACCCGGACAACTTTAAAATGGTGTGTTGCTGACCCAAGAAAAACAAAAGCAGTACAAGCTTAGCAGCTTGGCCAAAGAAACTCCAGAGTCAGAGACAACATGCATTATCCATAGCAATCAAAAAGAGTGAGAGCACAGCACAGATTTCAGACTCGACAGTAAGGCCATGTTCAGTTAATCTTACATTTCACTCATTTAGCATTAACCGCTAGGCTACCTTCCACCTGAACGTTCCACAACAATGTGTCCTACTGAGAGCCCCCTAGGAGTTAGCCTAGACCAGGGGGCTGTGTTTAGGAGTTAGCCTAGACCAGGGGGGATGTATTTAGGAGTTAGCCTAGACCAGGGGGGATGTATTTAGGAGTTAGCCTAGACCAGGGGGCTGTGTTTAGGGTCAAGTACCTGTGTCTGTTTTTGTTCTTCCTCTTCTTGTGGCTTCCGTGGTGACTGCCTGAGGAAGAGGATACAGCCTTCTGAGGTTTGAGGTCCTGCAGGGCCCCGTCTGCATCCTCGGTGTCCTCCTGACTGGGCTCATTCTCCTGGTTTTGGAGGTCTGGGGACGTGTCACTCTCTGTCCCACACAATGGAGCAGTATGTCACACTCACATCTATCAGTATCTCACACAGACATATGCACTGTGGTAAGAAAAAATAATAATAAAACAAGTTGCCATGCAGTTGTTCTGAACCAAATACCTACGCTTTTCATTCATGTGATCTGGTATCCCACCGAGTGCACAGACAGCCTGTTCAACAAAGGCGAAAAGTTGGTCAGACTCAGCATTTACACATTTTTGCAATCATACACGATCTAGCATGAACATATTGAGAGGACAGGCAGAGGATAGAGTGAGGTGAAGCACTCACTGCTACAGAAGTGACGGAGGACTTGCTGAACAGACGCTCTGCCTCCTTGAACTTTCGGTTTCTTCTGTCCGTCTTGCTGTTGGAATTTCTATAACGGAACAATACAGAACAGGGTAAATACAGTTGAAGTCGAAAGTTTACATAAACTGAGTTTAAATGTACTTGSCTAAGGTGTTTCACAATTCCTGACATTTAATCCAAGTAAACATTCCCTGTCTTAGGTCAGATAGGACCAACACTTTATTTTAAGAATGTGAAATAATAGATTTCAGCTTTTATTTCTTTCATCGCATTCCCAGTGGGTCAGAAGTTTACATGCACTCAATTAGTATTTGGTAGCATTGCCTTTAAATTGTTTAACTTAGGTCAAACGTTTTCGGCTACCCTTCCACAAGCTTCCCACAATAAGGTGGGTGAATTTTGGCCCATTCCTCCTGACAGAGCTGGTGTAACGGAGTCAGGTTTGTAGGCCTCCTTGCTCACACACGCTTTTTCAGTTCTGCCCACAACTTTTCTATAGGATTGAGGTCAGGGCTTTGTGATGGCCACTCCAATACCTTGACTTTGTTGTCCTTAAGCCATTTTGCCACAACTTTGGAATTATGCTTGGGGTCATTGTCCATTTGGAAGACCCATTTGCGACCAAGCTTTAACTTCCTGACTGATGTCTTGAGATGTTGCTTCAATATATCCACATAATTTCCCCTCCTCATGATGCCATCTATTTTGTGAAGTGCACCAGTCCCTCCAGAAGCAAAACATTGCTTGCAAGCCTTTTCCTCCAAACATAACGATGGTCATTATGGCGAAACAGTTCTATTTTTGTTCCATCAGACCAGAGGACATTTCTCCAAAAAGTACGATCTTTGCCCACATGTGCAGTTGCAAACCATAGTCTGGCTTTTTTATGGCGGTTTTGGAGCAGTGGTTTCTTCCTTGCTGAGCGGCCTTTCAGGTTATGTCGATATAGGACTTGTTTTACTGTGGATATAGATACTTTTGTACCGGTTTTCTCCAGCATCTTCACAAGGTCCTTTGCTGTTGTTCTGGGATTGATTTGCACTTTTCGCACCAAAGTACGCTCATCTCTAGGAGACAGAACGTGTCTCCTTCCTGAGCGGTATGACGGTTGCATGGTCCCATGGTGTTTATACTTGCGTACTTTTGTTTGTACAGATGAACGTGGTATCTTCAAGCATTTGGAAATTGCTCCCAAGGATGAAGCAGACTTGTGGAAGTATAGAATTGTTGTCTGATTTCTTTTGATTTTCCCATGATGTCAAGCAAAGAGGCACTGAGTTTGAAGGTAGGCCTTGAAATACATCCACAGGTACACCTCCAATTGACTCATATAATGTCAATTAGCCTATGACATAATTTTCTGGAATTTTCTAAGCTGTTTAAAGGCACAGTCAACTTAGTGTATGTAAACTTCTGACCCACTGGAATTGTGATACAGTGAATTATAAGTGAAGTAATCTGTAAACAATTGTTGGAAAAATTACTTGTGTCATGCACAAAGTAGATGTCCTAACCGACTTGCCAAAACTATAGTTTGTTAACAAGAAATGTGTGGAGTGACTGAAAAACRAGTTATAATGACTCCAACCTAAGTGTACGTAAACCTCCGACTTCAACTGTAGACTGCAAACACAGGCTTGATGATTCAATATCAACTGTTCACTTTTCATGTYTAAGTGTGCTGTACCATGTCCTGCTTACTTTTGGTTGGTGAGATATCTGTCCCATCCTCTGATGATGTTCCCATACATCTGGGTATCTTCCAAGTAGCTGCCCTCAAATGCATAGATCTGTCTCTCCAAGTTCACCAACGTCTCCTGTGTGCAAAAGGCATTAGACTTTGCATTTGTGGTTTATGAAACGGACAGAATGTGTTATTACAATATAGCCAGATACTGTACCAGCACAGATAAAAAGGGAAACTTTTGGTACCAGAGCCATGATGTATGAGGGTACGCGCATAGTAGGTTTTGGCTGCTCCTTGTGGGCAAAATAAGTTACTACATAGTAACTAGCGCCAGCGACACATTGTACATAAACATCGAGTCAGGAGTAAAATAATCTATACCCACCATGCTCAATAAAGGCATGTTACATTTCATCTAATGTTCGATAACTCAATTAGTATGGTAGCTAGCTAACGAGAAAGCCACAAATATGTTGGTAGAAAGCCGAGGCCTAGTCGTAGTAACTAGCGCGGCCTAACGTTAGTTAGCTAGCTAGCAAGCTAACTTCCAAATAACGCATAAGATGCAGCAAGATACGCATATAGCAAGATATTTAGCGAAATGGAAACGTAGCTAACTAATTCACTTACCGCAAGTTCTTGTTTCCTCTTGACCAGCTCCGAGAGTTCCCGACGTGTGTCGGGAATCTGTGGTGGTGTCGCTTTTGCATGCATTGCCATGATGAATCTTCGAAAAACAAAACAGTGGCGCGTCTTCAATGATGAATCAAAATAAGCAGTAAAAACATTCGCCACGTGTAGGCGCTAGATGACAGGTAAGGTTGCGTGCAAAGAGCCAAATACGTTTAATTCTCTTGCCTCGCCCTCTTTGCTWTCCGCCAAGAACGTTTACTCGCTGTCATGGCAACATATCATATGCGGAAACATTGYATCCTCACTCAGAAATGTGTTTCTGGCTACTGTGACAGCAGTTTGGTAAGAGATAAATTGTCGCATCCTATGATCACTTAGTAAATGTAGCTCGATGATCATAACAAAAGTCTAAATCCTGAAATTATTTCAATTAATTTTTTACTTTTGTTTTATCATGATCATCGAGCTACATTTACCGTGCAAATCGCTAGCTTGTGGCTACTAGTCGTCAGCTAAAAGTTAACATGCTAACGTTAGATGTTGCAGTGTCAGTGCCATTACAAACTCTCTTCCCTTCTAAACAGATTGTCAGGTGGTGCAAATGCATCGGGCACCTGTCCCTCCAGTTGTGTTGAATGTCTCTTAGCTAATGATGGGCAAAATACACAAAGGATTGAATGACAGTAAGTGTAATTTTTTTGCCTTTCATCCTTTGTAGACCTAAATAACGATCTGCTCAGACTTCAGATATCTCTTTTTATATTCATCTAGGCTGCAAACTTCCAGGATACATATCATCAATACCCACCAAATACCAAACAGTGGTGATAAGCAATGAGGATAAGAAAGGGTTCTTGTCACAAGCTAAGAGGTTCCTTTCAGAAGACAGTCAGGTAGATATGTCAACCAGTTAATCAATCAGTCCTCCAGCTAATCAATAAATCAACCAACACATTAATTGTCCAATTATGATATGATTTTAAAATGTGGTTTCAGAATGAAAACCCAGGGCCAGGCACATATATGTCTCACAGGCCTGCTGAAATCAGCAGCCCCTCCTTTTCAAAGAAAGGTACAGGAGGCTTTGCATCCCAGGTCAGACATGTTAATGGTACCCTACTCACAACCTCAATCTCTTTGTTCTCATCAGTAGAATCATCATGAGATTTTAATTAAATGTATTCTCAAACTTTACCGATCATGGGGATCAAATCAAGTGTCCTTAGGATCTCAGAAACCCAATGAAGCTTATGTTATAGATTATTAGGTAGGTCTATACTCTCTTAAAACTCGGTCCGCTGCCATACTTACAATGCTTACCTAGGGCATCTTCTCTTCTCCACTAGGCTGTCAGAGTTCCCCGTAACCCTCAGAGAGGTATCCCAGGACCAAATGCCTATAACCTGCAGTCCTCTCTGATCCACAAACACAGCTTCGGCAGGGGAGGCTCCAGAACTTTCCGACTGCCAGTGGCTGTACAACATGATGGCCCTAAGAACAAGACACCAGCCCCTAATCAATATCATGTAAGTGCAGTATTCAAGGTTATTCACAACCTAGGTTATATGAGAATACCTTTAAACAGGTCAACATTCACAAAGCCGTTGGGCCTGACGGATTACCAGGACGTATACTCAGAGCATGCGTGGACCAACTGGCAAGTGTCTTCACTGACATTTTTACCCTCTCTCTGACCGAGTCTGTAATATCTACATGTTTCAAGCAGACCACCATAGTCCATGTGCCCAAAAAAGTAAAGGTAACCTGCATAAATGACTACCGCCCTGTAAAACTCACATCGGTAGCCATGCAGTCCTTTGAAAGGCTTGTCATGGCTCACATCAACACCATCATCCTGGAAACCCTAGACCCTGGACAACAACTTCTCCCTCAACGTGAGCAAGACAAAGGAGCTGATTGTGGACTACAGGAAAAGGAGGGACGAACACGCTCCCATTCACATCGACGGGACTGTAGTGGAGCGGGTCGAGAATTTCCAGTTCCTTGGTGTCCACATCATCAACAAACTATCATGGTCCAAACTATCACACCAAGACAGTCATGAAAAGGGCACGACAACACCTTTTCCCCCTCAGGAGACTGAAAAGATTTGGTATTGGTCCCCAGATCCTCAAAAAGTTCTACAGCTGCACCATTGAGAGCATCCTGATTGTTTGCATCACCGCCTGGTATGGCAACTGCCTGGCATCCGACCGTAAGGCACAACAGAGGGTAGTGCCTACGGCTCAGTACACCACAGGTGCCAAGCTTCCTGCCATCCAGGACCTATATACTAGGCAGTGTCAGAGGAAGGCCCCCAAAATTGTCAAAGACTCCTGTCACCCAAGTCATAGACTGTTCTCTCTGCTACCACACGGCAAGCGGTACCGGAGCACCAAGTCTAGGTCCAAAGGCTCCTTAACAGCTTCTACCCCCAAGCCATAAGACTGCTGAACAATTAATCAAATGGCCACCTAGACTATTTACATTGACCCCCCCCTTTGTTTTTTCACTGCTGCTACTTGCTGTTTATTATCTATGCATAGTCACTTTACCCCTACCTACATGTACAAATGACCTCGACTAACCTGTACCCCTGCACATTGACTCTGTACCGGTACCCCCTGTATATAGCCTCGTTATTGTTATTTTATTGTGTTACTTTTATTTTATGTTTTACTTTAGTTCATTTAGTAAATATTTTCTTAACTCTATTTATTGAACTGCATTGTTGGTTAAGGGCTTGTGTAACAGATGTGAAATGGCTAGCTAGTTAGCGGGTACGCGCTACTAGCATTTCAATCAGTTACGTCACTTGCTCTGAGACTTAAGTAGGGTTTNTAACAGATGTGAAATGGCTAGCTAGTTAGCGGGTACGCGCTACTAGCATTTCAATCAGTTACGTCACTTGCTCTGAGACTTAAGTAGGGTTTCCCATTGCTCTGCAAGGGCCGYGGCTGTCGTGGAGCGATGGGTAACGACGCTTCGTGGGTGTCAGTTGTTGATGTGTGCAGAGGGTCCCTGGTTCGCGCCCAGGTATGGGTGAGGGGACGACGTAAAGTTACACTGTTACACTTGTAAGCATTTCACGGTAAGGTCTACTGTATTCGGCACATGTGACAAATAACATTTAATTTGATTTGATAAGAAGAGGGAAGCCATGTTTTAGATCCATATTGGAATGTGAAATTTGCTGCTTCAGTGCCTTTAGATATTTTTGTCAGATGTTACTATGGAATACTGAAGTATAATTACAAGCATTTCATAAGTGTCAAAGGCTTTTATTGACAATTACATGAAGTTGATGCAAAGAGTCAATATTTGCAGTGTTGACCATTCTTTTTCAAGACCTCTGCAATCCGCCCTGGCATGCTTTCAATTAACCTCTGGGCCACATCCTGACTGATGGCAGCCCATTCTTGCATAATCAATGCTTGGAGCTTGTCAGAATTTGTGGGTTTTTGTTTGTCCACCGCCTCTGAGGATTGACCACAAGTTCTCAATGGGATTAAGGTCTGGGGGTTTCCTGGCCATGGACCCAAAATATCGATGTTTTGTTCCCCGAGCCACTTAGTTATCACTTTTGCCTTATGGCAAGGTGCTCCATCGTGCTGGAAAAGGCATTGTTCATCACCCAACTGTTCCTGGATGGTTGGGGAGAAGTTGCTCTCGGAGGATGTGTTGGTACCATTCTTTATTCATGGCTGTGTTCTTAGGCAAAATTGTGAGTGAGCCCACTTCCTTGGCTGAGAAGCAACCCCACACATGAATGGTCTCAGGATGCTTTACTGTTGGCATGACACAGGACTGATGGTAGCGCTCCCCTTGTCTTCTCCGGACAAGCTTTTTTCCGGATGCCCCAAACAATCGGAAAGGGGATTCATCAGAGAAAATTACTTTACCCCAGTCCTCAGCATTCCAATCCCTGTACCTTTTGCAGAATATCAGTATGTCCTTGATGTTTTTCCTGGAGAGAAGCGGCTTCTTTGCTGGCCTTCTTGACACCAGGCCATCCTCCAAAAGTCTTCGCCTCACTGTGCGTGCAGATGCATCACACCTGCCTACTACAATTCCTGAGCAAGTTCTGTACTGGTGGTGCCCCGATCCCGCAGCTGAATCAACTTTAGGAGACGGTCCTGGCGCTTGCTGGACTTTCTTGGGCGCCCTGAAGCCTTCTCCACAACAATTGAACCGCTCTCCTTGAAGTTCTTGATGATCCAATAAATGGTTGATTTAGGTGCAATCTTACTGGCAGCAATATCCTTGCCTGTGAAGCCCTTTTTGTTCAAAGCAATGATGACGGCACGTGTTTCCTTGCAGGTAACCATGGTTGACAGAGGAAGAACAATGATTCCAAGCACCACCCTCCTTTTGAAGCTTCCAGTCTGTTATTCAAACTCAATCAGCATGACAGAGTGATCTCCAGCCTTGTCCTCGTCAACACTCACACCTGTGTTATTAACGAGAGAATCACTGACATGATGTCAGCTGGTCCTTTTGTGGCAGGGCTGAATTGCAGTGGAAATGTTTTTTGGGGGGGATTCAGTTCATTTGCATGGCAAAGAGGGACTTTGCAATTAATTGCAATTCATCTAATCACTCTTCATAACATTCTGGAGTATATGCAAATTGCCATCATACAAACTGAGGCAGCAGACTTTGTGAAAATGAATATTCGTGTCATTCTCAAAACTTTTGGCCATGACTGTAGTGTTTTTGTTTAAAGACTTGCCTTTATTCGTATTGCTTTAGGTGTCTTTAGATGGGGTAAAGCCAAACACGTTAGTGTCCGCTCAATCAGTATTTCTGTCAAAAACTGGACGGAGTTCTATGTGCTCAAACACTCTAAAAGGACCATCGCCATGTAAGTATTACACTTTTTATTAAAGCAGTCAATTTTTGCTAATTGGGAATATAATTTTAATCGATACTGCATTACATTGACTCCTCTACAGGATTTTATATATGATACTGTTTATCTTTGCTTGTTCAAGGTCACTACAAAGTCAATGATGCCATAACTCAGAAATGCCCCAAGGTTCCCCTCTCCTGCTTCAAGTCCAACTCTGTGAGGATCCAGTCCCCTGTGAATAACCATGTCCCAGGCCCAGGCACCTATAGTGCCTACCTGGCCCCAGAGCCAGTCAGGAGAACCATCCTACCGTGAGTAAAAGCACAGGGTCCATATTCATGAACCATCTTAGAGTAGGAGTGCTGATTTAGATTACGTTTTGCCTTTTTGATCAGAATGTTTAAGATTGCATGGACGCGGGGGGGACCTGATTCTAGATCAGCACTCCTACTGGGAGACGCTTTATGAGTACGGATCCAGGACTAGCAGGGTAATCGTTTCTCTGATAACGTCTCTCTGGTCTTAAACTGCTCTCCCATGCCCTTTAACCCTTGTCCAAGGAGGAGACATTACCTGGGAATATCAGCTCCCCCTCTGATTCTTCTGAAGAACCCTCCCCTGCCTGGCCCTGGGCAGTATGATTTAGTGAACTATGGAGACCCAACCAAGCACTTCATGTCCAGTGCTGTGTTTGTTTCTGGGACAAGCCGTTGGACCCAGGATGTGCGCGGCCAAGGAGTTCCAGGGCCAGGTGCTGTATTAATGACCCTTCTTATCACACTAACGGTTATAGTGGCCATTTTTCGTTTTCTGTTACACTATATTATTTTTTACTATTGTTATTGGTATTCTTAAAAAAATAAATGTATGTTTAACTTTCATTTCACTGCAGAGGATATTGATTGAACTTAATGTCACTTTTTGTTTATAGGTTACTATGAACCAGACACATCATCAAAGMGGTCTTTCTTATACAATTACTCCAACAACTGGATTCCAGCATGAAGCACTTGAGGCAACTCACATTGCTTTTGTGTGGGTGTTTTTGCATGTGTTCACACCACACTGTGCATATATTTACTAGTGTACTTTATGTGAAATTGTATTGTGGTTGAGTGGCTTGGTGTGGGAGTTTGTTTCTGCATGTGAGGAAGGTTTTGTACAATGTTTTCATGTGCATTCCATGTACTGTACGCATGTGTTTCACTGTGACTAAAGAGAAGGATACAAATCACTTCATATTTCCATCTATTCAGTAATTGTATTTCCAATACAGTGTCTTCAGAAAGCATTCATACCCCTTGACTTATTCCACATTTTGTTGTGTTACAGCCTCAATTCAAAATGGATTACATTAATTTTTTCCCACTCCCATCTACACACAATACCCCATAATGACAAATTGAAACCATGTTTTTAGAAATTTTACCAAATGTATTGAAAATGAAATACAGAAATATCTCAATATTCACACCCCTGAGTCAATAATTTGTAGAAGCACCTTTGGCAGCAATTACAGCTGAGTCATTCTGGGTAAGTCTTTAAGAGCTTTCAACAACTGGATTGTGCAACATTTGCCCATTTTTATTATTTTCAAAACTATTGAAGCTCTGTCTAATTGGTTGTTGAACATAGCTAAACAACCATTTTCAGGTCTTGCCATAGATTTTAAAGTAGATTTGAATCAAAACTTTAACTCGGCCACTAAGGAACATTCACTGTCTTCTTAGTAAGGAACTCAAGTGTAGTTTATTGTCCTGCTGAAAGGTGMATTCATTTCCCAGTGGTTTACATTTCAGTCATTTAGCAGACTCTCTTATCCAGAGAAATTAGGGTTAAATGCCTTGCTCAAAGGCACATCGACAGATTTTTCACCAAGTTGGCTCAGGGATTCAAACCAGCAATCTTTCGGTTATTGACCCAACTTTCTTTACTGCTAGACTACCTGCTGCAAGACTGAACCAACCGACTGAACCAGATTTTTCTCTACGATTTTGTCTGTGCTTCTCCATTCCATTTCTCTTCCCCCCTGAAAAACTCCCCAGTCCCTAACGATTACAAGCATACCCATACATGATGCAGCCACCACTATGCTTGACAATATGGAAAGTGGTACTCAGTAATGTGTTGTATTGGATTTGCCCCAAACATAACACTTTGTATTCATGTTTTGCAGTATTACATTAGGGCCTTGTTGCAAACAGGATGCATATTTTGGAATATTTGTATTCTTTTTTTTCTTCACTTTGTAAATTCGGTTAGTATTGTTGAGTAACTACAATGTTGTTGATCCATCCTCAGTTTTCTCCTATCACAGCCATTAAACTCTGTAACTGTTTCAAAGTCACCATTGGTGAAATCCCTGAGTGGTTTCCTTCCTCTCTGGCAACTAAATTAGGAAGGATGCCTGTATCTTTGTAGTGAATGGGTGTATTGATACACCACCCAACGTGTAATTAATAACTTCACCATGCTCAAAGGGATATTCAATGTCTGCTTTTTTAAAACCATCTACCAATAGGTGCCCTTTTTGTGAGGCGTTGGAAAATCTCCCTGGTCTTTGTGGTTGAATCTGTGTTTGAAATTCACTGCTTGACTGCGGGACCTTGCAGATAATTGTATGTGTGGGGAACAGAAATGAGGTAGTCAGTCAAAAATCATGTTAAACACTATTATTGCACAGAGTGAGTCCATGCAACTTATGTGACTTGTTAAGTACATTTTTACTCTGGGACATATTTAGGCTTGCCATAACAAAACGGTTGAATACTTATTGACTCAAGGCATTTCAGCTTTTCATTTTCGTAAACAGTTCTAAAAACATAATTCCACTTTGGCATTATGGGGTATTGTGTGTAGGCCAGTGATGAAACATCTCAATTGAATCCCTTTTACATTTTTTTATTTTAATTAATTGATTTTGAATTCAGGCTGTAACAGAACAACATTTTGAAAAAATCAAGGGGCATGAATACTTTCTGAAGGCATTGTATCCTTAAGAAGAAACATGTGTAAGCATGTTTTGTGTCCAGTAATGTAGAGATGATGGACAGTAATGGTAGTACGTGACAACTGCTAGTGCTATCATTGTCAGCGGTACACCCCAATAACAGCTGGGCACACGAGACAACATAGTCAAAGCAACTGTTGGGGACGTGCTGTGGGGTGGGACACTTGGGAGTGGGTCTGTATGAGGGATGGGACACTGAGGAGGGGGTCTGTATGTGAACAATGTGCCTGAGCATGAGACAGGGATAACTTTTAAACCAAAAGACAAATGGCTGTGTCAGTCAGTCACTCCCTTATCCCCTCTCTCACTTCATTGAAATGTTAGTACACAGTGGCACGACAACCCATACCCCCCTTATCCCTTGTCTCCTGTATATCAGTTAGTAGTCCCCATTAGTGGTTGGTTTACATGAGAAATTAGCATGTGCCAGTCCCTTTGACAAGTAGTCTCATGTTCTCAGTATTATGTCTGGAACATCTGTGTGGTTATGCCTCTGGTGCATATTTCAGGGCATTTACATCATCAGTGGCCCAGATCAGGTTCTGCCTGCCAAAGCAGTTTCGACCATCATAATGAGTTACATCTCAGCCTGTTTTGTCTGCCAGATTGAGTTACACTTGGGACACTTGACCACTGAACAAATATGTCAAACTCTATTTTATACACAGTCCCCACTGGGCACACACTGGTGAATCAACATTGTTTTCACATCATTTCAATGAAATTACGTTGAACCAACGCGGAATAGACGCTGAATTGACGTCTGTGTCCAGTGGGTCATACTGCAACAGAACTTTAAAATTGTGGTTACCACAGAGTGAAGGAAAAGCAGCCAACAAGTGCTCAGCATATGCGGGAACTCCTTCAAGACTGTTGGAAAAGCATTCCAGGTGAAGCTGGTTGAGAGAATGCAGAGAGTGTAAAAAGCTGTCATCAAGGCAAAGGGTGGCTACTTTTCAGGAATCTAAAATATATTTTGATTTGCTTAACACTTTTTTGGGTACTACATGATTCCATGTGTTATTTCATAGTTTTGATGTCTTCACTATTATTCTACAATGTAGAAAATAGTAAAATAAAGAAAAACCCTGGAATGAGTCGGTGTGTCCAAACTTTGACTGGTAGATTGAGTTACACTTGGGACACACTCAAAGTTTGGACACACCGACTCATTCCAGGGTTTTTCTTTATTTTACTATTTTCTACATTGTAGAATAATAGTGAAGACATCAAAACTATGAAATAACACATGGAATCATGTAGTACCCAAAAAAGTGTTAAGCAAATCAAAATATATTTTAGATTCCTGAAAAGTAGCCACCCTTTGCCTTGATGACAGCTTTTTACACTCTCTGCATTCTCTCAACCAGCTTCACCTGGAATGCTTTTCCAACAGTCTTGAAGGAGTTCCCGCATATGCTGAGCACTTGTTGGCTGCTTTTCCTTCACTCTGTGGTCCAACTCATCCCAAACCATCTCAATTGGGTTGAGGTCAGGTGATTGTGGAGGCCAGGTCATCTGATGCAGCACTCCATCACTCTCCTTCTTGGCAAAATAGCCCTTACACAGCCTGGAGGGGAGTTTGGTCACTGTCCTGTTGAAAAACAAATGATAGTCCCACTAAGCACAAACCAGATGGGATGGTGTATCGCTGCAGAATGCTGTGGTAGCCATGCTGGCTAAATGTGCCCCAAATTCTAAATAAATCACTGATAGTGTCACCAGCAAAGCACCCCCACACCATCACACCTCCTCCTCCTCCATGCTTCACAGTGGGAACCACACATGTGGACATCATCCATTCACCTTCTCTGCATCTCACAAAGACACTGCGGTTGGAACCAAAAATCTCTAATTTGGATTTATCAGACCAAAGGACAGATTTCCACTCGTCTAATGTCCATTGCTTGTGTTTCTTGGCCCAAGCAAGCGTCTTCATCTTGTTGGTGTCCTTAAATAGTGGCTTCTTTGCAGCAATTCGACCATGAAGGCCTGATTCACGGAGTCCCCTCTGAAGAGTTCAAATCAAATCAAACTTTATTTGTCACATGCGCCGAATATAACATGTGTAGACTTTACCGTGAAATGCTTACTTACAAGCCCTTAATCAACAGTGCAGTTCAAGAAAGAGTTAAGAAAATATTTACCAAATAAACTAAAGTAAAAAATTATTAAATGTAACACAATAAAATAACAATAACGAGGCTATATACAGGGTCCTCATGATAGCGCCTGATGTTTTTTGCGACTGCAATTGTAGAAATTTTCCGCATTGACTGACCTTCATGTCTTAAAGTAATGATGGACTGTCGTTTGTCTTTGCTTATTTGAGCTGTTTTTCCCATAATATAGACTTGGTCTTTTACCAAATAGGGCTATCTTCTGTATACCATCCCTACCTTGTCACAACACAACTGATATGCTCAAATGCATTAAGAAGGAAAGAAATTCCACAAATGTACTTTTAACAAGGCACACCTGTTAATTGAAATACATTCCAGGTTACTACCTCATGAAGCTGATTGAGTGTATGCCAAGAGTGTGCAAAGCTGTCATCAAGGCAAAGTTTGGCTACTTTGAATAATCTCAAATATAAAATATATTTTGATTTGTTTAACACTTTTTCTGTTACTACATGATTCCATATGTGTTATTTCATAGTTTTGATGTCTTCACTATTATTCTATAAACCCTTGAAAAGGTGGGTGTATCCAAACTTTTGACTGGTACTGTATATACATATTGATGAAAGCAGGCACTTTAATATGGCTTCCAGCGGACCATCTGCTAGTGAGTTATCAGTTGACGATTTTTCCTGGCCACTCTGCATTCTCCTCTACTGATACCACGGCAACTGTAGACTTGGTTGACTCCCACGCTTTAACAGCTGCATATATATTCAGACCCTGACTTCAATATTCTGTCTGCAGAAGCACTCCTTGTAAAACCAAACAACAGTTTATAAGGCTTTCACTCCCAAACAAAGCTTCTGTCTGAGCTCCCTTTAGTTTTGAGAAATGAACGTGTTTTTTTTACTCCTCTGGTCTTCCACTGGTCTGGGAAACTGCTAGGAAGACTGTTACATCCTGTAAAATAAAAATCTTTCAGAGTAGGCTTTAGACCAGGGGTGTCAAACATGCTGCCCGCAGGCCAGATCCGGCTCTCGCGGAGGTGGTCCAATTTGGCCCGATTTGAGTTAAAATCATTGTATTTAAAAAATATTAAAATAATATAATTGGTTGGGGGGGAAACATACTCTATAGTTTTAAATGACTAAAACCAAATCGAAACTGTGTAGAAATCATAATGGACCTACATTCATACAGCAACTACTTTAGGTCAATTTTGACGGCGAGGAAATATAGCCAGACCTCATTGAAGGCCGAATGCAGCCCGGGGGGCTAGATTAGTTTGACACCCCTGCTTTAAGCCTTTAGGAAGCTTTGTGTTATGGAGCTAKCTCCCGGTGACTGAATTTCCTGACATTTAAACTATTGGCTCAACTAACTGCTCTTGTCTGAGGCCACGGGTGTTGTAATTGTAGTTCTACAGGGGGCAGAGACACTGAAACACATACCACTGTGGTTTTATGGGAGCTGTCTGAGGTTTATTACAGTTTGTACTCAAATTTGAGCAAGTTTAAGCGTGTTCATTCAAAAGAGCCCTCCCTTGATACAGCCTTTTGTTGTGAGAGAAGATATGTTTCTGCAACGTTTTGCATTTGTGTGTATTGTGAGATCAAAATGTTTCTTTTCCCCTTTCCCCATGTACTGTATAGTGATTAGCTGTGTAGTGAGAAACCTGCCTGACCCTTAAAATATTTATGATTTAACACTGATATCTGTAATCTCTTTATTGTCACACTTCTTAGCCAATCTAAATAATCATTGGTGCACCGACAGGGATGCTACATATTCAACATAAGCCATTTATCACTCTTTCTTGAATAAAACATTTTATTTATCAAATAAAAGAGCAATAACTCCATTAATTATATTTTGCTCTGAAGTTACTGATAATCATCTGGAAAATAAAGGAATGAGAGATCCAATTGAATTTTGGGATTTATCATTTGGAGTATCCACAGAACGCTGCTAAAGTGTTGGGATGGCTAAGGGCATCTTAAATCAAATTTATGGTAGAGCTAATCGTGTCGACCTAAGCTTATTTCTCTGATTTGGCAGTACATCAGGGGATTAGGGGCAGAATATGGTGCTATTGTTTCATAAAGATTGCATAAGACGTTTAAAAACTGCCAGAGATATTTACAGGAGTGTGGAGACAATCTCAGATTGCTTCAAGGGACCATGTGACAAAAGATAGTTCAAAAATAGAACAATATTAGAACCTCTGTTTTGTTGCCTCTTGGTGGGATTGTGAGAGCCTTTGATTGGTTGAATTAGGAAGCTGTGCTTTTAATTATGAATATGTAATAGCCTACAGACAATACCACAGAAATTAAAATGCTCTGTGAAAAATAACCTCAAGCAATAACTGTGGATGTATGGATTGATGGATGAGATGAATGATGGATAGGTAGATGACTGGAGGGATAGAAGAGTGGATGGATAGAATAGATGACAGACAGACTGACTGTGACCAAAAATCGTCATCAGCTCAACAAAGCCTCTTTACTGATCCTGCTTCCTTCTGTATAGCTGTAAAACAYAACTTGAATGATTTGTGGAAGAATAGGCTTAGTAATGGCTGTTTGTATCAGCAGGGGACACAAGCCCCCGGGAATCATGACTTATCCATTCTATTTTCATATTGAAAATAGTACAAACATGAGTTGGAGCCTGGTTGATTGCACTGCATTGTTGAGTATTCAGTATTCTCAAACCAGGAACTTTCAGCGAGCAAGAAATACGAGTAGAGTGAAGGATATTAAACAGTGTTTTGATTAACCTGAATAACTGTTGCATAATGTTTGGGTTTAACTGGCTATACATACAGTATGTATGAGTGCCTTTTAGTGTATGGGAAGGTTTTTATGAGCTTTGCAGATAACATTTCATTGTGTGTGCATCATAGAGAGAGACCTTTTTCCAATCAAACCCTACCTCATCTTGGATGGGTGTGGGTGATTGAATGTCCTCTACCATTCCCCCACCCCCTACTTCCTGTCCTTGCTTCTCAAAATCTCATTACTTAACAGGAGATCCTCCAGACTCCACATCACTGTAGATTACTACTACCCAGAGTAATTTCTCCTTCACAGGCACTGTAGTGCAATTCAAACTAATAAAAAACAATTCCATTAGGGATGCTGTTGCTGCTAGTCTTGGGTTTAAGAGAGGCTGTTGGTGTGTTCGAGAGGCAGTACAGTGCACTACAGTACATCGACAAGCAACAGTACCCTCACTGACATCATAACTGTAACGGCAGTCTAGCTCTTCCTCCTCCTCGGACGAGGAGAGGCGAGAAGGATCGGAGGACCAATGTACAGCGTGGTAAGTTTCCATGATTTAATATACACGAAAACAATACACAATACACAATACAAAATAACAAACGAACTAACCGTCACAGTCCCGTGTGGCACAAACACTGACACAGGAAACAACCACCCACAAATCCCCAACACAAAACAAGCCACCTATATATGATTCTCAATCAGGGACAACGATTGACAGCTGCCTCTGATTGAGAACCATATTAGGCCGAACAGACAAACTAGACACACAACATAGAATGCCCACCCAGCTCACGTCCTGACCAACACTAAAACAAGCAAAACACATAAGAACTATGGTCAGGACGTGACAATAACTCATCTTGTTGGTGTATTTTGATCCATGTCATAGGCTCCCATGCTCGTCAGTGCTGACACTCGTCAGTGCTGACACTGTTGAAAAATATTTATATCTCCCGCAGGATTTGTCAGTATTTTCTGTCATTCTGCAGTCTTGGAAGAGTATGATTTTGAACTGTCTTGATTCAACAGAGTGCAATGGTTTAAAAGAGTGTCAGAAGAACTTGAAAAAGAAAGAGATTCTAGCGTTCAAACTGGAGATAAGACCTTCAGTTGCGATAAAACTTGTAAAAACCTTCTGGAATATTTGAATTGCTGTTTCTACTGTCCTAAGTGGCTCATGCATTTTTTAAATTTGTCTCAACACCTAGAAATGAATTTTGCCTTTCGTTTTCAAAGCATCCTGACATCATGTTACATGAATGTCCTGATTCCCTGATCTCCAGTAGACCCAGTATACCAGGCTACCGAGTGGTGCAGCGGTCTAAGGCACTGCATCTCAGTGCAAGAGGTGTCACTACAGTTCCTGGTTCAAATCCAGGCTGTATCACATCTGGCCGTGATTGAGAGTCCCATAGGGCGGTGCACAATTGGCCCAGCATCGTCTGGGTTTGGCCGGGGTAGGCTGTCATTGTAAATAAGAATTTGTTCATAACTGACTTGCTAAGTTAAATAAAAATGTATTAAAAAAAATACCAGGCAGAATGTACTGCATGATGTTGATGCGAAATACTGAATGTTTTAGAAAAGCGAAGGTAAATCATTCTATTTGGTTTTGAAATGTACTTCCCATGCGGTTTATAGCATTAATTTGTACTGGTTTATTATTTACATTAGCCTAAGAATATTAAAATATGTCATATAGGCATTTGCTATCCTATCTGTGTTTGGTTTCTTCAACTTTCTCAGAGAGTTACTATACTGTATGAAGCAGATTATCTTGACACGTATTATTTATCTGATTTTAAATAAAAAATGTCCTAAGGGCAAGGGGTGGAGGTGAGAATCAGGTTAAAGCTATTTTTAAATGAATTATCCACACACAGACTGACCAAACCACATGGGGACATTGTTTTTTAAAACAATATCCTGAAAATATAATTTCACTAAATTGTAGGTATATAACTATTCACAAAAGTTAGTGAACCTAATAGAATATACACTCGCATTGGCTTTGTGTAACAGGCCCGGTCCAGCAGGCTTAATGCTCGCCCTGCCTCATCTAATTGGAATAGACACCAGACTCCATCCTCTGCAAGATAAATGTGTCCCCTACAGTGAAAGGAAGGTCGTATTAATTATTAATTACTTAATCAACACCACTATTCTCTCACTGTGTCACACTACAGACTGTTTTAATTAAAACATGAATTCCCCTGTAGCCTATGTTGCAGGCTGTTTCCATTCACTGTTTGCCTCTTAGTTAGGGAATAAAGAGCAATACAAAAAAGACAGACAAAAAGCAATGACACATTTGATATGAGTTCAAGTGACCGTGTTCCCCCCTTTGATGAATGACCTGTTTATAAGGTTGTAATAGACTAAGTGCTATTATGGTCATAGCACAGATTTCTGTGGGCTCCTTGGATAGATAGTCCACCTTGCTTGGAGTGTTCAGGATAGATTATTGATGGATATAACCATTTCTAACATGGGGGTCAACCTTTCGCAAAACTCAATATATTCTCCTATTTTCCCCGTAAAAAGAAAACACATTATAGTACACAAATGCAAATGTTGAACAAGTGATCTAGACGTGTTTAACATKTCTAGATGTGATAGCATGTTATCCATAAAATATTTGATATGAGTAGGCGCACCGCGTTTTGGTTACCCCCGGTAGCCCAGATGGTAGAGTCTATCAGAGAGGCAGGCAGCGGCTGTAGCTCATAAATATTCGTCAAGCAGTTCTATTGCTACGGGCAAGTCCCTGTGCCCAGCCCCGACTTCTCGATTTCGTAGTTGATCTATTAGAATTTGCAATAGAATAGCATCTGACAGGTTCTCTACCCCAAGAGGAAATAACAGAGGCTTTTATCGACTACTTGTCATTGTAATTTTTCACACCCGTTTTTCACTGGATTTCTGTCCAGTTATTCTATTATCTTTTTATCCCTACCGTTCCCTTTTGGATTTACGAAGGGCGTATTGGTGGTCAGACTGTACCGGGAGTTTGTTATCCTGTTCTTCGATATATTTGAGGAATGACTGCAACTGGAAAAGGACTGCGAATCGCTTGAATGGAAAAAATGGAATACAACGATCTTGAGAACRACTTTGATGAGAAACTGACATTAACAGAGAAATGTAAGTTATTTTATTATAGCCTACATAAGACAAGAAATAAGCAACAGATAGAGGATTAATCATGTTCTTGTTGCTAAATGATCAAATGCACATTCAACATTTTAACAGTGGGGGATCGAAGGCTTGGAGTGAATGTGTCGGTATTCATCGACGTGTTAATGAAGTAAGGGTGGCTGTGCAGTGTGCGCGTGCCAAAGCGTTCTGTTTTATGTTCTATTTGAAAATCCATTCACAAGAACATGACTGCAAAAAACGTCATTGATAGCCTACTGTTCTTAACGGAATCACCAGACTGGCGCATCACATTCTTTACCCCAAAGAGCCTATGAGGGTTTTTGCTGCCTTTTGGCAAACTGCTATTCCAATTAAATGACCAGAAATATGCATGTTCATAATATTTTAAAAGGCTCTGACAGTTTTCCTTGACCAGAGAGCTGGAAAATACTGCAGCCTGTCCTATTTTCTCCATTACCAACCAATCCTGCACAGGAAGGGTTAAATGGCCCACCGCACCAGGCACAACAAACATGGCAGTAATCAAATTTATCCTGACATTGGAAATCTGCTGGCGTTGACTCTACAGTGTCCAGCTGCTGTCAGTGTCAAACCCTATACCTCAAAATAGATGACCATTGCATTGCGAACCAGCATGGTAACAACCACAATAATATTCCATCAGCAAACCTGGCACATGCTGTGGTCTAGTCTGGTCTGACTACACCATCTAGTTATAAACCAGCTTATAGCAGTGACTGATGTTATCTGGGTCATCATACTGCTTTGTAATAATAACACTTGTGTACGAATCTGATTTGATGGTGTAAACAATAGGCTATCATATTGGGATGTACAGTAATCCACTGCGGTATTCCTCTAGTCTACCCCTCCTCCAGCCATGTTGACATGGTTTGGTCACTGGAGGCTGAGGCTGGTAACCCTCCCCCTCCTTTTGGTGAACAAGGCACCTGATGGAGGGAGAAGAGAACCACTGCAGCTCTTTATCATTCCAGAAGCACACAATCTGGCTGTCATAGCCCTCGCCTTGTGTGCATGTGTGATGTGTCTCTACGTATCCATGTTTTTCTCTCTATCTAATGCAGAGGCGTGTATTCATGGATGCCAAGCGAAGCCACACTTCCCCAAAAATGTACCAAGAAAACAATTAACAAAACAATGTATCTTTCGACTCTGTGTTTCATAAATGTTTTAGCCATCTTTTAGTTGTCACTGTATTAGTCTAAGCAGAGGTGATTTGATGATGTGGAAATGTTAAAGTTGAAATTGTGCTGGAATAGTGGAGGCAGCTCCTGACTTGCGGTAACTCTGTGGTTCTAAATCAATAGTTGTTTAGTAGTTTGAATATGTCGGAAATATTAACTTGACTGACCATGCTGTAGGTTATGTAATTGTTTGTTACATGCAATATGCTTTGTGGACTCCACCGGACAGATGTTGCTCTAAGGTTTTGTGATGAACGAAGGTGTTGTTGAATTTATTCAGCCACTGTGTCTTCTTATTGTCTTGACCTTGGGCCTGTACATTACAGTGGCAAGAGCCACTATATCATAGGGTTAAGAGCCTTGCTCAAAGGCATATCAACAGATTTTTCACCTAGTCGGCTCGGGGATTCGATTACTGACCCAACGCTCTTACCTGCTAGGCTACCTGCCACCYTAGTAATATTATACTGAACAAAAATATAAAAGATTTTACAGTGTTACAGTTCATATATGGAAATCTGTCAATTTAAATAATTTCCTTAGGCCCAAATCTATGGATTTCACATGACTGGGAATGCAAATATGTATCTTTTGGTTACAGATACCTTTAAAGAAAGGTAGGGGCGTGAATCAGAAAACCAGTCAGTATCTGGTGTGACCACCATTTTCCTCAACCAGCACATTACTGAGGTGGTTCTGGAGCTTTTTTCAACGATACTGAAGTGGGCTCGGGACCGTCAGCTAATACACAGTGTTGATTGGACGGTATGACGTTATCAGGAATGTCCGTGTCGGACAAGCAGAGATGTTAAATAAACAGACACATTCCTTGTCTCTGACTCTTCTGAAGACAGACTCTGCCTTGTAAAGGTTTGTTTTGCTCCTACAGACTCACATGCCTGGCCTGGTCTGACATGGTTCTATGAGAAGAGATTTTAATCCCAGATCTTTGTGTTGTAATGTGATGCATTCAGACAGAGGTGAGGCTGGTATAACGGCTAGCAGAGTGCTGGCTGAGGCCTAATGCAGTTAGACTACCCCATTGACCCTCTGTCACCTCTCATACCCCTTGAAACCAGTGACATGGTATGCATCCCACATTGTACCCTATTCCCTACATAGTGCACTACTTTTTGACCTGGGCGCATAGGGCTCTGGTTAAAAGCAGTGCACTATTTTGGGAATAGGTTGGCATTTGGGATGTAACCATGATGCCGTGTAGACTGGACACTTCAGGGATAGTGCTCCTCTGGCTTGAAGTGTGAAGGAGCTGGGGCTAGCGGGTCACCATGGTACAAAGACAGACAGAGATACAAGCCCCAGAGTCCTGTTGTAGAGCAACATTAGTGGCTTTGTAGTTGACGAGGCAGCCAAGCCCCTCTCCAAGATATAACATGTTCAAAGGAGCTCTGTTTGCAGCTTACAAAAGGAAGTGAGGCACCCATTTATTTTTGTTTAATGCAGACAGAAATTGTTTGAACTTGTGTGATTCTTTATATTATCTTTGACATCCTGAGGGCTGGTAGTACACTGCAAATGTTTGTAAGTGTGTGTCATGTCATATAGGGACCTACTCAAATGTAAAAACATAAATCCTTGAAGTTTAACTTCAGAAGAACTAGAGTCTGGATTCAATCCGTAGTGCTGAAGATCAACGTTGTAGCATGATTGAAATTTAAAGGCAATGTTTCTGCGTTCGTGGAGACTGTATTCACAGTAAACGCTGCATATGTTGGCTCAATCGGAAAACACCTTTAAATTCCCCCCACGCTACAACGCTGATCTTCGGTAATACGGATTGAATCCAGCCCTAGGTTTAACTTCTTGGTTGCAAATCAGCTTTAAACTGGAGATTTTGCTAAAAGTCTTCTTCTTCTGTGGAAGTAATCATTGGACGTGGACTGACGTGGACTCTCTTCCACTCCCCCAAAGTTTTCCTAATGTAATGTTCCTGGCCCACATTCAAGATTACAGTAAGCTTGGAAGTGTAGGCTGCACCCCAAATGGCACCCTATCCCCTATATTGTGCACTACTTTTGATCAGAGCCCTATGTGCCCCGGTCAAAAGTAGTGCACTATAGGGAATAGAGTGCCATTTGGGACGCAGATGATGTAGATTTTGGCCCCAGCACGATCCATTTCCACAGAAGTTTCCCCATTCTCTCTCATGAAAACAGTTGAAAAACAGGTTACTTCTTCGTCATCATGTGTGGTTAATTAAAATGCACTACTAATCCACACGTAATGAGGCTCACATCCTGGATAACCTGCTGTGATTACTCTGTACTTATTCCTTGGACTTCATAAGATTTACTGCTAAAAAGAGGGTCAGAAGTAGAAGGGGGACTGAGTGAGAATAGATAAGAAGAAAGCACCGTCTCCCATTTCTCCTTAGTCAGACATGTTGAAGTTCTGACAGCTTTTCCTAATGTCTCTCCCTTATGGCCAGCTGGACTGTGTGTTCAGTTTGTACATGCGGGTGGAGAGAGGAGAGTAGGGGTTGGGATGGGTGTGGAAGGCCCTGGTTAGAATGTGAGGCATTCTTTTCCAAAGGCCCGTATCTGCAGCGTGCGAGCAGGGGGGGTGAGGGGTTAGGAGGGTATCGAGGGGTTTTATTGGGGTTTGAGCTGGGCCATGGGTGTCGGAGGAAGGGAGTGAGGGATGGAGGGAGGAAGGGAGGAAGGGAGGGCGGTGTCTGCAGTGATTCTTAGGCAGACCGACCAGAGCGCTCCACGTCAGCAAGCAGGAGCAGCCTCAGACAGACACACACACACACACACACACACACACACACACACACACACACACACACACACACACACACACACACACACACACACACACACACACACACACACACACACACACACACACTGACCTTGACCTAATGCATACAGCCAGAGGCCTCAGACAGACACACACACACACACACACACACACACACACACACACACACACACACACACACACCTGTCTCTTATACACATCTAGATGTGTATAAGAGACAGGCCACTGACCACTCACACCGGAACTAGAGGAAGTGCTCCATCCTGTAGCGTATAGAGATGGACGAGGTCATCGCCTTAGGATACGTCCCAAATGGCCTATGGGCCCTGGTCTAGACCACCGTAGGCCAAAGTAGTGCACTATGTAGGGAATATGGTGCCTTTTGGGATGCAAATTAGTATAGTAGATCCTAGATCCAGAGACTGGCTCAGTTTCTATTCCCATTCCACTTCGTTGCGATAGTAAAACMCTGAAGTCATTGATGACTAATCTAAGACCTTTTTCAATTATTATGGCCTTATTGACGAATGTGTGACTGAGAATCTAACTCATSTCTGTAGTCCTCTCACATTTTCTAATCAGATTAATTTTACTGTGGAAAGAAATTCAAAAATTGCTCACGTGTTTCCACTGTACAGGAAGGGAGAAACAATAACAATAACAATATATACTCAGCAAAAAAAGAAATGTCCTCTCACTGTCAACTGCGTTTATTTTCAGCAAACTTAACATGTGGAAATATTTGTATGAACATAACAAGACTCAACAACTGAGACATAAACTGAACAAGTTCCACAGACATGTGACTAACAGAAACAGAATAATGTGTCCCTGAACAAAGGGGGGGGGTCAAAATCAAAAGTAACAGTCAGTATCTAGTGTGGCCACAAGCTGTATTAAGTACTGCAGTGCATCTCCTCCTCATGGACTGCACCAGATTTGCCAGTTCTTGCTGTGAGATGTTACCCCACTCTTTCACCAAGGCACCTGCAAGTTCCCAGACATTTCTGGAAGGAATGGGCCTAGCCCTCACCCTCCGATCCAACAGGTCCCAGACATGCTCAATGAGATCCGGGCTCTTCACTGGCCATGGCAGAACACTGACATTCCTGTCTTGCAGGAAATCACACACAGAACGAGCAGTATGGCTGGTGGCATTGTCATGCTGGAGGGTCATGTCAGGATGAGCCTGCAGGAAGGGTACCACATGAGGGAGGAGGATGTCTTCCCTGTAACGCACAGCGTTGAGATGGCCTGCAATGATAACAAGCTCAGTCCGATAATGCTGTGACACACCACCTCACACCATGACGGACCCTTCACCTCCATATCGATCCCGCTCCAAAGTACAGGCCTCAGTGTAACGCTCATTCCATCGACGATAAAGGCGAATCCAACCATCACCCCTGGTGAGACAAAACCACGACTCGTCAGTGAAGAGCACTTTTTGCCAGTCCTGTCTGGTCCAGCGACAGTGGGTTTGTGCCCATAGACGACGTTGTTGCCGGTGATGTCTGGTTAGGACCTGCCTTACAACAGGCTTACAAGCCCTCAGTCCAGTCTCTCTCAGCCTATTGCGGACAGTCTGAGCACTGATGGAGGAATTGTGCGTTCCTGGTGTAACTCAGGCAGTTGTTGTTGCCATCCTGTACCTGTACCGCAGGTGTGAAGTTCGGATGTACCGATCCTGTGCATGTGTTGTTACACGTGGTCTGCCACTGCGAGGACGATCAGCTGTCCGTCCTGTCTCCCTGTAGCGCTGTCTTAGGCGTCTCACAGTATGGGCATTACAATTTATTGCCCTGGCCACATCTGCAGTCCTCATGCCTTCTTGCAGCATGCCTAAGGCACGTTCACACAGATGAGCAGGGACCCTGGGCAATTTTCTTTTGGTGTTTTTCAGACTCAGTAGAAAGGCCTCTTTAGTGTCCTACATTTTCATAACTGTGACCTTAATTGCTTATCGTCTGTAAGCTGTTAGTGTCTTAACGACCGTTCCACAGGTGCATGTTCATTAATTGTTTATGGTTCATTGAACAAGCATGGGAAACAGTGTTTAAACCCTTTACAATGAAGATCTGTGAAGTTCTTTGGATTTTTACAAATTATCTTTGAAAGACAGGGTCCTGAAAAAGGAACGTTTCTTTTTTTTGCTGAGTTTATATGTCATTACCCTGATCACACTTTTTTGATTGGTTATGTATCTAAGTTACAAAATACATACATGTGGTGGATTTTAACAGATAAGGGTGTGTGTGTTCAATTACATTTTTAAACAGAAAACTGTAATAGATTTTGATTTAAAGTTAATTTATTTCGAGTTAATAACAGGGTGTGTGTAATCCGAGGTAGCAGGAGAAAGGGGGTCACAATTTGGATAACTATGATGGAAAGACAATGCTTAACAAGAAATGCATTTGATCTACTCCATGCTTATCATGTTAATTTTCTTTTAAACTGTGGTTCCTTGCTTATCTATACAGATTACTCACTAATTAGTGCTGTTAAATACACAGTACAGCGTTTCATTTGCAGGATTTAACTTTAGCTACTGTACAAGCATACTGCAGGCCTAGTTATTTAATATTTTCGTTAGTTTCATAATTCCCAATTTTGTCCTTGTGTTTCTGGCCCTCTGTTTTACTTTTGATACAACAGTGTTCAATCTGACCTAGTTTTATTTAATCTTATCATTATCTAGAAAATATATATTTTCTGAAGTTGAACATGTGCTCTTTATTACAGAATGTAAAACTTTTGTGAAATAATAGAGTTTTTTTTATTTTACCAAATTACACTACCCAAAAGGCACTCTATTGGTGAAATAACCAATCCTCTTCTACCTGGATTCTGTATTTTAGATGTAGATCCAGGAAGTAAGGCGATATAGAATCCAGGAAATAAGGCTATATAGAACCTGTTGACACTATTAGTTACTGAAGTCCCTCATGACTAACTTTTATACATCAACCAGAGGACTTTCTATCCTTCTGCTGCTTTTCCGCAGCACACACAGTTTTACAGTACACTTTAATTAGGTAATTTTAATGCAATTTATTCCATCTTATGTGTTAAGTACTTAATTTCTTGCCGTGCACACTGGTAGGATGGTGTCTATTGACCTCGCATTAAACGTGAATAGTCTTTGTTACAACAAGCAGGCCGTTTTCTATCATGTTTAACACAGCTACTGATATATGCATAAATAACAGTGAAATACAGAAATATGACACATATTTTTTCAATTCTACGCAAGTCAATTGTCTTTTTAACCCCATTCCATATATGGTCGACACAGTCTTATTAGAGCTTTGTAGTGTTGCTCTGTGTAAGTGCTATCCAGCTGTGAAGCAGAGCACTACTTCCTGTTGTCCCGCTCCTCTGTAGCCATGTTGCATTTCTCTGTGGTGGTTATTGTTGAAGTATTGTTGCCTCAGCCCCAGTGGAGTCACCAGTAGCTGCAGCCTCTTTTATCTTTGAAGTAAGGCATGTGTGTGTTTTGGAAGTGTGCACATGAACTCCAGATTTAGGCTATCCACCCCGCAGACCATTATCTGTGTCTGAATTAAAGCACACACACACACACACACACACACCGCTCTTGGTCACAGGACTCAGGGCACTAATATTAGCGTACAGCTGAAGGGTTAGGCTTGGGCCTAACAGACTGTATGTCTACAGCTCTATTCCCACCAGGACTAGACAGCACAGGGAGAGGATCGTTTGTCTTGATAGTTATCTTGACCTGTGACTGTGTAGTGTCAGGATCTGTCACAGTCCGTTAATACGTTAGTCACACGTGATATCTCAGACAGTACTGGCTCGATTGTTACGAAACTTGGTTGAATGATGCGTCTTGCCATAGATATACGGCATTTACACAATTACACTGATTGGCCCAAGGTGGTAGCTATAGTAATTAACTTAAATGTGTTATCTCAATTGGCTCAAGGGGGGGCGCATCATTCGTGGGGGACGACATGTTTACTATTGTATTGTTTATAATTCATGTCACTGACGTTTGAATTGACTTTTCTTCCCCCACATTTATTTAGATCCTTCCTGATATTGAAAGAAACCCCACTTACTATAGATAACATGTTCTTCTCTCCTCAATCACAACCGAATAGCAGGCAGGCTTCACCACTGATACAGAGAGCTACTGAAACATCCTTCCGTTCCGTTCCATAAGTTCGATCGATTCCTTAGTCTCTTAATGATGCCACGATGCGTCCCCCATTACAATGATTGAACTGTGACTGCTAGGTTAGCCTCCTGTGTCCCTGTGGTTTATGCGTCCCAAATGGCACCCTATTCCATTCCCTATATAGTGCACTACTTTTGATCAGAGCCCAATGGGCCCTGGTCAAAGTAGTGCACTACATAGGGAATAGCGTGCCATTTGGGATGCACAGCCTTTGTCTCTTTCCTTCCTGGTACTTATTTTCCCTGGCAGTCTCAGGAACAAGGTTACATCCTGTCTGTGTTCCAGGAAAACAGTAAAACACTCGCTGGACGCCTTATGTGGCCTCCTTTGAAGAGATACAGTATCTGTTAGATCTGATCATCTCTGCAGTGAATCATATGGGCTCTGCTGTGTTGTGTTGTGTTGACTCCTGACACCTTCCCCTCAGGTGTGTGCTGATCTTCATGTGCCTAACAGTCTTGTCAATGTTATCGTTTTAAACACACTTGCACGTTTCGCAAGCACACACATACACACACTCACACAGTCACACACACAGTCACACACAGTGGTGGAAAAAGTACTAAATTATCATACTTGAGTAAAAAGAAATATACCTTAATAGAAAATGACTCAGGTTAAAGTGAGTCACCCGGTAAAATACTACTTGAGTAAAAGTCTTAAAGTATTTGTTTTTAAATATACTTAAGTATCAAAAGTAAATGTAGTTGCTAAACTATACTTAAGTATCAAAAATAAAAGTAAAACTACGAATAATAAAAAAWTCCTTATATTAAGCAAACCAGACAGATAGCCAGGGTCATTCTCCAACACTCCGACATCATTTACAAACAAAGCATTTGTGTTTAGTGAGTCCGCCAGATCAGAGGCAGTGGGGATGACCAGGGATGTTCTCTTGAGAAGTGTGTGAATTGGACCATTTCTGTCCTGCTAAGCGTGCAAAATGTAATGAGTACTTTTGGGTGTACATAAAAGTAAAAAAGTAGTAAAAAATATAAATAGTAAAGTAATGTACAGATACCCCAAAAAACGACTTAAGTAATACTTTAAAGTTTTTGTACTTAAGTACTTCACACCACTGGTCACACACACACACCACACACACCACACACACACACACACACACACACACACACACACACACACACACACACACACACACACACACACACACACACACACACACACACACACACACACACACACACACACAGGTAAACGGAGGTTGAGTTGAATTTCCCATTTGAATTGATTGAATGTCAATTCTTCAACTAGGGGCCTCTCATCTTATTTAAATAATTAGTATTTAGTATCTGTCTGATGTTTATATTACATCTCGGTGGTCTGTTTTAATATTAAAAGGCTTACCTTGGCCGTTTTTATTATGTTGAATATCACCTCTTTTTGGCATAAAAGATGGAAACCTTGATAAAGTGCTGATTGAATCATACTTAGCTCCCTAGTTAGGTTGAGACAACACTGTGTGATCAGACAGACAGCCATGTTAAGCAGTGAGACTGGCATGCCCTGCTGGCCTGGCCCAATATGGCCTCACTTGATACCATGAAAAATGTCCCATCACCTTTCACCGTCCACACTCTGCCAATTCCAGTCACTCTGCTAGCTGTATACTTCTGGCCCTTCTTTGGACACTGTGTTAACAAACCTCCAGATGAGCTTCATTGCCATACAACTCTCCTTCCGTGGCTTCCAACTGCTCTTAAATGCAAGTAAAACTAAATGCATGCTCTTGAACACGCCTGCCCGCACCTGCCCGCCAGTCTTGCATCACTACAACTACAATACCTAGGCATCTGGTTAGACTGTAAACTCTCCTTCCAGACTCACATTAAGCATCTCCAATCCAAAATTAAATCTAGAATCAGCTTCCTATTTCGCAACAAAGCATCCTTCACTCATGCTGCCAAACATACCCTCGTGAAACTGACTATCCTACCGATCCTTGACTTCGTCATGTCATTTACAAAAGAGCCTCCAACACTCTACTCAGCAAATTGGATGCAGTCTATCACAGTGCCATCCGTTTTTGTCACCAAAGCCCCATATACTACCCACCACTGCGACCTGTATGCTTTTGTTGGCTGGCCCTCGCTTCATATTCGTTGCCCAAACCCACTGGCTCCAGGTCATCTATAAGTCTTTGCTAGGTAAAGCTCCGCCTTATCTCAGCTCACTGGTCACCATAGCAGCACCCACCCGTAGCACTCGCTCCAGCAGGTATATTTCATTGGTCATCCCCAAAGCGAACTCCTCCTTTGGCTGCCTTTCCTTCCAGTTCTCTGCTGCCAATGACCTGAACGAATTGCAAAAATCACTGAAGCTGGAGACTCATATCTCCCTCACTAACTTTAAGCATCAGCTGTCAGAGAAGCTCACAGATCATTGCATCTGTACATAGCCCATCTGTAAATAGCCCAGGCAACTACCTCATCCCCATATTGTTAAATATTTTTTTTGCTCCTTTGCACCCCAGTATCTGTACTTGCACATTCATCTTCTGCACATCTACCATTCCAGTGTTTAATTGCTAAATTGTAATTATTTCGCCACTATGGCCTATATATTGCCTTACCTCCCTAATCTTACTTAATTTGCACACACTGTATATATACTTTTCTATTGTGTTATTGACTATACGTTTGTTCATTCCAAGTGTAACTCTGTGTTGTTTGTGTCACGCTGCTTTGCTTTATCTTGGCCAGGTCGCAGTTATACATAAGAACTTGTTCTCAGCTGGCCTACCTGGTTAAATAAAGGTGAAATTAAAAAAAGCTAGCTAGCTCTTCTCTCTGTTCTCTACAGGATGACCGACTTCATGAGTCCAAGAACACAACAGCGTTGATTGCATTACTCTAGGGAGTATCAGCTGTAGCTAGTCTCTATGAAGCAGGTTGTCTACTGTATATTGCCTGTGTTTATGAGACCTAAGACAGTTTCTCAAGGTTTCTCATTGTCCAGGGTTGTGTTTCTCACATGGCATGTTCTATTAGTCATGACTGTGAAGTGGGCTGTGATAAGCTATGTGAAGTGGGCTGTGATAAGCTATGTGAAGTGGGCTGTGATAAGCTATGTCATATGTGCTTGCATAGCATATTTACAGTATACACATATATCACAGCTTTTTACACCTGCGGTGAGTGAGGGCTCCCAGGCGGAGCTAGGAAGTGGTGGTATGAGTATGTGTGGAGGCTTTACTGTATGTATGTTGCTGATTCTGCAGGACTGAACCCCACCACTCCAGATGTTCCCTCCTTAAACTGTCTATGGCCCCCTCCCCTCCCCTGCTGCAGTTTGGTCTTTGTGTTGTGTGTGTGTGTGTGTATATGTGTTTGAATGTGTGGGTTTGTGTCAGTAGGGACAAGCCATGCTGAGGCAATTTTTATTTGTAATAAGGCTAATGTTGTTCATATGAAAACAAATAGGAGCTAGCTGGAGCAACTGCTCTGGAATGCGTCCCATGACCTGATAGCATGTCAGCAGGAACTGACTCATCTCTTCCTCTGTTAATAGTGCTTTCATTTTGATGAAAATATACACTTCAGTATCTCTCTCTCTGTCTCTCTCTGTCTCTCTCTGTCTTTCTCTGTCTCTCTCTCTCTTTCTGTCTCTCTAACACCAAACACACTTGAAGTCCCATATTTCTCTATTTAAATCACATCTCTCTCCAGTATTAAGATCATGCAGCAACCCTTGTTTTCATTCCCATCATGCACTGCACTAATGACATCCCATCTATAGAGGATGTGTGACATAACGATGAGGTCATGGTCTGTCAGCCTCCATGGCTCCTCTACAGTCACCACACCCAGTCTATGTTCTCCCTGTCTTCCTCCCAAATGGCCCCATATTCCCTACATATTGCACCGGCCCTGGTCAAAAGTAGTGCACTATAAAGGGAATAGGGTGCCATTTGGGATGAACCCTCCTGTAAAAGCTCCGTCCATCTTAACGCCTCACCTCTTTTCTCTATCTCTGTCTGTTAATGTTTGCCAACACTTCCATAACTTCTATTCTAACCATACTTCATTTCGTGAATGCAGAGCAGGAACATGTTGAATCATTGATGATTCCATTTATGATTCATGCTTTTCTCTATATTGTCTATCTGTGTGAGTGTGTAACCCAGTTCATGCTGACTGAAAGCCTCAGCAGAGTTGGAGTCAGATTGCCCTTGTTCGTTCCACAGGAGGACTGACGAGTCACGTTCCTCAGCCAGCTGCCGTCTACAGTTTCCTCTTATAGTTGCCTTCGGATCCATTCCCTCTAGATAGAGATCCATGGCAGGCAGTCTATTCTAACCTTAGCACTCACATGAATCTCCTGTAACCTCTCTGGTTCTTAATGGCAGGGGATAGGGATGAGGAGTTTCCTACCATCAGTAGAGATCCTTGGCAGGCAGTCTAACCTTAGCATTCAGCTGATTCCCTCACATGAGTCCCTATAACTGCTCTGGCTCTCTAACTCTTTTAATGGCAGGGGATGGATGGGACGGATGGGGGTATTCCATATTGGGCTTCCATATTCCATATTGATGTAAAGTGTTGGTCCCACAGCAGCATCTCCAGCGCTGATATAGTTAATGTGATGATACCAAAACGAAGCTCGCTGGAGGAGCCATTAGCCATGATTGTCAGTAAAGGCACCTGGATTGCTGCACTCTAGCAGTAGTCTAGGCCATGAAACAGAATGAGCAGGCTAGACTTGCATACACAGCCTCAAGGCTGTGCCATAGACAGTCAAATCAAATCAAACTTTATTTGTCACATGCGCCGAATACAACAACTGTAGACCTTACCGTGAAATGCTTACTTACAAGCCCTTAACCAACAGTGCAGTTCAAGAAGAGTTAAGAAAATATTTACCAAGTAGACTAAAGTAAAAAGTAATAATAAAAAGTAACACAATAAGAATAACAATAACAAGGCTAGGGGGCACTGGTACCGAGTCAGTGTGCGGGGGTACAGGTTAGTTGAGATCATTTGTACATGTAGGTGGGGGTGAAGTGACTATTTATAGATAATAAACAGCAAGTAGCAGCAGTGTACAAAAGGGAGAGGGTCAATGTAAATTGTCCAGTGGCGATTTTATTAATTGTTCAGCAGTCTTATGGCTTGGGGGTAGAAGCTGATGAGGAGCCGCTTGCCGTGCGGTAGCAGATAAAACAGTCTATAACTTGGGTGACTGGAGTCTCTGACAATTTTATGAGCTTTCCTCTGACACCRCCTATTATTTAGGTCCTGGATAGCAGGAAGCTTGGCCCCAGTGATGTACTGGGCCGTTCGCACTACCCTCTGTAGCGCCTTACGGTCAGATTCCGAGCAGTTGCCATACCAGGCGGTGATGCAACCGGTCAGGATGCTCTCAATGGTGCAGCTGTAGAACCTTTTGAGGATCTGGGGACCCATGCCAAATATTTTCAGTCTCCTGAGGGAGAAAAGGTGTTGTTGTGCCCTCTTCACGACTGTCTTGGTGTGTTTGGACCATGACAGTTCGTTGGTGATGTGCTCATCTACAGCCCCATTGATGTTAATGGGGGGCCTGTTCGGCCACCTTTTCCTGTAGTCCACGATCAGCTCCTTTGTCATGCTCACATTGAGGGAGAGGTTGTTGTCCTGGCACTACACTGCCAGTTCTCTGACCTCCTCCCCATAGGCCGTCTTATCGTTGTCGGTGATCAGGCCTACCACTTTTGTGTCGTCAGGCGGTCGTCAGCAAACATAATGATGGTGTTGGAGTCGTGTTTGGCCACGCTGTTTTCGGTGAACATGGAATACAGGAGAGGACTAAGTACACACCCCTGAGGGGCCCCAGTGTTAATGATCAGCATGGCAGACGTGTTGTTGCCTACTCTTACCACCTGGGGTTGGCCTGTCAGGAAGTCCAGGATCCAGTTGCAGAGGGAGGTGTTTAGTCCCAGAGTTCTTAGCTTAGGGATGAGCTTCGTTCGCACTATGGTGTTGAACGCTGAGCTGTAGTCAATGAACAGCATTCTTACATAGGTGTTCCTTTTGTCCAGGTGACAAAGGGCAGTGTGGAGTGCGATTGAGATTGCGTCATCTGTGGATCTGTTGGGGTGGTATGCGAATTGGAGTGGGTCTAGGGTGTCCGGGAGGATGCTGTTGATGTGATCCATGACCAGCCTTTCAAAGAACTTCATGGCTACCGACGGGGTGGTAATCATTTAGGCAGGTTACCTTCGTTTCCTTTCAAGCAGACCACTATGGTGGTCTGCTTGAAACATGTAGGTATTACAGACTCGGTCAGGGAGAGGTTGACACTTGACAGTTGGTCCGCACATGCTTTGGAGTACGCGTCCTGGTAATCCGTCTGGCCCAGTGGCTTTGTGAATGTTAACCTGTTTAAAGGTTTTATTCACATCGGCTACTGAGAGCGTTATCACACAGTCATCCAGAACAGCTGGTGCTCTTGTGCATGCTTCAGTGTTGCTTGCCTCGAAGCGAGCATAAAAGGCATTTAGCTCATCTGGTAGGCTCGCGTCACTGGGCAGCTCGCGTCTGGGTTTCCCTTTGTAGTCCGTAATAGTTTTCAAGCCCTGCCACATCCGATGAGCGTCAGAGCCGGTGTAGTAGGATGAATCTTAATCCTGTATTGACGCTTTGCTTGTTTGATGGTTCGTCTGAGGGCATAGCGGGATTTCTTATAAGTGTCCGGATTAGTCTCTTGCTCCTTGAAAGCGGCAGCTCTAGCCTTTAGCTCAATGCGGATGTTGCCTGTAATCCATGGCTTCTGGTTGGAATATGTATGTACAGTCACTGTGGGGACGACGTTGTCGATGCATTTTTTGATGAAGCCGGTGACTGAGGTGGTGTAGTGCTCAATGCCATTGGATGAATCCCGGAACAAATTCCAGTCTGTGCTAGCAAAACAGTCCTGTAGTGTAGCATCCGCGTCATCTGACCACTTCCACATTGAGCGAGTCACTGGTACTCCCTGCTTTAGTTTTTGCTTCTAAGCAGGAATGAGGAGGATAGAATTATGGTCAGATTTGCCAAATGGAGGGCGGGGGAGAGCTTTGTACGCATCTCTGTGTGTGGAGTAAAGGTGGTCTAGGATTTATTTTCCCTCTAGTTGCATGTGACATGCTGGTAAAAATTTGGTAAAACTGATTTAACTTTGCCTGTATTAAAGTCCCCGGCCACTAGGAGCGCCGCTTCTGGGTGAGCATTTTCTTCTTTGCTTATGGCCTGATAGAGTTGGTTGAGAGTGGTCTTAGTGCCAGCTTCGTTCTGTGGTGGTAAATAGATGGCTACAAATAATACAGATGAGAACTCTCTTGGTAGATAGTGTGGTCTACAGCTTATCATAAGGTACTCTACCTCAGGCGAGCAATACCTCGAGACTTCTTTAATATTAGACATCGCGCACCAGCTGTTATTGACAAAAAGACACACACCCCCACCCCTCGTCTTACCAGAGGTAGCGTCTCTGTTCTGCCAGTGCATGGGAAATCCTGCTTGCTCTATATTGTCCGTATTGTCGTTCAGCGACGTCTCGGTGAAACATAAGATGTTACAGTTTTTAATGTCCCGTTGGTAGGATAATCTTAATAGTAGGTCATCAATTTTATTTTCTAACGATTGCACATTAGCAAAAGAACGGATGGCAGTGTAACGGCAGCCTTCCTCCTCTTCGTCTGAAGAGGAGGTGTAACAGGGATCGGACCAAGACGCAGCGTAGTTTGTACTCAACATATTTAATTACGAAAATACTGTGAACACTTAACAAATACAAAATAACAAATGTGGCAAACCGATACAGTCCTAGCTGGTGCAGAGAAAACACAAAGACAGGAAACAACCACCCACAATCACAACAAAATAACAAACAAACTAACCGTCACAGTCCCGTGTGGCACAAACACTGACACAGGAAACAACCACCCACAAATCCCCAACACAAAACAAGCCACCTATATATGATTCCCAATCAGAGACAACACAAAACATCTGCCTCTGATTGAGAACCATATTAGGCCAAACATAGAAACGGACAAACAAGACACACAACATAGAATGCMCACCCAGCTCACGTCCTGACCAACACTAAAACAAGCAAAACACATAAGAACTATGGTCAGAAYGTGACAGGCAGTGGGAGTTTACTCGCTCTCCTCCGGCCTCTCAGAAGGCTGCCCGATCTGCGGCCCCTTTTCCTGCATCTTACACAAAACCCCCAAAATCTTACAAAATAGCACAATTGGTTGGGAGAATGTAAACATCAGCCATGTTTTTCGGCGCCAATACAACAACATATGGCTGTTGAAAGAAACTATACAGCAGAATTAACTCTGTGAAAAACAATATTTTAATTTCTTCTCGTTACTGTTTTAACATAATCCAAATGTCTGAGTTAGCCTAAATGCTGCACCAGCACCATGGAAGTTAGTTGAAACTTAATGAAGACAGAAATGTATGAAAGATTGTGAGGTGCTGCACATAGTGAGCATATCTTTGAGCGCAAACGCCCTGTAATTGAAAGGCTGCTTTAGAATATAAAATATTTTCTGAAAGCGCCCTTTCATTGAACTAAACTTAATAGAATATAAAATATTTTCTGAAAGCGCCCTTTCATTGAACTAAACTTAAAGTAGTGTTTTTCCAAGAGAGACAGTGCTTCGTTACAGTTGTTGGTCTTTCTGGGCTCTCTAGGACTGCTATGGCTGTGTTCATCTGGTGGCCTCTCTACAGGGGCAGTCTGCAGTTCAAACAACAACCAAGTGGATACCCCTCCACTGTTTTTGGTTAAACAGCTGAGGGATAGGGTTGGAGAAAGGTAACCTCTCTCAAATTCATAGACAGAGTAATGGATGCAAGGACTGACCATCTGGTGGCATCTTTAAATAGCTACTGAGGTGGCTGGGTGATAATTATAAAAGTTCAAAGGTTCAGCCAATGTTTGTTTTATTGCTCCGTTCCCATTGTAGATGCTTGTGAGGGAGTTCTAAGATGYTTAAGGTGTTATTGATGTCTGAGAGTCATGGATGGGCCCAGAGAGGATGGTTATGGGGCAGGTTGCTGCGTGAATGACTGGACTCCCTGACCTTCTGGTTTACTTGGTTTTATAGTGGTCAGAGACTGTGTTGTCTGCCACTGATGGAGCTGGGAGAGTGATTGTAGAAGAAAGACTGTTGAATGTAGGCCTCATTGGAGCCATGTTGTCTCTTGTCCCGGTTGAGTTGTTGTTGATATATTGTTTATTATGACTGTCTACCTTTGTCTCTCTCTCTCCTCACTCTGGGTCACTGTCACTCTTACCATGTTGCCATCCAGCCACAAACACTGTACACACACACTGTGACACACACACTGAGACACACACACTGAGACACACACACTGAGACACAATCACTGAGACACAAACACTGAGACACAGGGGAAGTGCACATACCAGGGATTCCTGAGGTCAGCCTCGGTAGCCTGACCCAGATCCAGTATGCTGGTGCCCTCCCTCTCCCTCCTCTCCTCCCTCCCTCCCTCCTCCTCCCTCCCTCCCTCCCTCCCTCCTCCCTCCCTCCCTCCCCCTCCTCGGCAGACAGACCCTAAACTGCACACACACTGCCTCTGTCAACGCAGCCCCCCATTGCAGCTCCACTTACAGTACTTAGGCTAATGCAGTGTGTAACATACCAGAATGGACTTCTCTTGACTTGATCACAATTCTTATGTAACAACAATGATCTTGTCCTGGCCTGTGTAAAGCAGTTCTCACATAGATTTGTTAATACTCTAATTTGCTTTATAATTTCCACCTACTTACGTATTACTTTATTTTTCTTTGGGATTTTTACTGTCTTATACTTACGTCGGAGCATGCTTCCAGCCTCTGTGATTTTCCAAAGGTGCCACAGCAGAAGCCCAGTCCCATGTATGGTTGACATTCTGCGTAGGGTGCACCGTGCTCTGAGCTGCTTGTCACTATTTTAACTCCTGTGTCTGTCAGAGTGGCACAGAAACCTGGATGGCCGGCTGCGGTAGAGGGGAGCAGAGCGGAAGAAGGGACGGAGCGGAGGAGGGTGAATCTGCTGGATCTGTGTTTGTGTGTTCATTGGGGGCCTGTCACATGAATAGGCCTAGTTGATGAGACCTACACATGTTGAGTGGACTAGGAACATATCTGAAGGGCCTTTAAGACATGGAGCCGGAGCTCCTTATAGTTACTAAGATGAATTGTGTTTGACTACGTCCCTATGAAATTATAATGTACAGTATTTGCTACAAAATGATCAGAGTGATCAAATATGAACTGAAACTATTTTGGACTTGCTTATACTCTTCCTATAAACAACCCAACCATACCAGACTCACAGATTGACTCACGAATGAAAACAACTTTAGTGTTTTTCTAACAGAATGTTCCACAATGTTCCTTCCACACAGTCTGTTCCTTTTGGAGTTTGTTTCTGTTCTCTCCTTCTCCTTGTCCTGCCCCTCCTTCCACTTTTGGTTCTTCCCTCAACATCATTAAAGCCCAGAGATGAAAAACACAGGGCCACACCACACAAACATACTTATTACTGTAATAACCATAGCACAGTTTCAAAACCCCCCAAATTTGACTTGGGATGAAGTCAGACTCTGTCTCCTCTCTCCTCTGTTTGTGGTTTTAGCTAAGTTCCTGTTTCTATGCAGAGAGTTCACAATAGCTTCTATTTTAGCTTTTGAAAGTTGGACATTTTACCTTTTCATGTCTTTCCCAGTTGTGTGAGGGTTTATAGTTCAGTGACAGAGGTGGCTCTCTCACCTTTCTCTCATGACACTATAATAGCTGAACGGTGTCTTCAACCTTTTCCTCCCAGTTATCCAACAGACCTGGATATGCTTCTTGAACTCATGATAGTCCTTCACACTGTCAATGTAGTACTGTGGGGTGTTTCTTCACCTTTTCCCTCTCAATGTATGGCACTCTTATTTAGGTCATATTTTGCGGTTCTTGTGATGTAATGTTCAAATATTCCAAGTTTACTCTCTGGGAAGGTTTATCGTACTATTCTTGCCAAATCACATTGTATTTTCTGGCAGTTACAAGTGGAGTGATTCTCTTTGCAGAAACCTGCAGTTGTTCTGTCATCTTGACAGATGATTCAATGCACATTATAAACTGGGTGGTTCGAGCCATGAATGCTGATAAGCTGAAAGCCATATACCACGTGTATGACAAAACATTATTTTTACTCTTCTAATTACGTTGGTAACCAGTTTTAATAGCACTAAGGCACTCGGGGGTTTGTGGTATATGCCCAATATACCACGGCTAAGGCGCTGTATCCAGGCACTCTGCGTTGCGTCGTGGTAAAGAACACGCCTTAGCCGTGTATTTGGCCATATACCACACCCCTCAATTCTTATTTCTTAATTATCCTCCCATTAACCTGCTATGATTTCGCTCTGTGTTGCCATCCCTGGCTGGATGTGTGTACTGTAAATAGAGGCAGCTGGAGAGAGGCCCAGTGTTAATATGTGATTTTGGGGTTCGGTGAGTGTTTGTTCTCTGTCCAAAATGGCACCCTATTCCCTATATAGTCGCACTACTTTTGGTCAGGACCTAGGGCTCTGTGTCTGTCTGTAGACTGTGCTATTCAGCTGCTGCTGTCTGGGCCTAGCTGTAACAGCAACACTGGTGCCACAGTGACAAAACGCACTAGACATAATGACGCATGGTGGGGGAGAGAGAAAGAGAGAGAAAGAGGGAGAGAGCGTTGGGGGAGGGTGAAGAAAAATTGCACACCTCTACAAAGACCGATGGAGAACAGCGAGGGAGGAGAAGAGAGAGAGAGGCAGAGATTGATAGAGAGAGGGGAGTTTCAGTAGAACAGGGAGAGATAAATTGTGCATCTCTACAATGATTCAAAGGCAACAAAAGAAGAAAGAGAGACAAAAAAAGACAGAAGGGGAAGGGAGAATAGAGAGAGGAAAGAAAGAGCGAGACAAAGAAAGAGAAGGATATTGTTGTGTGATATAGGTGTGAAGGCATCCAGCCTGCTCTCTGACTCACATTAAGCTCACGTGGCGCAGATGGAGCGTATCCCTCTCTCAGACCCATCAAAGGGTCTGAGGATGGGCCGCTCATAGGAATCTGGTCAAAAGTAGTGCATTATTATAGAAATAGGGTTCCATCTGGGACGCAGACAACGTCACAGGAGAGCCAAGTGTAAAACAACGCCTGATGAGTTTTAATACAGGATATGTTTTGGCTTCCTGTGACCTGTCTGTCACCTGTCCAAAGGTCAGATGTTAAGAAGCTTGGTCCAAGGCTGAAGATCAGAGCAAAGACTGATTATGCTTTATCATGCTTTTTGTTAGTGAATCCTATAGAGAATATGATATGTACTGTAACTTGACTTTGAATGCTACTGATTATGTGTTCT